>NC_041384.1:227721244-227889164 GCF_002162155.2 Triticum dicoccoides | reverse complement strand
TGCCATTAGTTTTCAAATTTGATAACACTTTTTTAGTTTTTTTGTTTTCTTTGTTGCTTTATTTATTTTATTTTGTGATTAACTTTACTATAAAAATAGTTTTTTCCCTGTTTTTTTGATTTGTTTTTTGCATTATTTATTTTCTTTTGTTTTTTTGCTTTAATTTCTAATTCGGTTTGCTTTTAGGTTAGCAAAATTATAAACTTTCTGTTAGTGCCATTAGTTTTAGAAAAATTATAAACTTTCTGTTAGTGCCATTAGTTTTCAAATTTGAATAGTTAAAATTAGAATTCTTTGAAATTTGTGTGAATCACAAGTTTGTGATTAACTTACTAAAAAAATGAGAATAGATGCGCTTATAGAGAAAATTCAACCTAAATTCATAGTAAATTTCTGTGAATTTCAGAGAAATTCACTATGAATTTAGGTTAAACTTTTCTCTATTAGGGCATCTATTTTCACTTTGAGAGGAGCTCAACAAGGCAGAGAGGGAAGGGCTTATAAATCGGTGTGAGCCCCCTTCGATTGGCGAGGTGGGACTAAACTCTGCCCGCAATGAGGACCAACCCTTTAGTCCCGGTTTGTGGCACAAACCGGGACTAATGGTCATGGGCCAGGGGCGAGGAGCAAAATTATAAACTTTCTGTTAGTGCCATTAGTTTTAGAAAAATTATAAACTTTCTGTTAGTGCCATTAGTTTTCAAATTTGAATAGTTAAAATTTGAATTCTTTGAAATTTGTTTGAATCACAAGTTTGTGATTAACTTTACTTTTTCCAGTTTTTTTTTGTTTTGTGCATTATTTATTTTCTTTTTTTTTGCATTTTTCAATTCTTTTTGCTTTTAGGTCAGAAAAATTATAAACTTTTTGTTAGTGCCATCAGTTTTAGAAAAAATTATAAACTTTCTGTTAGTGCCATTAGTTTTCAAATTTGAATAGTTAAAATTTGAATAATGGTATTACGAGGGCCGAACCATAAGACATTAAAGCATTTCAAATGAACTCTGAAAAAGTTGAAAGTTGGCATGGTATCATAATTTCACCCACATAGCATGTGCATGTACAAAACGGACAATGGTAGCATGTTCGTGTGTTACAAAGTTGGCATGGTATCATCATAATAGTTGCGGGAGAAAGTCTTCACTTTTTCTTCGCTTGTGTCATTTGCTTATTGCGCCGTAACCATGGATAATCTTCATCGTTTATCAGGATGCTTGGGTCAGCCTAGACATTGAAGGGAGGAATTTCATGAAACTTTTCATAATCTTCAGACATGTCTGTCTTGCCGTCCGCTCCCAGGATGTCCCTTTTTCCTGAAAGAACTATGTGGCGCTTTGGCTCATCGTATGATGTATTCGCTTCCTTATCTTTTCTTTTTCTCGGTTTGGTAGACATGTCCTTCACATAGATAACCTATGCCACATCATTCGCTAGGACGAATGGTTCATCAGTGTACCCAAGATTTTTCAGATCCACTATTGTCATTCCGTACTGTGGGTCTACCTGTACCTCGCCGCCTGACAGATTGACCTATTTGCACTTAAACAAAGGGACCTTAAAATCAGGTCCGTAGTCAAGTTCCCATATGTCCACTATGTAACCATAATATGTGTCCTTTCCCCTCTCAGTTGCTGCATCAAAGCGGACACCGCTGTTTTGGTTGGTGCTCTTTTAATCTTGGGCGATCGTGTAAAATGTATTCCCATTTATCTCGTATCCTTTGTAAGTCAATATAGTCAAAGATGGTCCCCTGGACAACAAGTACAACTCATCACAAACAGTGTTGTCACCTTTGAGACGTGTTTCCAACCAACTGCTGAAAGTGCTGATGTGTTCACATGTAATCCAGTCGTCGCACTGCTCCGGGTGTTTGGAGCGCAGACTGTTCTTGTGTTCATCGACATACGGGGTCACCAAGGTAGAGTTCTGTAGAACTGTGTAGTGTGCTTGAGACCAAGAATATCCGTCCCTGCATATTATTGAGTCTCTTCCAAGAGTGC
Organism: Triticum dicoccoides; assembly: GCF_002162155.2. NCBI lineage: Eukaryota > Viridiplantae > Streptophyta > Magnoliopsida > Poales > Poaceae > Triticum > Triticum dicoccoides. The sequence continues at coordinate 227,887,164 of NC_041384.1, read as the reverse complement.
CTTTTCCAGTCAGTCTCCCCTCATACCGCGATTTAGGGAGACCTATCTTCTTAAGGCCAGGAATGAAGTCAACACAAAACCTGATAACATCCTTTGTTTGATGGCCCATGGAGATGCTTCCTTCTGGCCTAGAGCGGTTACGGACATATTTCTTTAGGACTCCCATGAACCTCTCAAAGGGGAACATATTGTGTAGAAATACGGGCCCCAGGATGACAATCTCATCGACTAGATGAACTAGGACGTGCGTCATGATATTGAAGAAGGATGGTGGGAAAACCAACTCGAAACTGACAAGACATTGTGCCACATCACTACTTAGCCTTGGTACGATTTCTGGATCGATCACCTTCTGAGAGATTGCATTGAGGAATGCACATAGCTTCACAATGGCTAATCGGACGTTTTCCGGTAGAAGCCCCCTCAATGCAACCGGAAGCAGTTGCGTCATAATCACGTGGCAGTCATGAGACTTTAGGTTCTGAAACTTTTTCTCTGGTATATTTATTATTCCCTTTATATTCGACGAGAAGCCAGTCGTGACCTTCATAATGAGCAGGCATTCAAAGAAGATTTCTTTCTCTTCTTTCATAAGAGCGTAGCTGGCAGGACCTTTATACTGCTTCGGAGGCATGCCGTCTTTTTCGTGCAAACGTTGCAGGTCCTCCCGTGCCTCAGGTGTATCTTTTGTCTTCCCATACACGCCCAAGAAGCCTACCAGGTTCACGCAAAGGTTCTTCGTCACGTGCATCACGTCGATTGAAGAGCGGACCTCTAGGTCTTTCCGGTAGGGTAGGTCCCAAAATATAGATTTCTTCTTCCACATGGGTGCGTGTCCCTCAGCGTCATTCGAAACAGCTAGTCCACTGGGACCCTTTCCAAAGATTACGTGTAAATCATTGACCATAGCAAGTATGTGATCACCGGTACGCATGGCGGGCTTCTTCCGGTGATCTGCCTCGCCTTTGAAATGCTTGCCTTTCTTTCGACATTGATGCTTGGTCGGAAGAAATCGACGATGGCCCAGGTACACATTCTTCCTGCATTTGTCTAGGTATATACTTTCAGTGTCATCTAAACAGTGCGTGCATGCGTGGTATCCTTTGTTTATCTGTCCTGAAAGGTTACTGAGAGCGGGCCAATCGTTGATGGTCACGAACAGCAACGCCTTAAGGTTAAATTCCTCCTGTCTGTGCTCATCCCACGTACGTACACCGTTTCCATTCCACAGCTGTAAAAGTTCTTCAACTAATGGCCTTAGGTACACATAAATGTCGTTGCCGGGTTGCTTAGGGCCTTGGATGAGAACTGGCATCATAATGAACTTCCGCTTCATGCACATCCAAGGAGGAAGGTTATACATACATAGAGTCACGGGCCAGGTGCTGTGATTGCCGCTCTGCTCCCTGAAAGGATTAATGCCATCCATGCTTAAAGCAAACCATACATTCCTTGGGTCCTTTGCAAACTCATTCCAGTACTTTCTCTCAATTTTTCTCCACTGCGACCCGTTAGCGGGTGCTCTCAACTTCCCATCTTTCTTTCGGTTCTCACTGTGCCATCACATCAACTTGGCATGCTCTTCGTTTCTGAACAGACGTTTGAACCGTGGTATTATAGGAGCATACCACATCACCTTCGTAGGAACCCTCTTCCTGGGGGGCTCGCCGTCAACATCACCAGGGTCATCTCGTCTGATCTTATACCGCAATGCACCGCATACCGGGCATGCGTTCAGATCCTTGTATGCACCGTGGTAGAGGATGCAGTCATTAGGGCATGCATGTATCTTCTCCACCTCCAATCCTAGAGGGCATACGACCTTCTTTGTTGCGTATGTACTGTCGGGCAATTCGTTATCCTTTGGAAGCTTCTAGTATGGTACCGAGCTTTGTGTTGCCATCTTCGCAATTGGGGTACAACCCTTTTTTGTGATCCTCTAACATGCGATCGAACTTCAGCTTCTCCTTTTGACTTTTGCATTGCGTCCTTGCATCGACAATGACCCAGCGGAGATCATCATCATCGGGCACATTGTCTGGTTCCTCTTGATCTTCAGCAGCTTCACCCGTTGCAGCATCATTGGGCACATCGTCTGGTTCCTCTTGATCTTCACCAGATCCCCCCGTTGCAGCATCACCGTATTCAGGGGGCACATAGTTGTCATCGTACTCTTCTTCTTCGCCGTCTTCCATCATAACCCCTATTTCTCCGTGCCTCATCCAAACATTATAGTGTGGCATGAAACCCTTGTAAAGCAGGTGGGAGTGAAGGATTTCCTGGTTAGACTAAGACCTCGTATTCCCACATTTAGTGCATGGACAACACATAAAACCATTCTGCTTGTTTGCCTCAGCCGCATCGAGAAACTCATGCACGCCCTTAATGTACTCGTAGGTGTGTCTATCACCGTACATCCATTGCCGGTTCATCTGCGTGCATTATATATAATTAAGTGTCCAAATTAATAGAAGTTCATCATCACATTAAAACCAAAGTGCATACATAGTTCTCATCTAACAACATATAGCTCTCCAGAGCATCTAATTAATTAAACCATACATTGAAACTATGTAAAACATTTCAATGTGAAAACAAATGCGATCAGAATCGCAACCAAGGTAAAAATTGATCCAACGGCATAATGATACCAAGCCTCGGTATGAATGGCATATTTTCTAATCTTTCTAATCTTCAAGCGCATTGCATCCATCTTGATCTTGTGATCATCGACGACATCCACAACATGCAACTCCAATATCATCTTCTCCTCAATTTTTTTATTTTTTCCTTCAACAAATTGTTTTCTTCTTCAACTAAATTTAACCTCTCGACAATAGGGTCGGTTGGCATTTCCGATTCACATACATCCTACATAAATAAAATCTATGTCACGTTGGTCGGCATAATTTTCATAAACAATAAATGAACCAATAGTTATAAAGATAATATATATACCACATCCGAATCATAGATAGGACGAGGGCCGACGGGGGCGGATACCAAAACCATCGCACTATATAAGATGCAATAATAAAAGTAAGAAAATAATACAAGTATCTATGTAAACATACAAGTAAGAATATTTTTCCTTTCAGAAAGAAGATAAGAACAAGAGGCTCACCACGGTGGGGCCGGCGATGAGCTCGGCGCGGGTGATCGGCGGCGGTGAAGACGGGGACGGGGCGTCACGGACCGCTAAACATAGACAAATATTGTGGAAAATTGAGCTTGGAGGTCGAGCTTGGAGAGGAGAAAGCTTAAGTAGTGTGGCTCGGGCATTCCATCGAACACCTTGTGTGCATAGGAGGTGAGCTAGAGCACCACCAAGACCTCTCCCCCTCGGCCAGAAAAAAACAGAGCAGTGTGCTCTCCTCTTACGCGAGGGGGAATATATAGGCACTTCATTGGTCCCGGTTGGTGGCATGAACCGGGACTAAAGGGGGGCCTTTGGTCCCAGTTCAAGCCACCAACCGGGACCAATGGTGGTGGGCCAGGAGCGAGGCCCATTGGTCCTGGTTCGTCCCACCAACCGGGACCAAAAGGTCCAGATGAATCGGGACCAATGGTCCATGTGGCCCGGCCGGCCCCCTGGGCTCACGAACCGGGACCAATGCCCCCATTGGTCCCGGTTTTGGACTGAACCGGGACTAATGGGCTGACCCGGCCTAGACCAAAGCCCTGTTTTCTACTAGTGATAGAGGAGCCGCACACCCTCTTGCTTCACTAATGAAGTAATGGAGCATGAATTCCCAGACGGGTTTAAACCCATCAACATCGAATCATACGATGGAACAATAGATCCAACGGTATGGATCAAGGATTACCTCCTTCATATTCACATGGCCCGTGGAGATGACCTCCACGCCATTAAATACCTACCTCTCAAGCTTAAAGGGCCAGCTAGGTACTGGCTAAACAGTTTGCCAGAAAATTCCATTGGCAACTGGGAAGATTTGGAAGACGCCTTTCGAGGCAATTTCCAGGGAACATATGTCCGGCCATTATACGCCGATGACTTAAGTCACATTGTCCAGGAGCCCGACGAGTCAGCCAGGGAGCTCTGGACCAGGTTCTTAGTCAAAAAGAATCAAACTTTCGACTGTCCGGACGTAGAAGCCCTTGCGGCCTTCAGACACAGCGTCCGGGACGAATGGCTAGCGCGTCACCTCAGCCAGGAAGGACCCAAATCCATGGAAGCCCTTACCGCTCTAATGACCCGCTTCTGCGCGAGAGAAGACAACTGACTGGCTCGTAAAAGCAACAACGCCAGGAGCCCGGGCACCTTTGAAATCCGAGATGGCAACGGCAAGCCACGACAAACCGAACACAACAGTCGTAGTAATATATGCGACACAGCGGTGAACGCCGGATTTCACAATCCAAAGCCCGGTCAACGGAAGAAGCCACTAAAGGGAAACCAGGATGGACCATCCACCCTCGACAGGATATTGGACCGACCTTGTCAGATTCACAGTCAACCTGATATGCCAGCTAATCATACCAACCGAAACTATTGGGTCTTCAAGCAGGCAGGCAAGCTTAACGCTGATCACAAGGGGAGGAGGCCACTAGGCGATAAAGACGACGGATCGGCTTGCCAGCAGAACGCCAGGGGCCAGTAACAGTTTCCCTCCGACGTTCGACTACTCCGGGAACGCGAATAGCAGTCCATCTTCCGCCACCCACATATTGTACTGGCAAAATTTGCACCACGCGCACATCGCTACGCACTCAAGATACCACGGGCATCGGCGCAAGCATAATACGGACACCCTGCAAGCATTCCCGTAACATTTTCTATCTGCTTACTTTATTTTTATGTATCATCCCTAAACAACAGGTGACAAGACGGACAACATCTACAACGGACTCTATCGGAGTCCGGATCCGTATGCTCACCTGAGGGGCTACTTCCATTAAGGATTCCCCTCCCCGTGGACGTGCGACGCAGACGTGCGACAGGAGGTCCAAAAATAACTTTTTGTGGACCGCAGTCTTTATTCCGAGCCTGTACTATGCCCTCTTTCCTCTGGTATCGACCCTGTGCATATCAAATAGCTGGGTCCGCGGTCTTTTCCTTTTTTAATTATATATATATATATACAAATTTATCATTGGCACATCGCTCCGTTCTTAGTAAGTCTCATCCGAACTGATCTTCCATACTCTTTTAAGTACGGCCTTAACGGCTGCTCTGCAGATACACCTCGGCATACCCTGCCAGGGGCTCGACATGGGAACGAATGAGCTGCCAGTAAAAGTCCGAACAGCTCTATAGCGTACTTCGGCATCGCAAGTTTGGTCTTATATGCATCAGCTCCGAATCATTGTCTTGGGTCAATAGTTGGGATGCCCGGCTCCTATGTTTGCTACCCTACGTTCCGCCCTATCGGCTAGGGTAGTAAAGGGAGAACTACTGCGATTGTGCCCTGGCCTAGACCGGATAAGCACCTCAGTAGAGAAAGCCGAAAACTGACTGTCATGATGCGACGAGAGCTGGTCAACCACTTGACGACTTGTTGGAATCCTTAGTGATTCTCCGTGTAACACGAAGGATCTTTTTCAGATCAGATATGCAAGGCACCACACGCTGCATACACACCAGGGGCTATGTCGTAGACCAAGACGTTGGATAAAGAGTGATTAAATGCTTTTCCGAACACCCCCGTACTTCCTACGAGGGGGCTGAAGCCGATGACTGGAAAACTTTCAGATTATATTTAAACAACCGCACAGGAGGAATTCAAGCTTTCGAGCAAAATACAAATAGATTAACTATAAAGTTGTCTTTTACAATCATCATACACCTCACTCAAACATTATGTTTTTCGAACATTGACCCTCTATCAAGCGGGCGGCCTCCAGGACGTCCTCAAAGTAACTCTCCGGTTCCGAACGGTCCCTGCTCCCGGGCGGACCCTTTGTAGCAACTTCGACGACCTTCATATTTCCCCCAATGTCTTAACTCGGGCAAGGGCCATCCGTGCACCTTCAATGCACGCCGATCGCTTCGCAGCATCGATTCGCGGCACCACGTCGACAAGCTTCTGCACCAAACTGAAATAACTACTCGGCACAGGCTCGATTTGCCACAACTGGATTATAACATCCTTCATGGCAGCGCCAGATACCCTATGAAGATTGGCCCATTGGGACATCTTCTCATTAAGCAGCAGCGGACGCTTAGACGCACCGAACTGTAACCAAAAAAGCTTCTCCGTTGCATATCCAGCTCGCGCTTGGTAATACCGCGCTGCATCGGAAGAACTCTTCGGCAAGTCCAAATACTGGCCAGAGAACTCCACACTTGGTTCAGCTGAGCATAGTCTGGGTCGCCGAACTTAGTCTGCAGCAGAAAAGGCTTTCCAGCCACTATCTCTTTTGCCTGCCGAACTTCCTCACAAAGTGCTCTGGACTCTGATCGTGCTTCTTTCGCCTCCTGTCGGGCCTTGTCCAGTTCAGCTACTAAGGCTTTATTCTCCTTTTCAAGAAATTCGCAGCGGCCAGCAGCATTCTCCAAAGCGAGTGTCATCGTGGATACCTTCTCCTTGCCCTGGCGTCACGCAACTTGTCTGGCCCTCAGTTCAACCGATGCCTCTTTAGCAGCGTCATCACTAAGCCTCCTTGGCCCGGACTAGCTCTGCCCGAAGAGCCTCCACGGCGGCAGCACCATCTGCATTGTATGCACATTTGATATACAACACTTTCCCACGTCAAGCACACTGGTGTAAAGAATGCTCGACATACGTACCTTGCGAGTCGTCAAGACGCCTGTTGATCAATGCAATGTCATCCTCTGCAATATCCAGCTTTTGTTGTAGTTCGGCCACTTCCGTACTCTGGGCAGCCACAGGAGGGGCAGCAGCCTGTGTTTCAAATTAAACCAAGGTTAATACCTGAGCATATCTCTTTGATCCTCCGATCGCTTCCTTTTGAAGACAATCCGAGTCTCAGGGGCTACTGCATATACAACAGGTGCATTCTGTCAATAAAATTCAATTGACAACTACATCACAAACCTCAAAACCTCTCAGAAGGCCCATGAAGGCCTCGTCCAATCCACTCTTCGCGGATAGAACCTTTTTGACCACCATAGCCATCAAGGTACGGTGCTCTTTTGAAATGGATGCCCATCGTAGCAGGCCCGTCAGCTGTTGGGGAACGTAGTAATTTCAAAAAAATTACTATGCACACGCAAGATCATAGTGATGCATAGCAACAAGAGGGGAGAGTATTGTCTACGTACCCTCGTAGACCGGAAGCGGAAGCGTTAGCACAACGCGGTTGATGTAGTCGTACGTCTTCACGGCCCAACCGATCAAGCACCGAAACTACGGCACCTCCGAGTTCTAGCACACGTTCAGCTCGATGACGATCCCCGGACTCCGATCCAGCAAAGTGTCGGGGAAGAGTTCCTTCAGCACGACGGCGTGGTGATGATCTTGATGTTCTACCGTCGCAGGGCTTCGCCTAAGCACCGCTACAATATTATCGAGGATTATGTTGGAGGGGGGCACCGCACACGGCTAAGAGAACGATCACGAAGATCAACTTGTGTGTATAGAGGTGCCCCCCTGCCCCCGTATATAAAGGAGCAAGGGGGAGAGGCCGGCCGGCCCTTGGGGCGCGCCAAGGAGGGGGGAGTCCTCCTCCTAGTAGGAGTAGGACTCCCCTTTCCTAGTCCAACTAGGAAGAGAGAAGGGGAAAGGAAAGAGAGGGAGAGGGAGAGGGAAAGAGGGGCCGCGCCCCCTCCCCTAGTCCAATTCGGACTCCCCATGGGAGGGGGCGTGCCACCTCCTGGGCTGCTGCCCTCTCTCTCCCCTCAGGCCCACTAAGGCCCAATACTTCCCCGGGGGGTTCCGGTAACCCTTCCGGCACTCCGGTTTTCTCCGAAATCACCCGAAACACTACCAGTGTCCGAATATAGCCGTACAATATATCGATCTTTATGTCTCGACCATTTCGAGACTCCTCGTCATGTCCGTGATCATATCCGGGACTCCGAACAACCTTTGGTACATCAAAGTATATAAAATCATAATGAAACTTTCATCATAACGTTAAGCGTGCGGACCCTACGGGTTCGAGAACAATGTAGACATGACCGAGACACGTCTCCGGTCAATAACCAATAGCGGAACCTGGATGCTCATATTGGCTCCTACATATTCTACGAAGATCTTTTATCGGTCAGACCGCATAACAACATACATTGTTCCCTTTGTCATCGGCATGTTACTTGCCCGAGATTTGATCGTCGGTATCTCAATACCTAGTTCAATCTCATTACCGGCAAGTCTCTTTACTCGTTCCGTAATACATCATCCCGCAACTAACTTATTATTTGCAATGCTTGCAAGGCTTATGTGATGTGCATTACCGAGAGGGCCCACAGATACCTCTTCGACAATCGGAGTGACAAATCCTAATCTCAAAATACGCCAACCCAACAAGTACCTACGGAGACACCTATAGAGCACCTTTATAATCACCCAGTTACGTTGTGACGTTTGGTAGCACACAAAGTGTTCCTTCGGTAAACGGGAGTTGCATAATCTCATAGTCATAGGAACATGTATAAGTCATGAAGAAAGCAATAGCAACAAACTAAATGATCAAGTGCTAAGCTAACGAAATGGGTCAAGTCAATCACATCATTCTCCTAATGATGTGATCCCGTTAATCAAATGACAACTCATGTCTATGGTTAGGAAACTTAACCATCTTCGATCAACGAGCTAGTCAAGTAGAGGCATACTAGTGACACTATGTTTGTCTATGTATTCACACATGGATTATGTTTCTGGTTAATACAATTCTAGCATGAATAATAAACATTTATCATGATATAAGGAAATAAATAATAACTTTATTATTTCCTCTAGGGCATATTTCCTTCAGTCTCCCACTTGCACTATAGTCAATAATCTAGATTACACAGTAATGATTCTAACACCCATGGAGCCTTGGTCTTAATCATGTTTTACTCATGGAAGAGGCTTAGTCAGCAGGTCTGCAACATTCAGATCCTTATGTATCTTGCAAATTTCTATGTCTCCCACTTAGACTAAATCCTGAATGGAATTGAAGCGTCTCTTGATGTGCTTGGTTCTCTTGTGAAATCTGGATTCCTTTGCCAAGGTAATTGCACCAGTATTGTCACAAAAGATTTTCATTGGACCTGATGCACTAGGTGTGACACCTAGATCGGATATGAACTCCTTCATCCAGACTCCTTCATTTGTTGCTTCCGAAGCAGCTATGTACTCTGCTTCACATGTAGATCCCGCCATGACGCTTTGTTTTGAACTGCACCAACTGACAGCTCCACCGTTCAGTAAAAATACGTATCCAGTTTGCGATTTAGAATCGTCCGGACCAGTGTCAAAGCTTGCATCAACGTAACCATTTACGATGAGATCTTTGTCACCTCCATACACGAGAAACATATCCTTAGTCCTTTTTAGGTATTTCAGGATATTCTTGACCGCTGTCCAGTGATCCACTCCTGGATTACTTTGGTACCTCCCTGCTAGACTTATAGCAAGGCACACATCAGGTCTGGTACACATCATTGCATACATGATAGAGCCTATGGCTAAAGCATAGGGAACATCTTTCATTTTCTCTCTATCTTCTACGGTGGTCGGACATTGAGTCTTACTCAACTTCACACCTTGCAACACAAGCAAGAAGCCTTTCTTTGCTTGATCCATTTTGAACTTCTTCAAAACCTTGTCAAGGTATGTGCTTTGTGAAAGTCCAATTAAGCGTCTTGATCTATATCTATAGATCTTAATGCCCAATATGTAAGCAGCTTCACCGAGGTCTTTCATTGAAAAACTCTTATTCAAGTATCCCTTTATGCTATCCAGAAATTCTATATCATTTCCAATCAATAATATGTCATCCACATATAATATCAGAAATGCTACAGAGCTCCCACTCACTTTCTTGTAAATACAGGCTTCTCCAAAAGTCTGTACAAAACCAAATGCTCTGATCACACTATCAAAGCGTTTATTCCCACTCCGAGAGGCTTGCACCAGTCCATAAATGGATCGCTGGAGCTTGCACACTTTGTTAGCTCCCTTTGGATCGACAAAACCTTCTGGTTGCATCATATACAACTCTTCTTCCAGAAATCCATTCAGGAATGCAGTTTTGACATCCATTTGCCAAATTTCATAATCATAAAATGCGGCAATTGCTAACATGATTCGGACAGACTTAAGCATCGCTACGGGTGAGAAGGTCTCATCATAGTCAATCCCTTGTACTTGTCGAAAACCTTTTGCAACAAGTCGACCTTTATAGATAGTAACATTACCGTCAGCGCCAGTCTTCTTCTTGAAGATCCATTATTTCTCAATTGCTTGCCGATCAATGGGCAAGTCAACCAAAGTCCACACTTTGTTCTCATACATGGATCCCATCTCAGATTTCATGGCTTCTAGCCATTTTGCGGAATCTGGGCTCACCATCGCTTCTTCGTAGTTCGTAGGTTCATCATGATCTAGTAGCATGACTTCCAGAACTGGATTACCATACCACTCTGGTGCGGATCTTACTCTGGTCGATCTACTAGGTTCGGTAGTAACTTGATCTGAAGTTTCATGATCATTATAATTAGCTTCCTCACTAATTGGTGTAGGTGTCACAAAAACCGGTTTCTATGATGTACTACTTTCCAATAAGGGAGCAGGTATAGTTACCTCATCAAGTTATACTTTTATCCCACTCAGCGAGAGAAACTCCTTCTCTAGAAAAACTCCGAATTTAGCAACAAAAGTCATGCCTTCGGATCAGTGATAGAAGGTGTACCCAACAGTCTCCTTTGGGTATCCTATGAAGACACATTTCTCCGTTTTGGGTTCGAGCTTATCGGGTTGAAGCTTTTTCACATAAGCATCGCAGCCCCAAACTCTCAGAAACGACAACTTTGGTTTCTTGCCAAACCACAGTGCATAAGGCGTCGTCTCAACGGATTTCGATGGTCTCCTATTTAACGTGAATGCAGCCGTCTCTAAAGCATAACCCCAAAACGATAACGGTAAATCAGTAAGAGACATCATAGATCGCACCATATCTAATAAAGTACGATTACGATGTTCGGACGCACCATTACGCTGTGGTGTTCCGGGTGGCCTGAGTTGCGAAACTATTCCGCATTGTTTCAAATGTAGACCAAACTCGTAACTCAAATATTCTCCTCCATGATCAGATCATAGAAACTTTATTTTCTTGTTATGATGATTTTCAACTTCACTCTGAAATTCTTTAAACTTTTCAAATGTTTCAGACTTATGTTTCATTAAGTAGATATACCCATATGTGCTTAAATCATCTGCGAAGGTGAGAAAATAACGAAATCCACCACGAGCCTCAACATTCATTGGACCACATACATCTGTATGTATGATTTCCAACAAATCCGTTGCTCTCTCCATAGTACCGGAGAACGGCGTTTTAGTCATCTTACCCATGAGGCACGGTTCGCAAGTACCAAGTGATTCATAATCAAGTGGTTCCAAAAGTCCATCAGTATGGAGTTTCTTCATGCGCTTTACACCGATATGACCTAAACGGCAGTGCCACAAATAAGTTGCACTATCATTATCAACTCTGCATCTTTTGATTTCAACATTATGAATATGTGTATCACTACTATCGAGATTCATCAAAAATAGACCACTCTTCAAGGGTGCATCACCATAAAAATATTACTCATATAAATAGAACAACCATTATTCTCTGATTTAAATGAATAACCATCTCGCATCAAACAAGATCCAGATATAATGTTCATGCTCAACGCTAGCACCAAATAACAATTATTTAGGTATAATACAAATCCTGAAGGTAGATGTAGAGGTAGCGTGCCGACCGCGATCACATCGACTTTGGAACCATTTCCCACGCGCATCATCACCTCATCCTTAGCCAATCTTCGCTTAATCCGTAGCCCCTGTTTCGAGTTGCAAATGTTAGCAACAGAACCAGTATCAAATACCCAGGTGCTACTGCGAGCATTAGTAAGGTACACATCAATAACATGTATATCACATATACCTTTGTTCACTTTGCCATCCTTCTTATCCGCCAAATACTTGGGGCAGTTCTGCTTCCAGTGACCAGTCTGCTTGCAGTAGAAGCACTCAGTCTCAGGCTTAGGTCTAGACTTGGGTTTCTTCTCCTGAGAAGCAACTTGTTTGCTGTTCTTCTTGAAGTTCCCTTTCTTCTTCCTTTGCCCTTTTCTTGAAACTAGTGATCTTGTTAACCATCAACACGTGATGCTCTTTCTTGATTTCTACCTCCATCGATTTCAGCATCACGAAGAGCTTGGGAATAATTTCCGTTATCCCTTGCATATTATAGTTCATCATGAAGTTCTACTAACTTGGCGAGGGTGACTAGAGAATTCTGTCAATCACTATTTTATCTGGAAGATTAACTCCCACTTGATTCAAGTGATTGTAGTACCCAGACAATCTGGGCACATGCTCACTGCTTGAGCTATTCTCCTCCATCTTTTAGCTATAGAACTTGTTGGAGATTTCATATCTCTCAACTCGGGTATTTGCTTGAAATATTAACTTCAACTCCTGGAACATCTCATATGGTCCATGGCGTTCAAAACTCTTTGAAGTCCCGATTCTAAACCGTTAAGCATGGTGCACTAAACTATCAAGTAGTCAACATATTGAGCTAGCCAAACATTCATAACGTCTGCATCTGCTCCTGTAATAGGTCTATCACCTAGCGGTGCATCAAGGACATAATTCTTCTGTGCAACAATGAGGATAATGCTCAGATCACGGATCCAATCCGTATCATTGCTACTAACATCTTTCAACTTAGTTTTCTCTAGGAACATATCAAAAATAAAACAGGGGAGCCAAACGCGAGCAATTGATCTACAACATAGATATGCTAATACTACCAGGACTAAGTTCATGATAAATTAAAGTTCAATTAATCATATTACTTAAGAACTCCCACTTAGATAAACATCCCTCTAGTCATCTAAGTGATCACGTGATCCAAATCAACTAAACCATAACCGATCATCACGTGAAATGGAGTAGTTTTCAATGGTGAACATCACTATGTTGATCATATCTACTATATGATTCATGCTCGACCTTTTGGTCTCCGTGTTCCGAGGCCATATCTATTATATGCTAGGCTCGTCAAGTTAAACCTGAGTATTCCGCGTGTGCAACTGTTTTGCACCCGTTGTATTTGAACGTAGAGCCTATCACACCCGATCATCACGTGGTGTCTTAGCACAAAGAACTTTCACAACGGTGCATACTCAGGGAGAACACTTATACTTTGATAATTTAGTGAGGGATCATCTTATAATGCTACCATCAATCAAAGCAAGATAAGACGCATAAAAGATAAACATCACATGCAATCAATATAAGTGATTTGATATGGCCATCATCATCTTGTGCTTGTGATCTCCATCTTCGAAGCACCACCATGATCACCATCGTCACCGGCGCGACACCTTGATCACCATCGTAGCATCGTTGTCGTCTCGCCAATCTTATGCTTCCACGACTATCGCTACCGCTTAGTGATAAAGTAAAGCATTACAGCGCAATTGCATTGCATACAATAAAGCGACAACCATATGGCTCCTGCCAGTTGCCGATAACTCGGTTACAAAACATGATCATCTCATACAATAAAATTTATCATCATGTCTTTGACCATATCACATCACAACATGCCCTGCAAAAACAAGTTAGACGTCCTCTACTTTGTCGTTGCAAGTTTTACGTGGCTGCTACGGGCTTAGCAAGAACCGTTCTTACCTACGCATCAAAACCACAACGATAGTTTGTGAAGTTGGTGCTGTTTTAACCTTCGCAAGGACCGGGCGTAGCCACACTTGGTTTAACTAAAGTTGGAGAAACTGACACCCGCCAGCCACCGGTGTGCAAAGCACGTCGGTAGAACCAGTCTCGCGTAAGCGTACGCGTAATGTCGGTCCGGGCCACTTCATCCAACAATACCGCCGAACCAAAGTATGACATGCTGGTAAGCAGTATGACTTATATCGCCCACAACTCACTTGTGTTCTACTCGTGCACAACATCAACGCATGAAACCTAGCTCTGATGCCACTGTTGGGGAACGTAGTAATTTCAAAAATTTCCTACGCACACGCAAGATCACAGTGATGCATAGCAACGAGAGGGGAGAGTATTTTCTACGTACCCTCGTAGACCAGAAGCGGAAGCGTTAGCACAACGCGGTTGATGTAGTCGTACGTCTTCATGGCCCGACTGATCAAGCACCGAAACTACGGCACCTCCGAGTTCTAGCACACGTTCAGCTCGATGACGATCCCCGGACTCCGATCCAGCAAAGTGTCGGGGAAGAGTTCCGTCAGCACGACGGCGTGGTGACGATCTTGATATTCTACCGTCGCAGGGCTTCGCCTAAGCACCGCTACAATATTATCGAGGATTATGGTGGAGGGCGGCACCCCACACGGCTAAGAGAACGATCACGAAGATCAACTTGTGTGTATAGAGGTGCCCCCTGCCCCCGTATATAAAGGAGCAAGGGGGAGAGGCCGGCCGGCCCTTGGGGCGCGCCAAGGAGGGGGGAGTCCTCCTCCTAGTAGGAGTAGGACTCCCCTTTCCTAGTCCAACTAGGAAGAGAGAAGGGGAAAGGAAAGAGAGGGAGAGGGAGAGGGAAAGAGGGGCCGCGCCCCCTCCCCTAGTCCAATTCGGACTCCCCATGGGAGGGGGCGCGCCACCTCCTGGGCTGCTGCACTCTCTCTCCCCTCAGGCCCACTAAGGCCCAATACTTCCCCGGGGGGTTTCGGTAACCCTTCCGGCACTCCGATTTTCTCCGAAATCACCCGAAACACTTCCGGTGTCCGAATATAGCCGTCCAATATATTGATCTTTATGTCTCGACCAGTTCGAGACTCCTCGTCATGTCCGTGATCATAGCCGGGACTCCGAACAACCTTCGGTACATCAAAATATATAAACTCATAATGAAACTGTCATCGTAACGTTAAGCGTGCGGACCCTACGGGTTCGAGAACAATGTAGACATGACCGAGACACGTCTCCGGTCAATAACCAATAGCGGAACCTGGATGCTCATATTGGCTCCTACATATTCTATGAAGATCTTTTATTGGTCAGACCGCATAACAACATACGTTGTTCCCTTTGTCATCGGTATGTTACTTGCCCGAGATTTGATCGTCGGTATCTCAATACCTAGTTCAATCTCATTACCGGCAAGTCTCTTTACTCATTCCGTAATACATCATCCCGCAACTAACTTATTAGTTGCAATGCTTGCAAGGCTTATGTGATGTGCATTACCGAGAGGGCCCAGAGATACCTCTCCGACAATCGGAGTGACAAATCCTAATCTCGAAATACGCCAACCCAACAAGTACCTTCGGAGACACCTGTAGAGCACCTTTATAATCACCCAGTTACGTTGTGACATTTGGTAGCACACAAAGTGTTCCTACGGTAAACGGGAGTTGCATAATCTCATAGTCATAGGAACATGTATAAGTCATGAAGAAAGCAATAGCAACAAACTAAACGATCAAGTGCTAAGCTAACGAAATGGGTCAAGTCAATCACATCATTCTCCTAATGATGTGATCTCGTTAATCAAATGACAACTCATGTCTATGGTTAGGAAACTTAACCATCTTCGATCAACGAGCTAGTCAAGTAGAGGCATACTAGTGACACTATGTTTGTCTATGTATTCACACATGTATTATGTTTCCGGTTAATACAATTCTAGCATGAATAATAAACATTTATCATGATATAAGGAAATAAATAATAACTTTATTATTGCCTCTAGGGCATATTTCCTTCATCAGCATGTCCGGCGCTCCTGGGGCTTCGGACACCGCCGCCAGAGTACGACGTTCCTACGAGGGAACCCGCTTACTTGCCTCCATAATCATCTCTGTCTATAAACCATACGGTTCGAAGACGCCAGTCTTGATCCCGGAACCCCAAGTGACAGAGGCACTGCCTTCGGGTAACACCTCCTTCGCTTCCTGTACTACTTGGCGATCAGGAGGAGCCCGTCGGGACGATACCTCGGGATCATCTCCCCTGTTGGGCGATATGGCCGGAGGAGGCGTGTCACTCTCCATCATCTCCGGAATAAGATCTCCCGAAGAAGAGGACGATTGAGAAGCACCAAGCGTTAACCTGCATGGATGAACATATGCCAGATGATTACTTCACTAATAGGAAAAGAATGAGGTGCGTTCAAAGTACCCCAACCTCGCTTACAGTCTGCCTCGAGGCTCGTCCTCGTCATCAAACTCTACGGCATCCTCGCTCGCCCGGCCCAAGCCGCTCCATGACGGTGTTTTTCCTCTCTTGGAAGATTTCCCCTCCTAATCTTCAGAGGCGGCCCTCTTCTTGCCTTGGAGGACCTCCTCTGCACTCTTGCCTTTGGGAAAAAGGACTTCGGTTTCCCCTCACACGGCCGCCTGGTATGGTGTCGGAACCAGCATCCTCGTCAGCAGGTCGGTCGCAGGGCCTTCGGGAAGAGGCGCCGGACACCAGATCATCACCACTTTCTTTATCCAGTCCTATACAGGGACAGATTGTTCAATATCTTGTTAAGAGATACTTGAATGGAAGGTGCTCGGATACCGAATACTTACCAAAGTGTCCGGATGATTGCAGTCAAGGCCAACGTCTTCGGTGGTGTCCGGCCATTGCTCTTGTACCCCAAAATATAATTTCCACATTCCTTCGTGCGTAGTGCCGAAGAAGTGCTGTAGGGTCCGCTGCCCTTCTGGGTTAAACTCGCACATACGAAGAGACCACCGCTGATATGGCAGGATCCGGCGGACTAGCATTATTTGAACGATGTTCACAAGATCGATGCCCGTCTTGATAAGGCTTCGGATGCGACTTTGCAGAGTCTGCACTTCATTGACGGATCCCCAGCCCAATCCCTTATTGACCCATGAAGCGAGCTGAACCGGAGGGCCGGGTCGGAACGCTGGTGTAGCCGCCCACTTGGAGCCCCGCGGCTCGTTGACATAAAACCACCCCTCCTGCCATAGGTCTGTTGGCGAAAGATCCTTGGGGCCAAACCGCGCCAGCCAGTTTGCCTATTATGATGCTGCCACACTCTGCCTGCTCCTCCTCTGTCACCTGCAACCTCACATCAAAGGTCTTGAGTCACAAACCGAAGTGCGGAGGAGTCCGGAGCAAGGCCTCACATGTGACGATAAATGTCGAGATGAGGAGATTAGAGTCCGGGGTCAGATCGTGAAAATCTAGCCCATAGTAAAACATGAGCCCCTGGACGAAGGGGTTAAGTGCAAACCCTAGCCCATGAAGGAAGTGAGACACAAATACAACCCTCTCGCCAGATCTAGGGGTCGGTATGACTTGCCCTTGCGCCGGAAGCCGATGAAAGATTTCCGAGGTCAGGTACCTCTACGCGAAGCTCCGCAATGTCCTCCTCTGTGACAGAAGAAGCCACCCACCGGCCCTGACGGTTGGATTCGGACATGACTAAGGCTGGTGGTGATTGGAACCCGAGGGTTGGAACTTGGGGTGGCTGGGGTTGAGGAAGGAGCAAGCACAAGGGAATAAGAAGAAACGGGCTCTCTATAAAAAGGCCCCGGATATTGGGCGTCTCTCCAAGGGTCTCTAAACTTACCTATCACCAAGGAGTTGTACCTAGGGGACGGTTGGGTTACCCACGCCTGCATTAATGAAAATCCCGTAAATAAAAGGACACGATCTCTGCCCCGACGAGGCATGCCAGTAAAACCGCACCCCGAGAAGTGGGGCGGCTCGCTAGCTAACGGTTGGAAATAGAAACCAGGCAGGTATGATGTGATGTCATAAGCAATTATCAACAAGTTGAGCTCGTGGGATATTATACTCTCTACACACAGGTCCGGATATACTTACTTCGCCCGAAGACTGTTCTGGAGTTCGGAAGGAGGGAACCCGCCTTGCAATGCCGAAGACAAATCTGCGCGCCGGACTCCTCGTCATTGATGCCAGGTTCAGGGGCTACTGAGGGAGTCCTGGACTAAGGGGTCCTTGTACGTCTGGCCTGTTATCTATGGGCCGGACTGATGGGCTGTGAATACATGAAGCCCAAAGACTGCACCGTTTCCGGATTGGACTCTACTTGGCATGGAAGGCAAGCCTGGAGACCAAAGATTCCTTATTATGTAACTGACTCCATGTAAACCCTAGATCCCCTTGGTGTCTATATAAACCGAAGGGGATAGTCCGAAAAGGATGACAGGTATACTGATTACCATATTCTTAGGCTAGACTTCTAGGGTTTAGCCATTATGAACTCGTGGTAGATCAACTCTTGTAATACTCATATTCATCAAGATCAATCAAGCAGGAAGTAGGGTATTACCTCCATAGAGAGGGCCCGAACCTGGGTAAACATCATGTCCCCTGTCTCATGTTACCATCGATCCTAGACGCATAGTTCGGGACCCCCTACTTGAGATCCGCCGGTTTTGACACTGACATGTTGTCTAGCATATGGACTAATTAAATTTGAGTACATTTTCCCTATTTGAATGGGATTGTACTCGGGTTAGTTATACAACCATCTAAATATTATCTTCACAACACATGACATGAATATAGGAGAAGTAAATTCCTATATAAATACAAACTCCACGTACATATGATCTCAAATTCAAATACATGTATCCATTTTATGTTGAATTCAAATCATAGTACATGTATGCTCTAGCTAGATGTTCGGAATCTAAATCATGTATGATACTACGTACAATGTGTTTAACACGCACAACACACACACAAACACCATTTAGACTGGTAAGGTACACATGCATTACACGCATGAGATTTTGCAACCAAATTATGAATAAATACCACATTATAGCATGTAAGCTTTGAGTTATATATTCATGATGTAGATGTTCGTTTAATTCTTATACTTCATTTCATTCAAAATCATCTAGTTTTTTTATAAGAAAGCTAATCTATTTTAAGATTCATGGAATTGTGCATTGTAAAGCATAAAGTAAAAACAAATAATGGCAAATCATGTAGAAAAACATTTGGGCAATTCTGATACGGAAGATTCTAGAACAAAGAAGAAGTGCTTGTGTTTCGAGGTTTGTGCATTATCCTTAAGTTCAACCATGGAGTCTTCTAGATTGTACATGTGGCCAAATCTAACGGAATCTAGATGATACCCAACGACCAGTAGTGCTCAAATTTGCCATCTCTGCACCATCGGATTGGCTTCACCCAACGACCGTCTTTCAAAGTTAAAGTTATCCGCACACTATATAAAAAATATAAAATGTAAAATGTAGGGGTATAGATATAGATATGTGATGCGAAAGCCAACCATCATCCCTAGTTAGAATAGTGTGTCCATGCACGGATGTAATGCGGCCAAAGAATGTCTGCCATCGGTATCTCAAATTCAAATCAGTCTGATCTTGTTCAATGTGTATACAGTACAACATGCTCATTTCCAAACCACACCGCACATATCTCAGTTATATTCATGCATGCATGGGTTTCAAACATCATGATCTCTTATTCAAATATTTGAATTCAACTTTACATTGATTATGACCTGACCTAGTCTTTTACACCCACACAGTCGTCTTGTCTTTATAATTGTACTACTAATTTTCTCCCATGCATGCATGCACACACACTACCAGTCGGCATTATCCATCGCACAGATGCAATCTTTTTCTTCAGGCCGGTCTTCCGTGCATGCACACACACACCTCCCCTCTCCATCTAATCGGGCATTCTTTATCTGTCACATGCATGCGCAACGATCGATGTTCCTCTAAGTGGTTTAAGTCGATGAATTGGCCCTCCTCGTAAAGGATTAGCAATGCTTGGCCCCCTAGCTCATTTATTTTTCATGACTCCGCCATTGCGCACAACAGCGCACGTTCTTGCCCCCTCTCTTTAAATATCAATCTCGCACATGTTCACTCCTTCATAGTCTCCCTCCACTTGGACCCTCGCACCATCTTCTAGCCCCCATCGGATTTTGCCACATGTACAATCTAGCAGACTCCATGGTTGAACTTAAGCATAATGCACAAACCTCAAAACACAAGTGCTTCTCCTTTGTTCTAGAATCTTCCGTATCTTAATTGCCCAAACTTTTTTTCTAGTTGAATTGCCATTATTTGTTTTTTACTTTATGCTTTACAACGCACAATTCCATGAATCATAAAATATATTAAGGTCTTCTTTGATTCAAAGGATTCTCAAAGGAATTTTGGAGGATTCTAATCCTTAGGAATTTTTCCTATCTTGGTTGTTTGATTCGAAGGATTGTAAACCATAGGAATTTTTCCATAGGATTCATTTGCACTAGATTTCATAGGAAACATCCCATCCACTCAAACTTGTTTGAAAGAATCCTGCATTTTTTCTATGCACAATCAAACACTCATACAATCCTATAGGATTCAAGACGACATTCCTCTCTAATCCCATGTTTATCGTATTCTTGCGTTTTGGAAATCCTATCAATCAAAGAGGCCCTAGATTTTATATAAAAACTAATTGATTTTGAATGAGTTGAACTATAAGAATTAAATGAACATCTACATCAGGCATATATGACTCAAAGTTTACGTGCTATAGTGTGGTATTTATTCATAATTTGGTTGCCAAATCTGATGCGTGCAATGCACGTGTACCTTACTAGTACTTCGAGTATGTGCAAAATACGTAAATTATAATTCCAATGGCATGCTACAAAGTGTCTCTCTTACAGTTCATGAACCCATGTGGCACATGTGGAGGCGTTGTCGTGACCTCCTTGTGTGGATTGATCACAATGACGTGCTGCTGGTTCCAGAAGAATGTACTCGTCCTCTCTAAGGCACACTAGCGGTACATGCACGAAGCGAAGATGTGCACGCACGCCACATACACACTCATTCCCTCACACGCACACGCGGGTACACGGGGGGGACGCATTTTTGTACGAAGATCCACCCCATGTGATACTTTGACGCGTGTAAAGTCCTTCACTTCATTGATGGTCAATTAATACAGCGCATGCAAATTGAGTGGACGTGAGGGAGGAAGAAAGACATTACTACTCCACTGCGTGCATGCGAGTAGTTAAATCATGGGTTGTTACTTCCATTGGTCTCCTTCGTATCTTGTGCCAATTTTGACCATATTTTTAGACTATCCACAGCGGGAGTAACATAGGTGGTAACATCACACTTATCTAGGCAAAATAGATGATGTGGCATGTAATTAATGAAAAAATAGAGGCATGTGGTAACATAGCTAGTTACTGTAACATCACACATATCACGAAAAGATGAGTCTACAACGTAATAAATGAAGTGATGCATGACACAACACATATGTTACTACCCACTTTGGAGATAGTAACATAGACTAGTAACATATGTATGTTACTACTCTAAGTTACTCCCCACTGTGACTAGTCTTAAGTGACATAATATTTATGCATGTCATAAAAAGTGGCATAAAAAAGGGGGCCAATAAACCAGGATGCAGGCAACATGATCAATTTTTGCTAGGGCTACTGTTGGTGGCCTTTGTATTTAAATATGGACGGAGTGGAGTAGTACTATCTTTACCTTAGCCTCGTAGGGCTCTCCCAACACCTAGGCTCGCCTCCCCACCTCGCCCACCGGATATCGCCATGGAGGATCCCACCATGGATAATCCCTTAGATCCGAGGATCCCGCGAGCTGCCCTCTCGCCGCGGCCCGCAACACTGCCGCCTTTGAGCAAAACCCACATGTGTTTTAGAGGGGATCCATTGCTCTGGAATCACAAATCGGTGGCGCCGAAGGACATGCGAGGGCTGCGTTTCAGGTGGTGGGCAGCAAGGGCAAATCGAATCGAGGAAGCGTCGCATCGATTGGAGAGAAGTTCCAAGGAGCTGCGCCTGGCGCAACACAAGGCGGAGGCGCAACTCGATCTCATGGGAGAGATGCTGAGGGGTGTCAGCATTTGACAGCGTCGCATTGATTTTGAGCTAGGGCTAATGGCAGAGATCATATTCACGGAGTCGACTACGGAGGAAAGAACGCACATGCCTGCGCAATGGCATGAGCAGCCGGTGCAACTGTTCAAATGGGCGGTAGGAGAAGCCAAATCCTGGGACCAGTTGCGGCGGCGCCGCTGGGCATGCATCGTAGGCGAGGTGAGCTACCCTCCTTCCCCGCCAGCGATGCAGTGACCTAGGCGGTTGCTGCTGCAGTGAACTTGCAACGCCATGTCGGTTTGCAACCTTGGCAATCACTCCATCTATATGTATTGTATTCCTTTGGAAAAAGATGGTAATTGATTTATCACTAGTTTTAGAATACTTGGTCGTGACAATCAACCGAAGCCACAACCAGAAGTCTCCATCGCGTAATACTTTACGGGCGGTCGCACCAACAGACGGTCGGTCACACCCGCGTCTCACCGAAGGGACACACATTGGCTTGGTCTGACATGTACAACTAGTTACATCACTGACTTGTGCGACCGCATTTGAGCAGTGTAGTACTCCCTCTATCTCAGTTTAAAGTCTTGCACGTGTACCTAGGTCGTTAATTTGACCAACTTAATAACATGCATACATTACAAAAAATCATTACAAACTTCAAATATTCAGAGTATTTTTTATGTTAAACAATTTATTTTATATAAGTTACATTGACAACCTAGATACACGTGCAAGCCTTGTAAACTAGAGATGGAGGGAGTACTCGAAATTTATGTTCCACTAAACTCATCGGGAGCCGTTTCGGGCCTCGAAACGAAAACCATCAATTTATCTTTAGCTTGTTCCCATCACATTCCAAAAGTGCATACAAATGCTCCCACCTTGTTTCTTGTTTCTTAACATATCAACCAATAAGAGATGTGGGGCGTGCATGTTTTCAATGACTCAAGACTACCAAACACGACATGCAGTGGTTAGTTCATTGCGTGTAATGCTATTAATTAGCAAATAAACATTAAGTTCTCTCGTTCTCCCCTGCTTCTTGGTCACAGTGCACAACCTAAGATGACTTATTCACCTAGACGGAGGGAGTAGTATAATTAAGTGCAAACTTGCTCACACCTAGTATGTGTCAAACCTTAACGTGTTCCCATTATGCATGTTTTAGTACTAGTGCTAGTACTAGGTTATAAAAAGGGGGAGTAGTACCTAGCCGAAAATCACTCTACCTCTTCCTCCTCATAAGTCTTTCTTGTTTGTCCGTCCTTGCCATGGCCGGTGTGCAGAGCTCTAGGTTGAGAACTATCCGAACTACTCGTAACAAGGGAGCGGCCACCAAGGCCGCAAAAAAAAGAGAGGGCTCGCCGCCTCGCAGAGACCTCGAAAGATCTCTCACGGGCAGACGATGGCTCCCAGGAGCACCCTAGCCGCGGAGGCGAACATGCCGGCATGCCCGATCAGCTCAATAAGCACCTCAATAAGCAGAAGGAGTTCATCCATGGCTTGGTGGAGCTACTGAAGGAGAGCCTCAACGACATGTCCGCTGAGCTCAACGAGTAGGGGGAGTTGACCGTCGGCTTGGTGATGCTGCTAAAGAAGAGCATTGCCTCGGAGAAGAAGGCGACCGACGAAATCTTGCAACTTCAGGAGGACAAGGCAAAGCTCTGCCACGAGCTCGACCTTCTGAAGGAGGAGAACACTGGCTAGAAGAAGCTGCATGAGAATAGTAGTTCCTCGATGAAGATGCTGCAGGGCCTCGTCATGGATCAGAAAGAGGAGTTGGCGAAGCTCCGCATTGAGCACCCGACTGCTGTCAAGGTATGTAATGCGGCCGTGGAACAGATGATGAAGGCTCGTGTCGAGGAATCCCACGTCGTGGACAGAATGAAGAATATGGCGGAGGAGATGCGCAAGGAGATGGAGGTCGTGGAGGCGATGAAGAAGCAGTTATGACTCCGTGGCCAGCAACCCTTCATGTAGTAGAGAGTAGCACCCTAGACTTGTGTGTGCATCTTCCTTCTTTTTTGGGGTGATAATCTTCCTTCTTCTTTTGCTCCTGTGTTTCTTATTTTGCTTCAGGTATTTCGCCGCACGTGTCACATTCTCTACGAGGCATGAATAGAACAATGCTAACAATGAGATGACTAGCAAATTAGATCATTTTTTATCGCCATATGGCACTGGGCTGCCGAGTTTTGTGCTCCTCCGTCATACTACTCTAGTGGAAAACTTGAGTATACCGCATGTCGTCGGCACATTTATACGAGCAGTCAAATCACAAGGCCCCGCCTTCCAGCAGTAATGAGCCGTCAAATCACAAAGGCCCTCGCCTCTCTTGAAACCGACCAAGCTAGACTGCCCCGCCCTCTAGCCTTTTAAAAAATGTATACTTATTGTGCCATGGGGCAAAACTAACAAGATGTAATTAAAGAAAAAAAAGGTGATACATAGAGAGCGCTCGTCGCCAAATTATGCATATAGTACTATTAAAAAAGCTAGTACATGCTTAAATGGGGTGCTAAATTATATTAAAGAAATTAGCATACCTATAAAATTCTTGGGTTCTTATTATTTATGTCACTAGTTGTGTATCACTACTCAGTCTTGCCATTAGAAGTTATAGCTACTAAAAAATTCCATCGATTCGTGAGATGCCTGCTCAAAAATGCAATTAGATATCTCAAAAATGCCATTGTTAAGTTAGATGTTTGCTCAAAACTGCCATTAGACATTATGATTTTCACGTCAAACCCGTTGAACATGTTACATGACAAAAATAAGCCGATTCTCACAATGATAAGTGTGGCTCCGCTTGTCAGGAGTTACCAAGCGAACAATTTTACAGGAAAATAAGAACGCTGTTGGGATCAAGTAGTCCCCACACTTTATTTTACTGTAGTGAGATAGAGGGAGAGATTGCATGTTGGTCCATCGGTATTTATGTTATTATAACATGGCAAAAGAGATATGAGTCACAATAATGGTGTCCAGCACAACACACCCCTCAAATAAAACTAAGCACCCTGAAATTCTTTGACAAAACTAAGCACCCTAAAATTCTTTGACAACTAAACTGCTGGCTATATGATGTTGGCCATATATATTGTACATATATAATGTGAAGAAACGAGTGGTAGTCGTAGTACTATACCAACTAAAAGATGAACTGTAAGAAATACTAGTATGGACGTACTGAAGAGTTAAAGTAACGAGAAGAAACATAAATAGTTATGCTGGGGGCTCAGCACAACACACCCCTCAAATAAAACTAAGCACACCAGAAATTAAACTAAGCAACTAATCTGGTAGACACTGCATTAGAACCACCATGAGCAACGACACTGCCACCTTACTCAGAGTTTTTGTCCCTCTTCCTCTTGGACGATACTTCTTTGCTTGAACCGCACACTTGGCTCTTGCTCTTCATCCAACCCTTGTAGATATTGAAACAAAGGTAGCCATCCATTGTAGCGTAGTGGATGTGGTCTATATCTAGTACATTGCACTGCCATGCACGATGAAATGTGTGCGGAGGTTTCTTCAGTTTACCATAGGAAGGGTGGACCATGGCTCCTGCAAGGGTCAACATTGAAGGCTGATCACGGGAGGGCACCAGCCCTTCCTTCTGGAGGTCAAAGGGGTTGCCTACAACGAGGCCTATCTGACCCAGGATTTCCTTGCCATTCCTAAAGTCTACAGTAACGAATTTGACTCGGCCTCCCTTGAGGAACTTCGTAAACTCCTCGCACTCAACGTCGGCATGGCATATGTGGTAGACCAAGCATAAGTCATGCACGCAAACCCGGATCACGGCGGGCTTCTTCTTTGCCTCCTTTAGATTCTTCTCGCTTCCCAGGACTGTGGTGTACTCAACATCTAGCCCAGCGACCCACTCATCATTTGAGTTTTCGAACATGCATTTGAAGTAAGCAAGGCATCCTTTCACCGTTGCAGAAGAACGGGTGTAGATGACGTTGAACTCATCGCCGCTGATGGTTCTAAACTTGTACTCACCGCCGATCATGGGGATTTGGGACACCATGGATTTGGGAGGAGGGTTAGGATTAGTGGAACTGCCGTAATGTGAAAGGACGGGACGACTAGGAGTGAACTGCCGTAATGTTAAAGGACGTCCGGGGATGAGTACGGGTGAGAACTGCCAGCGGTTTTTGTAAAAATGATGAGTGGGGAGTGCAAACGGCAAGGTAGTGACTTGCCTGGTGGATAAATGGATTCATGCATAGTACTATGGGGTGCCAATTAGATGTCATGTCTACTCAATGCCCAATTAAATGGCTTTCGATGTCATGTCAAGCGTCGGGAAAATTACAGGTGATACGAAGCTTTCCATTCTCCCATGATACGGGCTTCCGAGAGCACTTGGATCTGAGATCAAACAGTTGCATGGCGTGATTCTACACCTATGGGTGAAGATACTATCCTGGATGGTTATTCTGCAAATTTTCAGCAACTTAGCATGCGACCATTTGATCTCAGATCCAAGGGCTGCCAGCAGCCCGTATCATGGTCGCGCCTACCACGACCGTCGCCTCTCTCGCGCGGTCGCGCCCTCAGAGATTTAACACGGTACGTTAGGCTATCTGATGTTGGCATGTCATACATAGTCATCACTTAGTCACTCATACAACAAGGTTAGCTATAAGGTTGGCCATAAAGAGTATTTTTTACTTCCCTCTATCTCTTTCTTTGTAGTATTTATTGCATTTGCCAAGGATTGACCTCTTCCAATGAAATGGTAGTCTCAAGTTATTAAAAGCATGCACACCCCACATCTCTTATTGGTTGATATGTCAAGAAACAAGAAACGATGTATGCACCGCACCTAAGTGTTTTGGGATAATTTGGTTTTTGTAAGATGACTTGCACACCTAGACGGAGGGAGTAATTAACTTGCCACATCAGACTTTATGCCTATGTGGCAGGCTTAACACCTGTACGAGCAAGTACAATAGTGGGCTATAAGCCCGCTTACATGGCATTTTTGCATATGTGGAGGAAAGAGGCAAGGAAAAAGTGGAGGAGTGGGCTCTCATGCAAGAGCCAACCTCTACATGGTGGAGCATTGGGAGATGCACCTATATTCCATGGAGGTGGTCAGGAATCGGGAGACTCATGCCGGTCGTAGCGCCGCAGTTAAAATGATAAAATGGCAAGTCAAATCATGGGGGCCCACCTGTCCAGCAGTAACTTGCTGTCAAATCACACAACCCTACGTTTGCAGCAGCCTAGTCCCTCATCAACTCGCTTCTCTGTCGAACCGACTAGGCGGAACTGCCCCGCCCTCGACTTTTAAATAGTACAATATACTAATTTTGTATCCATGGATTGCGCCATGGAGAAAAGCCTCAAGAAAATGTCGGTACACATGTACAGAGTATACAGCACGCCCATCGCGTTCACATCCACCCCAGACGGTCGGTCGGTCTGGCACGCCGCTCTCTGAATGGAACACACATCATATTGCATTTGCACACACATGTGGGACCGCAATCGAGAACCTACCATAGGCACTCCCCGGCCCCGCAAGTCAGGTGAGTTAATAGAAGAGATAGACGAGCGATAGTACTAGAGAAGTGTTGTACAGACGTTGGTGCCTGGACGATCCCTACATGACACGGAAGATCAGTTCGTCCATGCATGTGACCAGACTCCAACAGAGTCGCCTGGATCGGCTATCGTCTACATATTGTGCAGGCTGTGTTGTACAGGGCTGTAGTTCCGATGAGAAATCTAAAAAAAGGTTTCTTGTCATCTCGGAATATTATGTATCATGTGCTTCGGATCACTGCGAGGGTTAAACAGTGACAACTGAGTTCCTCCAAGGTGTTGGTCATCAGGGGACACATGCACGAAGACTACTCGGCTGCCATCTAGGTCAAGCCGGCTATGTTAATTAGGACATCTATCGATGGACCCCTTTTCTACGAGTTTATCTTTAATTTGAGCTTTGATCCTCGTCTAGTTTGTCTGTCGGGATTCATGTTGTCTCCTTTGGGCAGTGAGGTTATGGTTTCTTGTCATGGGGCATCTTTTTGTGTTATATGTTATAATTCAGTGCTTCAGATCAAAATGACGAGAACTGCGCCTCCGAGGCACATGCATGAAGACTTCTCGACAGTCATTGACGAGGTCAAGCCGGCTCCGGTAGACAAAAGAAAACTAGTACTCCACTATATAGGTAGGAGCCTCCACACTTGCTTGCTAGTGTTGCTCTCTTCACACTGTCTCGTCCTCTCCAGATCTAAACATGACAGCGGTGGCCACACACACTCTCTGTGCTCACCGCTGGTCACAGATCCAGCCGGATCCTCTCTGCCGGGGAAGGTGAGAAGGTATAACATTCATGCGGTCGTCCTCGGTGACGGCTCTTACCCACTTCCGGCGTGTCCCGATAAGCGTGCCTTGCCGTTCTCTCCCAAGCACCGCTGGCTAGGGAGGGCCTCCGCCCCCTTCTTCCTTGCTGCCGTAGTGTGGGCAGATCCGGCCTCCCGCCGCCCACATAGCGACATCCCGGCAACACTCAGGTATAACTTCCTTCGAAACTGGCCTTGCTCTACTTCCCGAGCTCCTGACATCGCTGCATTTGTATCTTTTACTATTTCCCAGGCCCCCTCATAGATAGGATCGATCGGCTGTTCGAAAGCCACTTAATTTTGACTATTAAGAGGGAAAAGTAGTTCATGCAGTCGAATCTAGTACTACTTGGTTCAAACAAGGTGGAAAGGGGTTGGGGGTGGGGGAAGATCTGTTACCTGAATCTAGGACTTGGTCGAAAGAGGAAATAATGGGGGCGAAAAGTAGGAGAGACTGGCTATCCAACGGGTCTCTTGGTCTAATAGGGAAATAAAGGGAAACACAATACAAACTCAATATAAACCAGATTTATTTGTTGAAAAGGAAAGAAAGTGGGGACTGGGGACAAGTCAACAGAGTAAGTCCAACACTAGATTTGATAGCCTCACACAGTATAAGGTGGCTATACCGAACAAAAATGGGACCAAACCAGATATCTAGTTCTGACGTTTGTTGCCTCGAGCCACTTTTATGTAATGCCACTGGTAAAATGTAGCAGTCACACTGCTAAAAGTAAGGACATGTCAAACGAATGTTGTTTTCAATGTAATGCCTCCAGTAATATGAATCAATGGCACTTTTTTCATGTCCTGCTAAATTTCCCATTAAGATAAGTTGCTTCTTTTCATTAGAAATGCAACTGTCCTGGTCCACCTACTCTCCCTTGCCCAAATACCGACTCTGTAGAAGCTGTTAATGTAATGCTGCTGGGAAAATGAAGCAATGGCACCATTAAAGTAATGTCGTATTTAACGGTTGTCATAGTTAATCCTAATGACCACACTAATATCTAGCAATGTTGCTGCTTTAGAAATTGCTACTGTCCTTGTAGGATTGCCATTCAGATAAGGAACATGCTTCTTTTCATTTGATGTATGTTTCATCACTTGTTTTTCACCCTCCTTTCCACCTTTCTGTGCAAACATAGACATACATTTCACGCTTGATCTTAGTTGAACTGCACAAATGATATCCAAATTATAGTTGAACATTCCAGGAGCTTCACAACCAACCTTGATGTTGCTCAATGTTATTGCAACTAATGAATAAGAAGCTCTATGGGTTTCGTTTTCTGATGGAAATGGAACCGGGGGCTGAAGCCCTTTTCTTAAAAAATGAAGAAGAAGCTGCTAACTCACGGGACATTGCTTCATTTTAGGTGAACTGCACCGAAAGGTTCCATGAATTGAATCATCCATGTTGGTGACTGGTGTCATCCCTTCTACGATGGCATTGACTGCATATATGGTTCCCATCACGAGGTATGTGGATTTTTGGTCTGACCGTTTGCCAAGGATCCTGCATGTTGAGTCTGCTCTTGTGCCACTATTTTGGCACTGCCATGATAAAGCAGTAATGTTATTATTTTGCACCTTAATCTAGTGGCACTATTAATTTGAGGCAATGTTTTGGCACCGCTAGTGCCACTGATTTTTTTATACTGTATATCGAAAGAGGGGGTTTCCTCCGATTTCATTAAAGAAACCCTACCATAGAGAACCATTATCTGACAACATCTCAGTGTAAACGGGCAGTTATGCAACTACTGCTAGACCGGACTGAGTACTACCAGGAGACAAGTTCGCCACATAAGCTAGGCAGGTAGGGGGGCGCAGCACCAGCTTGACCAAGTTTGGATTACAACCCAAATGCTACCACAGAAACATCAGGGGGGAAGATAGAGCCAACTTTAGCATCTCAGTCTAAGCACCCCCGGCCTCCATCCTTGCGACGCACGGTACACCTGGTTTGCCACCTGCTCGACCCTAGTGCCACTGATAAAATGAAGTAATAATATAGTTAAAATAGAGCGAGTGTCCTCTCTATCACTTCATTTCCAATGTAGATAAAGAAAGTGCTTCTCTTTGTTAATATATGTTTCATCAACTAGTCCCATTGTTAATGTTTAAGCGTTTTTGCAAACGAGGGTGCTTAATTTTAGTTGATCTGCACAAAAATAGAGATTGGAATGTCTCAAGCCCCCTCCTTGTACTACCGCTGTACACTGATGTTCATCACTGGCAAAAGGTGTATCGGGGAGACTTGGGTCGATTTCCAGTATGAGGCATACCGTATGAGGCATCGCAGGGCCCATCTCGCCCTCGCAGCATGGCATACTATGATACTATCGCAATATTTTCTTCTATTTATTAGTGTATGTTTCATCAACTAGTGCCACTATAATGTAATCACGCCTTTTCATTATCTATGCAAACAGGGTTATTCAGCTGCATTTTGGTGGAACTGCACAAATGTACGGATGGAACCGGCATATATGCAGAGTGCGAGGTGCCAAGTAAAAATTACCGACACAAACCCTGCTCCATATAAGCATCGGCATCCACCACCACCAGTGGGATGTATGGCACTCACTGTGGACAGAACTTTCTCAACAGCAAATCCTCTAACCAAATACTAGTAGCTTAGACTTCAAAAAAATACTAGTAGCTTATGTTGGCAGTTTTCTAGGGAGTACTCTTTTCTGAAAGAAGCACCAATCTATTTTTCTTTATTTGTACATAGTGTCACAACTTTGACCCAAAAGTCCAGAGCTATTTTAGGGTGATTGGCATAGTACTCGGAGACTGATTGTAAGCATGATTTTTATTAGCTGGCACACTGATTGTAAGCATGAGCAGATGGAAGATTAGGTTAGTGCGAAGCTTTCCTTAAACCCTACCAACGTCGTTGAAACGAGGCGAGCATCGAGGGAACCGTGGAGAATGGTGGGGAAGGGACGTCGCGCCATCCGGCTTCCTCTTGCGGTGGTAGAACGAATACTCTTGTGGCTCTGGCTGGCTCTGCACCCTCACGAACGACACACCGTACTCGATCGATTCATTATCCTCTAGGTGCTCGACCTTCGACCTATATGCCCACCACCTCCGCCTGACTTTCGCCTCGGGCGAATCTGTCTACTCCATCGCCCAGAGGAGATACTCGATGAACTCGAAGGATTACGACGTGACTGCCGTCGAGGAGTACATCGCCGCCCTCATCACCGTTGTCTCGCTCTTTCGCATACATTGCCACATGGCCCTCACCATCCTCGAAATCTCCCACCCATTGTCAAACCAAGTAAGGATATCGTTCAACCTGGCTAACTTTGCCTGGTCGCCGCCGGCGTTCTGCCTGATTCGCTACTGCATCCTCTCCATAGATGTCCTTCTGAGTGGTCCGGTGCTAGCTTTGGAAGATGGGAGGAGAGATGGTGGTCTTGCAATAGAGAAGAGGGAGAGGCAAGACGGTGGTTTTGGAATGGAGATGATGGAGAGGAGAGGGGGTGGTTTTGCAGTGGAGAAGAGGGAGAGGCGAGACGGTGGTTTTGGAATGGAGATGATGGAGAGGAGAGGTTTCCCTGCCTTTCGATTGCTGACAGGTGGGCCCCGTGCTTGTTGGGACCCATGTGTCAGTGTCTCAATGGCAGGATGGGCTACTTTAGGGGATCCTCGTCCGAGGAGAGATGAGGTGGTTTTGCAATGGAGAAGAGGGAGAGGCGAGGTGGTGGTTTTGGAATGGAGCTGATGGAGAGGGGAGGAGGTGATTTTGCAATGGGGAAGAGGGAGAGGAGCTTAGGGTTGTCAGTATTTGCAGGTTGTGAATTGTGTTTTGTGTTGTGTATTTTGAGAGTACTTTTAGATATGAATGTCTTTTGAATTTCAGATTTGCAGTACTGAGCATATGAAGTATTTTATGAATTCTAGAGATCTATTTTTAGCACTTAAAAATGTAGTTTCATAGGAGTATAAAAGTGCAGACAATGTGATTCTCAGAGAAGAAACTGCAAGTTTCAGTTTCAGATAAGAAACTGCAAGTTCAGTTTCAGATAAGAAACTGCAACTTTCAGAGGCAGTGCATTTATATTAACACGACCTTTTCAAACAGGGTTAACATCATGTTGGAAGTTTTATTCATGGTCGAAAATGGAACTACAAGCCAATTAACATCATGCTCATCAACATTCATGCATAGCACATCTTCATATGATGCACAGTCAAAAAGGTATGCTATTTTCAAAATGCCCACACAATGTCGAGTGTGCAAAAAACAGAGAAAACGAGGGACGAAGTTTTGGCAAGTGTTGGTTGTGGTGTGCGTAGATGACAATGGGGACCCACATATCAATAATGGCAGAGGCAAAAAAATTGGAAATATCTTCCCTGCATCAGGTGGAATCGAACTCGGGCGGAAGAGTTGTCGCCTGCCGGGTAGTGTCACTTGGCCACTGGGCTAGTTCAGTACTTCCATTACAAATAGAGCACTGCCTCAGGTGGTCCGATCTCCTCCTACGCCTTTGTGCACTCCCCGCGGCACCGTTGTCTACCGTTGTGAACATGCTGAAAAAATGAGAGGAATCTGGAAAGGACTGTATGTGGAGAGGCGGACAGTCGGGACCCACCAGGTCTATGGCCGTACGCAAGCAAGTGCCTCATCGAAAAAATACTTCCTCCTAATGCTATACTGACGTTGTGGCCCACAGGTTCGTCAACATAGTTACATTTCTTTTAGGTGCTTCAACGTAGTAACTATAGGAGATAAATTCAAAACGAAGCCGGGGAGCTGGCAGGTATCGTTTATTATCACTGGGGCAGCAAGTATCAGCTGGGTTTTGGGCTGCCCCGTATTGGCTTTCTTTTTTAACATGCGCAGCCCATGACATGCCGGTTTGTATTTTTTTGAGGGCCGTCATGTATCGACCGACCTATGGACCTCCCATCCGAGGTTTTATTTTTCCTGAAACATCGGCAACCCAATTTATGTATTTTTTTAAAAAAACGCAGATATCTGTTCTATTTTTCTATATAAGAATAGGAACGCCTGGTCCAACTTATGTTTCCCTTTTAACTATATTATATATATTTAAATTATTTTATATGTTATTATATATTATTGTTATTGTCATCATATATTTAACAGATACTTACATATGTAAGAAAACAATATCCCACATCTTATTAACTTAAAATAATAATTTCTTAACAATAAAATCCTGGATTTTTTGGCAACGAAAATCCTGGTGATTGTGTACAAAAGCTTGGTAAGATTTAAGGACCAACGTAATAATAAATCACTTATTATTTAAATATATTTATAACAAAATGCTTAGCCCCTGTTTATTTTTTGATAACATTGCTGCACCCCAACATTATAATTAGAATCAACCCAGCAAAATCGTGTACATCGAGAAAGTGCAAATGGCGTGTAATTTTTTAGGAAAAAATAAATGGGCCGCATGGACGCTACATTATTTGTTCACCCAGCCCACCAAATGGACCGCACTTCTAAAAACAGAGATCAAATTGACTGTAAATTCTGAAAAATGGGTTGAACACGTGCCACATTTTTGGAGGCTGAAATGTGGGCCAATAGGTCGAAGCCAACGCAAGTCGTTGTCTACTTAGTCAACAAATGATTCTGACATCGTTAGCCATTTGATTTACATCCAACGACCGACATCCATCTTAAATCTCTCGTCTTCGTCCTCCAGCGCTGTCGGGACCACCTGCTCCCGCCTCCTG
This sequence comes from Triticum dicoccoides, assembly GCF_002162155.2. Taxonomy (NCBI): domain Eukaryota; kingdom Viridiplantae; phylum Streptophyta; class Magnoliopsida; order Poales; family Poaceae; genus Triticum; species Triticum dicoccoides. The sequence continues at coordinate 227,853,022 of NC_041384.1, read as the reverse complement.
CTGCTAGCAGCTCTGCTTCGCTGTGAAGCGCTACTCCATCGTTGGCCAGGCCATCCCTCCACCCCTCCACACCTCCTATTCTTCTCCACCGACTGCTGAACCACACCGCACCAGAACCAATTAACCCTCGTACACCTCTCCATCTGCGACACTACTCCCGCGTCTTCCCATCTCCGGCTCGTTGGTGTCCAGGGCCTCGCCGTCGTCCACCACCTTGGATGCGCTCAGCGCAGAGTGGTCAACGTGGTCAATGAACGACATCCATCGGAAGTAGACTATGCGTGGAGAGGCTGACAGCTGGGTCCACAGCCGCACGCATGGAAATGCTTCCTTATTACACGCAAAATAATGATTCCTCCACCTGACAGCTGGGACCCACCGGAAGGGCCTCCGTATTTCGTGAAAAAACGTTCCCCCCCCCGTTGACAGGTCGGACCCACCAGCTATATCTTCGCACGCAAGGAAGTGCCTCCTTATTACGCACAAAAAAATGAATACCCCCCGCTAGCCAGGACCCACCATAGTGGGAGGCTGACTTGTGGGCCCACTAAGTTGACGGGGCGGAGGGCTTTGTCAACTTAGTCAACATGAACGATTCTAGCTCCAGTGACCATACGATGTCCATCCAACGCCCCTAGTGCTTCTTCAACCTCTGGTCTTCTTGCTCCAGCCGCCCAAACCAGCGTTGGTCGTGCCGCGTGCTCCTGCCTCTAGTGGCCGGCTGTGATGCCGCCGAGGCCTCACCGCCCCTACTACTCCCACCTCTGGCCTGGCCATCCCTCTACTCACCCACACCCCATGTTATTCTGCGGCGACGGCAGCCTCACACCGCAGCCGAACCAGTGAACCCTCGTACTCCTCTCCGCATGGACAACCACTGCCGCGTCTTCCCCGGCTCAGTGTTGTCCCCTTCCTAGGCCTCTCCGTCGTCCACCACCCTGGTGCTCTCGGCACGGCGTGGTCAACGTGGTCAAGGAACGACTTCCATCAGAAGAGTACTGTACGTGGAGAGGCTGACAGCAGGGTCCACGACCGCAGCAAGGAAGTGCCTCCTTATTACGCGGAAAATAATGATTCCACCACCTGATAGCAGGGACCCACCGGACATGCCATCGTATTTTGCAAACAAAAAATATTTCCTCCCGACTGCTGGGACCCACCAGCTACATCTTCGCACGGAAGGAAGTGCCTGACAGTCAGGAACCACCTGGTCAAAGCATATGTAGCGTTGTCATTCTAGTCGCGAATGTGTACGTACATACTGGTCGATGTAGAGGCACGCACGTGTCGTAGTAGAGGCGCGCACATAGCATGTACACGTACGTACAACGGCCAGGGTGTAAGAAAGAAAATATGGCCACGTACGTACATATGGGCGGGGTCTCGAACGCCTACTCGCGCATACGTACGGCCAGGGCTGGTGAACATGGCTGGGTCGGAACAGAGAAGCTGCGCCGTCGTCGTGATCATGGGGCGGCAACCGGTTGGGTCAGAACGGAATGCGTTGTCGTGTTCATCGGGAGCCAACCGGATTGGACAGAACAGCCAATGGAAACGAGGCCTCGCGTACCGCAGAACGGAGGAAACGGCCTTGTGATCGACCGGCCACGGTAGAAACATGATCATGTTCATCGGGAGGGGTCTGGCGTACTGCAAAACGGAGGAAACAGACCTCCTACGGTGGAAACGGGGTCCTTTTGATTGGTAGGGGTGTGGCATACCGCAAAACAGAGGAAACATACTTGTGTTGGAGCGCTACGGTCGAAACGGGGGTCCTGTTCATCGGGAGGGGTGTGGCATACCGCAAAACGGGACTCCACGGGATACTGTTCATCTCCACCGTCAACCTCCTCCAGCCTCCACGGGCTCCTATTCAACCACCGCCGACCTCCTCCAGCCTCCAGTTGCAACTGTTCATCCACAGGCTCCTGTTCATCCAGCCTCCACCACGCGCTCCTCCACCGGGTACTGTTCAACCAGCCCTCTCCATGGGGTCCTGTTCAACCACCCCTCCATAGGCTACTGTTCATCCAGCCCTCCATCAGCTACTGTTCATCCAGCCCTCCACGGGGTCGTCCTGTTCATCCAGCCCTCCACGGGCTCCTGTTCATCCAGCCCTCCATGGGATCCTGTTCATCCACCAGCTCGATCGATCGGGGTACTGTTCATCCAGCGGCAACGGCCTCTACTACCACGGGGTCCTATTCATCCAACCCCCACTGGGAACTGTGCATCCAAACCCCCCAAAAATGCTCACTGTTCATCTAGGGAAGGAGGCAGCAGTGTTCGATCTGCTTCAGTTAGCAGCAGTAGCGAAGGAATCACTCGGGTTCAGTTAATAGCAAGGCAAGGGATCGATCAATCGCTCGGGTTCAGTAACGCGTAGCCTGCTGTGTAATAGCTCGGGTTCAGTTAGAGCACAACGCCTCATTCGGGTTCAGTTAGAGCCCAACGCCTCGCACACACGCGCGTACGTACGAGAGAAACGCGCATCGCTCGGCCCCTGACCACCCACCGTAACTGGGAACTCCCCGATATTATCCTCGCCCTCGCTTCTATGATGGTTTTTTCCGTCATGAATGGCACAAAAAATGTCATGCAGCTGCGTTGTCGAATGTGGGGTTCCAGCAAACCCTTAAGGTTCAAACACCGGGGTGCGCGGGAAGTCTTTCCTTCCTACCGATCTACGCCCTAGCTCGCTAAGATCTCGCGGACGAACTCGACGAACTCGCAACATAGAAAGACACGAGGTTTATACTAGTTCAGGCCACTGTTGTGGTGTAATACCCTACTCCAGTGTGGTGGTGGTGGATTGCCTCTTGGGCTGAAGAGGAATAGTACAAGGGGAAGAACAGCCTCCTGAGGTTGAGGTGTTCTTGTGCTTGGTGAACTGGTGCGGTTGAGGATCCCCCTTCTCTATGTGGTGGCTAGTCCTATTTATAGAGGCCCTGGTCCTCTTCCCAAATATCGAGCAGGAAGGGAGCCAACTACGGCAGGCCAATTTGATGGGGGACAGCTAGTACAAGCTATCCTGACAAAAGTGGTCTTCGCCTGCGAAAAACTCTGGTGGTGACGCCGTCTTGGGCTCCACGATGACCTCCGTCTCGCTGTCCCCCTAGTCTTGGTCTCGTTGCACCAATATAGAAACCTTTTCCTGATGCCTCGATACTCTTCGCCTGTGCTGGCCTCCTTAGCACCAAAGAGGAAACAAGGACGCTGCACGCGCTGGCACCCGCCTGGTGTCGTGCGTCATGGCTCACGTCACGAGGCCTCGTGAGGTTTGCCCCCCCTTGATATCTCCGCTCCTCATGAGCCTGCCTGGCTAGGCTACTCCAGAGGAGGTCTTGCATCGCCTGCCTCGCGAGGCTTGGACCCTCGCGAGGGTCTTGGATGCCTTGTTGATGAAGATGGGTCGTACGACCTACTAGCTTAGCCACGCCGTAGGGTGCAGGCAGGCAAGTCTGGGGACCCCCATTCCCAGAACGCCGATAGTAGCCCCCGGGCCCAAGGTGCGCTCGGGCTTGGCTTCACGGCGAAGCCATGGGACAAGTACGGAGCGCCGCGGGCCCCAAAAGCCTGCGGCCTCGATTGACGCGTGGTGGCTGATTGGACGTGGGCGTCTCCGCTTCCCCACGCCGCCCTTGAATCCGCCTGGCTATGCGACCCCGCCTCTTACACAGTTATTCTTCCTTCGCCACGTCCAGCTCTTCCAATCTCCCTGCTGCCTCGATGCCCTGCTCCGTCTTCTCAATCCGACCTGTGCTCCGCCCGCTTCACCGCCATGGCGCCGAAACAAGCCGACAAGGGGAAGAAACCTCTGTCCTCGCCAACTGCGCCTCCATCCTTCGAGCCGGCGCTCGGCCGGCCTCGGGTGCTCAACGACGAGGCCATGGACAAGGTGCACCCCATGCTTGCACTACAAAAAAAATACACTTCTGTGATGATACGTGTTTGTCACAGTAGGTCGCGTTTTTTGTCATGCATGTACATCCATGACAATTTTATGAAACAATCAAGATAGTCATACCTGTGCTGTCGTAGAAGTGTTCCATGACATTACCAAAATTATCATCACGGAAGTGTCCACTTCCATGACGATAAATCGCGCGTAACAGAAGTGCTTTTGTCAAGGGTGACCGACACGTGACATCCACCGTAACGGAATGCCGTTAAGCTATCGGGTCGGGTTTTGGATCCGATAACCCGTTAACAGCCCCGACCAATGGGGATTTTCCACGTGTAAAATCATCATTGGCTGGAGGAGACACATGTCAGGTCCGCGTTGGCACGGGTGTTACTCATCCAATGGGCGAGACGCGCCTATGATATGTTGACACGTGGACCGGCCCATCAAGTTTAAATGGGTCGGCCCAACTGAAGGCCCACAAGATTTTGCGGACCATAATGGGCCGGCCCAGCTAAAGGCCCACGAGATTTTGCGGACCATAATGGGCTGGCCCAGCTAAAGGCCCACAAGATTTTGCGGGCCATAATGGGCCGGCCCAGCTAAAGGCCCACGAGATTTTGCGGACCATAATTGGCTGGCCCAGCTAAAGGCCCACAAGATTTTGCGGGCCATAATGGGCCGGCCCAGGTAAAGGCCCACAAGATTTTTGTGTGCCATAATGGGCCGACCTAGGTAAAGGCCCACAAGATTCTTGCAGATCATAATGGGCCGGCCCAGCTAAAGGCCCACGAGATTTCACCAACATTAATGGGCGGCCCAGCTATAGGCCCACAAGATTTTGAGGACCCTAGTAGGTCGGCCCATTAACTGGCTGCCATGTTTTGGGCCAAATGCTGGCCCATATTTGATCCGGTCCATCAATGGATTGCCACGCTCCGGGCCTAATAGTGGCCCATATGATATCCGGCCCGTTAAAAGCCTACCACATTCTGGGCCAAATTATGGCCCAGAACAGGTCCGGCCCTTTAAGAGGATTTGGGCTCAATTATGGCCCATATCAGATTCGGCCCGTCAACTGGACACTATGCTTTTGGGCCCACTTGCTAAAGGCCCACTTAGTAATTCGGCCTGATATTAGTTTTGGCCTGTTAAGGGCCCGTTTAACATTTCGGCCCTATATTAATTTCGGTCTGTTAAAAGCCCGTCATATAGTTGGGCCTAACTACGGCCCGGTTTGCATCCGGCCTGCTCGCAGCCGATATCTGATTGGGCCAAAGAAGGACCGAGAAAATTTTGGCCTTTTAAAAGCCCGTGATTTGATTCGCACAATTATGGGCCGGGGTTCATTTCGGGCTGCTGCCGGCCCGTGAGCTGTTCGGCACGTTTCAGGCCCAACCTACATCATGATTGCATGACGGCCCGATTATGTACCGTAATTTTACGGTTTGGCCGGTTTACTGCGAAGACATGATATATATACAGTAAAATAACTGCATCATCGTGAATAAGAAAAATCTAGACTATACAATAAAGAAATTACGGCATATTACATCCACTGGGCATCAAAGTTCGCCACTATGATAATAAAGCACAAGCAGACAGTAGATTACATACACCGGGCATCAAATATCGCCACCAGTGCAAATAAACACGCCGACAAAATAATATACAAAACCAACAACACTTCAATAGAGTTCAAGAAAGGTTAGCCTTGCTGGGGAGCTGCAGCGCAAGCAGCTGAGCAAGATGACGAGACAGCGCGTGTTCAACACTTATATCTTCCTCACTCTGAAAGATAAACAAGCAGACAGATGACATGTTTTGCACATAAAAGTATCAGTGCTGACAATTCATCACATTTCTTACTGTCGAATAAAGTGACACAGTTTAAAATTGCATTAACACAATATGGTATTGTTCAGGTCAAGACATGGCAGGAAATGACATTGTGAAGGAGTTGGTAGCTTCACGACACCATTGGATTACAGAACAAGAACTCATAAGTATCAATGGTTAGTGTGCTGCCAATTTATACCATTTCATATTGGCAAATAAAGAGACGGTTTAAATAATAGTAGAATGATATGACATTGTTCATAGTTAAGACATTGCAGAATTTGACATTGTGCTGTAGTGGGTAGGTTCACCACACCACTGGATTACGGATGAAGAACAAAAGCATACATGCAGTGCAAAAGAATATCACTTGCTCTGTATAGTTTAATTTACATAGTATGAAGAAGGAACTTGGTTGTACAACTGAAAACTTAAATTGAGAAATGACAAACTTTTGTTTATGAACTACATAATAAACTTTAAACAAGCAATTTGATGCAAACACCAAAAATAAATAGCTGTTGCAGTCATGCCTAACCAAATATATACAACAAAGTGTGAAGCCTTGAGATGGAAAAACTTACATTATTGGTGAAGACAGGCTCTATAAAGGCCTTGTCCATGCTGATGGGGGGGGGGCAATTCAAGAAGTTTACCACAGAATCTTCTTCAAAAGCATTGCCTTTATTCTACATTTTGTTAAGAGTAAATATAGATGTGATAATATACGAAAAAATGGAGAATATTTAAGATAAGATGAAGAGTGATGCTACATAGCCAAGTAGCTATAAATGTAAGTGCTGCGATACAGGCAAAAGGTACAGCCAAGAGCAATGCACAACTAAACTTCTTCAGTACCAACCTTATGGTAAGAGTAAATATAGATCTGATGTGTAGAAAATGGAGGGCAAAAGAAAATAAGCTGCAGAGTGATGGTAGATGAAAAACTACCTGTCATTATAAGTACACTGATAAAGGACAACATGTACTTACAAGAACAATGCAAAGCTAAAAAACATTGGCATTGGATATATTCTACACCAATGTAACCATTCATACAGATCAGATAATTTGGAGCGAACAATTGATAAGCAAGCTATCATGCATACTGCTGTCACATAATGAACCTGGTATGTATGCAAGTACAGTGATACAGGACAACATGTACTAACAAGAGCAAAGCAGCGGGCAACATATTTGTGATATCCTGTCATTCTTGTCAAACCGGAATTCTTCTTTGAGCAGATTTCCTGCAAAAAGATCCGTAAGGCACATGCGGAAAAGTAGAAGTTCAAATTGTCATGTGATTTCATAGACAGTACCTTATCCTGGGAACGAGACCAGTGCATAACAAGGTTTTTCCATTCAATGTCTTCTAAATTTAGCATAGGAGACTTCACCGGAAATTCGTTTATAGACTTGCCATCAAAGTGTGATTTCCTTAGGTAACACCGATACTGCTGCAATGCTTCTTTGAAAAGCACAAGCAAGCTTTGCTCGTCATGACTATCCAGATTGACCCTCGCCTAGTTACAACAATGTAATGTAAATCATTGATGTGTTCAATCAGCATAAAACAAGAAAATTATAACCATGAATAATAGCACTTACACGTAAGTTGGACAGGAAGATGTGAAAATGGTGTTTGTCTTCACAATAATCTTCCCATGATGGGAATATATGCACGTAGTCCCTAACAACATTGAAAGCATTGTCTTTTAAACTAGGAATAAATGGAATGGGGTTCCAATCTGCAGGAATTGGCCGTCTCTACAGTTGGGATAGGTCTTCGGCCGGTGGACTTGTTGTACTTTTTGCTGGAGTGGGATTTTTCTGTGGTATAGGTGGTGCTATGGCAAATGAAATCGGTATACCTTTTGCTGGAGTGCAGGTCCTGTGTGGTGGGCTAGTGGTGTGGCCAGTGAAGTATGGGTACAGTCTGCTGGAGTCGGTCCTACATTTTGTGTCACTGGTTGTACAACCAATATAAGTGGGGTGCTGTCTGATTTCTCCGGCACCACCACATTTTTCAAGGACTTTGCTGGTGCTCCTTCAGGTTCGGCAATCACCCTCTTCCTTTTTGATCTGATGCACAAGAACAACATTTGAGTGGAAAAACATGGTATGATGACAAATGGAATATGTATTGATAATGGATGGGCATGGCATCTCGACATATATGATGAGTAAACTAAGCAGATGGCGGTGCAACAAAGTAGAAGAAATGCAAGACAACATATTCAAGATACTCGCAATCAATAAAACATTGCCAAATTAGAACAGACACCTTGAGGGGTGAACAGGACAGGCCATCTGCCTTTGACTCCTCGAGGTTAGAAAAGTCATTAGGATCATATTCTGAACAAGAATCAACAGATGGGGAGCGTATGAGTTTCATTGCATCCAGAATGGCACTCAATGCCTTGGTGCCAATTTTGTAAGTCATTGCAGTGTTTAGCTTCAAGAGTGGACTGCTGCTAGTGCGACACAAAGCAGCTACACAGATCGTAGTGTAGATATAACGGGAAAACCTTAAGCATCAGAGTAAAATCAGCAAAGTGGAACTTGCTGGAATATATGTGCTAGTATTGCCGGTACGGCTAGAAAGGCTTCAGATACCAGCTCTCTTCAAGTGAAGGTGTGGTACTGCTAATATTAGTGTAACTCTCAAAGGCGACACAGCTCCCCGCATTTCCTTGCTATTCTTATAGGATTCAAGTGGGCAGGCCACTACAAATCCTATTCCTATGTTTACAAGATCCTACAAATCAAAGAGGCTCAAAGTGTCCATCACAACTGACCGTATAGACCTCTACACTGCAAATGTCCCTGCTCATCTTCAGTACAAGGAACATACTGTACTACTATCATACTCCATCCGTTCCAAAATATAAGTCTTGGTAGAGATTTCCACTATGGATCACATACAGATGTATCCAGATACATTTTAGAGTGTAGATTCACTCATTTTTCTCCATATGTAGTCCATGGTGGAATCTATACAAAGACTTGTATTTAGGAACGGAGAGAGTACATATTAAAGAAGAACGGAAGAGGAACATGGTAAAGAAGAGCAAGCAGATTTTGGATAATAAAATGTTGGTTGCGCAGTGCCCACACATGATGAACCAGAGCGCATTAAAAATGCAACTCCCAGCTGTCTCTCGACCATTTCAGGCGGTTGGATGAAGATCCTACGTCTCCTAACCCTTCTTCTTCCTCGTCTCTGATTCTTCCCATACAGATCACCGCACGTGCCACCGGGTGGACCACCGGCCCCCACCGCCTGTGTTCCTCCGCCACCCCCGCCCCAACCCCCACCCGCGTCGAGTTTTCTTCGTTCGGCGAGGCCCCACAACCACCCGAGCCCCTTTGATCGCACCGGAGAACTCTGGCGAGCTCTGAAAAATCGTCTGACCCAATTTTGAAATTTAGTCTACTGTGATTTAACTAGTGTGGAATATAAAAGGGGAATACCATAAGCATTGGGAGTATACTGTTGAGCGTGCCATGGCGGATCTGAAGGTGCAAACCGAACAAAGGCAACTTCGCAACCAAGACAAGAAATCAGAGTAAAGCAGTGGCGATCTATTTTCTTGCTGCGATAAATAAGTTGAGCAGATACGAAAGAGTACCGCCTCTGGTGCGGCGCCGTGTACGCATCTGCTGAGAATTTGACGGTGCTGCAGTAGCGATGGCTGTCGACGGTGTGGAAGCAGATCTAGAAGGGTAGACGGTGGCGGCGGGGCGCGGTGGACGAGACGGTCGTAGGAGCGGCGCCGGCAAGGTGGACGACGGCTGGGATGAAGCGAGAGGACGGGATGCAAGGATCCCGATCCGAATCCGTGGATGAGAGAGGTCGATCTCTTGCAATGGACGACGACGTCGAGGTATCAGCTCCGACATGGTGGAGGAGGACGGTGGTGGATGGGGTGGCGAACGGCGGCGGAGAGGGTGTTTTGGCGCCCACGGAGTACGAATGGGTAAAAGGGAGGTAGAGAGGAAGGGGGGAACCATGTATTCAGGGTGCACTTGTCTCAAATGCGAGGAAATTTACAAACTTAGCCCCCGTTTCAAATTTCTACTACATCACAACAATATTAGCCAGTTGGGGATAGAACGGTAATCTTGCATACATAGAATATTTGCCGACGAGAGTTTGTTTTTGGCGCCCACCGTGTATGAATATGAATCGGGGAGGGAGTCGATTTCGGCCGAGGACACACTGTGTTTTGGCGCCCATCGTGTATGAATCCGGGTGAGAGGCGGTTACGTCACGTTTGGGTGAAATTACAAACCTACCCCTATCGAAACCTATAGAAATCCAGCAGATAGGCTTTGCATGGCACGGATAGGCAGTAGTGATTTCCATCTCGCAGATTCTGGTTTCGGCGGTTACTGCGACTTTCCCCGCTTCGTTCAAATTTTGCAGAGTGCACGTTTACCGTGCCAACTCAATTCGAATCCCGTTTGTATTCTATTTTTTTCGGGCGGGATCCATTTTCAATTGGAATTACATTCTATATACATCATTTTTTATATATACTTTCAAAAGCACAACACCATTTATACATAGATATGGTTTACAAATGGCATGATCTCGGATTCATAAGGTTGTATCCATCAATTTGGATTTTCAAATATTTGAAACCACTTTATGTTGAAATCCAATGTATGCATTCCTCGCTAACTGTCTCCAATTAATGTGTGTTTCATGCGGATTTTTTTTACTTATCAAACATGTATAATGTGTTTCACACACGCAACATATAGTGTAATCCCGTTTAGACAGTAATTGCATATAAACCATCCATTGTTTGTAATTGAAGAATCTATGGATCACCAATATTGATAAACTATATAACATTACACGTGGGCCCAAATTCAAATGAATATGCATGTTTGATACACCAATTTGCGTTATGATATTATCGATGTCGTGATCTCTAGTTTAAATATTTGAATCCCCTTTAATCCAGATATTCGTCTCATATAGCTATCACTCATGCTTATATAGGACTATCTGTCTGGACCTATACGCGTTCATCGTCTCTCAGGTATCTCTCATGCTACCTGTATGTCGACAATGATCTTTTATCTTCGTAACACACTGACGGTACTCTGTCCCTCGACCTTCATCACTCTATCTCTCTCTAAGTATATTTCGCTCCCTGCTATGTGTCTCTAACTATGATTCTCCATGTGGAATCTCTTTCTCTCACACAAACACAAAACTTTGTCTCCCGAGGTCTCATTTCGCTCTACTATTCCCATGTGTGCCACTCGCACACCCCTCATACAGAGATGTCTTTCGCTCCTTAGATATGAGAACCTACGACTCTTCCTCTTCAATATCTCTTTCTCACACACAAACACAAACTCTGTCTCCTAGGGTCTCATATTTCTCCATTGTTCTCTTGTATGTCGCTCACACACACCCTCTCTCCCTAGAGATATCTTGCGTTCCCTCGTATGTCTCTCTAGTTATCACTCTCGTTGTGAAATATCTTTCTCTTTCGCATACACAAAACTCCGTCTCTCTGGATCTCATTTCTCTCTGATATCTGTTTGTATGTGACTCACATACACCCTCTCTCTATCTCTCTCACACCCACACACATAACCCAGCCTTCTGATCCACTCGACTCCTATCTCTAACGCACACTAGCTAGCATATTTATCTTTCTATTTATCTGTTTCTCCATCAACCTTCTTTCTCGCCATCACTCTTGATTCCTATCACACACACTACATATGTTTCTCTCTACATGCAGTCAAGTGCCCTCTCACACACATATATAACTTCACCCTTTGAACCACCCGACGGTCATCTCCAACACCCAAACTAGTGGATGTCCCTCTAGCTAGCATCTCCATCTCTGTATCTATCTATAATTTCTCCGTCAACATTTCTTTCTCGCACGAAGTCTTGCTTCCTATCACCCACACTATATATGTCTCTCCATACATATGCATTTATAGGTTGGTCTCTTTTGCACAATCGTTGCGCCTCACTCCCTCTGCTCGCCATAGATGCATGCTCCAGCCCACGCCACTATCGCTTAAAGACAAAAGCACATGCTCAATTGTCGGGCCTTCTTCCCTGCATTCTCACATGCATACATATTGTCATACCGACCCGTCTCTCCCATGTCGTTGATCTTATGACTTATGTCTTCTTTCTTTTATCTCGATCATGCATGCGTGCACAAACACACACATCCCACGTATACATGTATACCTCTCACACATGCACGTTCAAGGTCTCTATGTCTCCATACGTAGTTAATTACCCTCAGTCCTAACGCCACATCGAATCATTCTCCTCTTTTGTGCACATAACTTCCGCCTGGATGGGTAAAACACACACTCACAGTTAACAATCTCCTTCTAGCTACCCCCCGCCTCTCACTCTTCCCCTATATCCCCGAAACCAATAAGACCATCCCTTTGTTTAATCCCGCCTACATGCACCATCAATATATAGTAGTCTTCCTCGGTGTCTCTCGAACAAACACGTTCTCTCGATGTCGACTCCACTCACGCACACACACCTTATTCCCTCTCTACGAGCATTTTCTCTCTCGCACCCCATCGTTGGTGGCCTCTGCCATACACATCACCTATCTATGATGAAGCCATGCACACTTAAATTACATCCGCCACAGAGGACCCCGTGACACACACACACATGCGCGTGCACACACACACACACACACACACACACACACCCCACACACACACTAAGACTCCATCTCTCTCTCTCACACACACACAAACACACACACACACACGCACGCATGCACGCACCCCCCACACACACTAAGACTCCATCTCTCTCTCTCACACACATACACAAACTAAGACTCCATCTCTCTCTCCTCTCTCTCTCTCTCTCTCACACACACACACTAAGACTCCATCTCACACACACATGCTCTAGGCGGAGCATTTGTTCCTACCACCCTTCATCCAACCTTACCCGTATGATAAACAATCACCTTTATTTACTTGCATAACATGGACAAATTCCACTTTACTTTAGTAGTCAGCAAACTTATCATCTGTACCCTTATAGAAAAATGAGTTGGCGGTGATGGTGTGCCTGCCATCTTGTAATACAGACCGTATGATCTATATTTGAGGATAGAAAGCAAACTATGATAATTTTACCAAAGATACCCGCACCTCTCTCCACATCATTATCTCCCGCAACCTCATTGCTCAGCATTTAAAAAAGGAATAAGTCTCTGGAACAATCTAGCATGCATGGTGGCCGGCGCCGCCTGCTGGCGCCGTCCATCCCCATGCCTCCGCCCATTCCGACCACCAGTCACCACCATGCTCCACTCCTCCTCGCCTTATCTCTCATCTTTCATTTTTTTCAATGACATTCTCGAGATACCAGTTTTCCGATAAAATTCTCGAGATATCATTAGTTTTTACACATGGGATTACTCCTGTATGGGTCAATAACAACAGGTGTTTTGTAAAAAAATGCATATTGATGTGCTCTGCAATGCATGAGAATCTTGCTTGTAATTATATAACGCAAATCACGAGCAGGAAGTGACATTTTTTTGACACAACCACGTTAACATGGTCACGTAAATCACTAGCTAAAGTAAATACCATTATACTTATATCCCGATGCAAAAGGTTGAGTACATGTCCGAAGAGTAGAGTCGCACACACGCACTCTGTTTCTCAGAATCTCTCTCTCTCTCTCTCACACACACACACCAGTTACGTGACGCCCACTTAAGCAGACACGTATGTTACAATTTGTGCACCCACGAGTACACGTGATGATGCGCATTTATTTAAGCCGAAAGGCGAACCCAAACAGTAGTTGCATTCATTCCCCTCCCGCCGCCTCTTCTCTGGTCACCGTCGCCCGGTAGCCATGGGCCGGCCGAAGGTAACAACATACGCCATACTCCCGCCGGAGCGGCGCTTTGATATGGAAATTTTAGTGGTCATGCATGCATCTTTTCGTGCTAGCACTCCTATATAAGGGTTGACCAGTCGCTTCCCGTGGACGTGCGCGGGCGGTGGAAGAGGAAGGAGAAGGGAAGCGGGTTGTGGAGTAATGTTTTTTACCACAATTTCTTAGGAAACTGAGTGCAATAATTGAGTAGTTTTGCAAACTACCAGTACTACACCTGAAACGGTTCAAAACCTATACTCCCTTGCCAGCGCGCGCTTCCTGCGTGAAACGGTCAGCGTCGCCCTGGAGCGTCAGTGCCGCATTAATGCCCGGCCAGAGCGGAGGCGACCTCTCACTGGCGCCGGCTTTGAAGTGGCGCGACGGCCGAGAGAGCGCCACTTCCCGGTGCACGCGACTGCTCCGCGTCGAGACTGGCCACAGGCCCTGTTTGGATCCATGGGTTAGAGTTAGTTTGAGCTAGTCGGGGTTCAAATAGCCCTAAAGTATCCAAGCATGAGGGTTTAAATTGGAGCAAGTTGCACCCAACCCACCAAAAAAAACTATCCCACCCAAGAGGTGCTAACTGGAGATAGTTCTCATTGGGACCACTGAAAAATCACTTTTCTCTCTCCATGAAGTGCATTTGTTGTCAATCTAACCTTGTCACCCAAACACCTCGTTGGCTACAGTTAGTTCAGGGTTAGTCATGAGTTAGTCTAACCTCTAGCTAAGTTAGAGTATCAAACATGAGCAGTATAGGACATGCAAGTTGCTCAAAGCATACATGCAAATTCGTACGTGAAAGGATTTTTTTTCTTTTTGAAAACGGAACGTGAAAGGAATTTTTTTAGAATGCTCTTGGCATGTCGCTAACATGTGAGAGTTAACCGACCTCAATAGACGGCAGAAACGCCAGCCCGCCGCACTTTGAAAGAGAAGAGGGGGGAGAAGCGATACGGGCTGCTGGATTACTAGAGATAGGTGTCGCATGGAAGCCAAGAAATATTGTGATAGCGTGGGTTAGCCATGTACTAGTATGATGTAACTACACTGGGCTGCCGTGCTTCATACTCTTCCAGTTCAATGTGGAGATGATTGGTTAATTTTATATTGCTGAATAATATTAAATATTATGAGTGCAGAAGCTCCACCACGAGGTTCCTTGCTCCTTCTTGGTCGTCCGGAATCTATGTTCTTCCACTCTATTTTTGTACGTGAGATTTGTTCATCCTTTTGCCAACAGCGAGACATCTAGCATCAAGGTGCACATGTTATGCAGGGATCGTTCCATCTATATGAAGAACACGTGGGACTGGAACTACGAGACGGACATGTACCCAGGAGTGGACGCACGAACCTGAGTAATGTAGCGCAGTAAGTGAAGTAGAAAGGCACAAATGGTATGAACATGCGTGGCATATAGGGTGTGTTTGGTTGCGTTCTCGTCTCAGCATAGTTGTTCCCTCTTCATGCATGCTCAACTCAACACCCCTCGTCATGCATGCTCTCTTCATGCATGCTTCTGGTGTGTTTGTGCTAAACTAGTGTGGACTCATGCACCCTCCATACACTCTACCAGACACCCAAAAGTAGGTCGAGAAGGGAACTCTTGGGCGACATTTATCTCTTACTACGTACTACCACTAAATGTTGTACGTGCAATGCACGGTGATGTTATGGAGTACGTGCCTAAGTACTCTACTACTACTATATTAGTTGGAGGCACATATTAACTTTTATATTTGTTTATGTGTATGCCCCGAGACCTTCCAACTAGACGTGTCTTTCTCTCCAGGTCGCACTTTGTATCGTTCATACCACTAAGTACTACTACGTGTGGTCTCCGACCCAGAAGTGGAAGAAGTGGAGATGCTCTACCACGCTGTTTTTTTACGCTGGGCCCTACCACGCTGTTCATGTCCCACTCCTTTCGCTGACGTATGGGACATCCAGCACATGCCATGTTTGGCACCCTTGGTCATAAGAGTCAAAATGCTAGCATTCATCAGAAATAAAAAAAATTATAAATCGGCAATGATACTTTTTTTTTGCGAACCAATCAGCAGTGATACTATACCACGCGGTTTCCTTGCTCCTCGATATCGGAAAGAATACTTCCGTTTGCCAACATGTGGGACGTCGACCTCCTGGTCCACTTGCCATGCACGCAGAACTCCAAGGGAGAGTCACCCAGGTCGTCGCGCCGCAGTAACAATGACTAATGAGCCGTCAAATTACATGCCCACTTCCCATTTTGAAGTTGCTCGGATGAAGGAACCATCATGACTTCGTTGAATTCCGCTTCTTGAAGAAAACTACTATACCAGCAGTACTGCTAGCTATAGTAGTTACTCCAACAGAGGCCTCCTTTCGTTCATAGGATAGGAATATGAAAATAATAGGAAGTGAGATGAAATGCATCTCAATTCCTATAGAGAAAGAGATGCCATTTGATGCTTAGGATAGGTATTTCCATTTAGTCTAGGCTAATGTACTGGTAATTTGCTCTAAAAACTACAGTAGTAACTTGTAGTATTGGTACATGCTCGTACTCAGACACAGACACACACACTAACTACTAGTACTACTACTTCTCACATGCTGGCCAGACGCCGTCGTTCTCCTTCCCGGCTTTGTCGGCGACACCCCACCGTGCTTGGATCTCCGCCGACCTCTCCACAGCAGCGCGTGCGTCCTTTTCTTTCTTGCGGCGGCGGGCCTCTCTTTTTTTGAGTGCTTTCCGACTTTTCGGCTCCCTCTATGTGGCTTTGGCCACCTCTTGCTCTACCGCACATTCGACCTTGGCATCTTCAAATTCCTCCCACGTAGTTGTGAGGTCGCGAGTGGCGATGAACTCGACACAGCGGGATGCCATCGCTTCCCTACCATTTTGTGTGCGGTCATGGGCGGCAAGGAACTCGGCGCGGTGGGATGCCATCGCTACCTTACCGGTTAGTGTGCGCCGCGGTGGCATGAATGACGCTTGGTGAGAGCTCTGGGGTGGAGTGGCCGAACAATCATATAGTGCGTTGGTTTGTCAAGAGCTCAAGGACAGAAGACGAAGCAAATTTGGATTCCCCTTCAATCCTGGTCATTTATTACCGAGTAAAATGCATTGGCGGTCATCGAACTTGTCCTGATAGCTCACTTTGATCATTGTATACGAGATATGGTGATTATACAGTCACTGGCTCAGCGTATAGCTCCGTATTTGTTTGCCTGACCAGTCAAACAGTCCGCATGCGCCTCATCAGCTCATGTTCTTTATCTATCTACGCGGGCCTACCTGTCAATGGAGAAAGAAATACTATAAAAACCAAAATTATGCGTATGTGGGGAATCAAACCACAGACTCGTCGCTGCAACGCACCCTCGTCAGCCAAATGAAAATGAAATACTTCGCGTCAGACACTCACGCTCACGCTGTCAAAGCATGCTAATGCATGCACGTCGCCCTCTAAATCAAAGTCCGGCTCATGGTGCAATGCAAACGGCGAGCCCATCACCTGCGCACCCCGGCGGTGCCTGACATTACTGTCTAGACGTTTGATGGAGGCCTACAAGAACACCGAGCATGTACTCACCTGGCTCAACACCAACGGTCATACTCGGACCGCCTTGCTCATGTATATCGTCCATCACAACGACAATCTATAAAACAGCCTAAGCTAGAGAGGGTACTATGGTAGTATGGTACGGAGTATGTACTATCGTGAGCGACCGATCTTAGTGCCACTTCACACCGAAACCCCTTCCATCGCTAGCGCGCGCTTCCCGCCTGAAACGGTCACCGTCTCTCCAGAATGTCAATGCCGCATTCACCGGACTTAACTGCAGGTGCAATTGGTGTGTCACTGACATGCAGGCCAGATGCCCGTTGGGCCCACATGTCAGTAACCCAAACGCATATGCAGTTAAGTCACTGATGCAGCGTCCGCATTCACGCCCGACGAACCTACTCCGGCGCCAGTTGTACATCCATTTGCCACGGCTCATTGCCATTCGCCCGCTATATTAACTTGAGCCCCAGCTCCCAGCCATAGCCAAAGACCCACACTTATTCTCCTCCGGTCCCTTCCTTCTGTCGGCACCACTTCAACCATATCCTCCTGGCGCTCCGAAGCTCTCTTGGACGTACTCTCGCAGGAGCAGACGAGGGACATCGGCGGCTCCGCTCCGGGCGCACTCCAAAGCTCTCTTCGACGTACTGTCGCAGGAGCAAACGAAGGAAATCCCCGCCACCCCCCCAGCCGCCCTCAGCCGGCGCGCGTGCGCGGGCGCAGTCGACAGCGAGGAAGAGTAGTACACGGTAGGTCGCCGCCGCTCTGGTCCTGTGAAGGCCACCGCTACTCCACTCAGTCGACGCCAAGCTTGGTGGGGTAAACATCGGCGGCCGATTAGCCGCTTGACGGCGACGTGGAGGCGGAAATCTTCATAACATTGTGCTTCGGAGGAGGAGGTTATCGAGGCGGATGAGGAGGAGGAGAATGCAATGGCCGACTTTCTTGGGTTCATGGCCGGACAAGGTGGTGGGGCACCAGCGATTGTTTAGATTTGGTTTACAGTAGGTTTTAGTACGGTTTGTGCGAAATATGTAATGAATTTCGTCCAGTTTGTAGGAAAAGTTTACGAAATGTAATGAATTTCATCCGGTTAATTTGAAATTTGTTTTGTTAGCACGAATTTCGTCCGGGTAGTTCATATAGTTGTCGAAAGGTATGCGGGTAGCATCGGATGGCATCCATCAGTGTCCTCGGACAGATGCCGGTGTAAATTTGTGGGCCAACGCTGGAGATGCCCTAACTATCATGCTATAATCGCTAACAATCCTCCATTATTTGGCACAGAACAGTTATCCCTCAATCAAAATCAGAGCCGCGGTGTTTCATACTCCTCCCGCGTAAGAGTGTAAACTCTTGCTTACATAAAAATGGAGCAAGTGTACGGCACTGTAGCACGTCATATCACTCGAACTAGCCTGCCTAACGAGCGGGAAAGCACCTCCCTCGTCATTTTGTTCTGGATTTCTATCGATCGATCGCGCGAAAATGTTACGCTTCACAAGTTTTAAAGGAAAAGGCAGCACACTTATGACTCGTACGCGTCACAACCCCGACAGTCCGGCTCGCACGCCGCTCACTAGAGGGGACACGCGTTGTCTTGCAATTTCACTAACACGTGGGACCGTAATTGAATAAACCGTCGATAGCTGAAATCTAATCGTTCGGCGGGCATCGGCTGAGAAGGGAGAAACGGGGGAGGGAGAAGAGATCGCCCGCCCGCCGTGCACGGAC
This sequence comes from Triticum dicoccoides, assembly GCF_002162155.2. Classification (NCBI taxonomy): domain Eukaryota; kingdom Viridiplantae; phylum Streptophyta; class Magnoliopsida; order Poales; family Poaceae; genus Triticum; species Triticum dicoccoides. The sequence goes on along the minus strand of NC_041384.1, from coordinate 227,834,055 downwards.
TCCAAGAAATATATGGTGATAATGTGAGGTGGGCCATGCTGGAGTCCGGACCGCTTCCGGAGCCCGCTCTCACCGCCCTGACCCCTTAAGACGCCAGCTGCCCGCCGCATGCATGCATAGCAAGTAGTACTCCTTATGTGGAGGAGAGAGAGGCATTGACAAAATCAAGGAGTGGGCTCTGCAAGAGCCCGTCTCTACACGTGCTCCTAGGTATAAAATAATAATTCTAAAAAAGGCATAAAAACAATTGTGTCTTAAAAAAAGAAAGGTAAAAAACATTTGAGAGGAAATAGATAGAGAGAAAGTGAGAAAAAGATGTAACCTGGGCATTACATGAGGAAGGAGGGAGTGGTGCACATGCCAAGTTCACTGGGCTGCCGTGTTTCACACTCCTCCGTCGTAATAGTGGAGACAATAGCTTTCATCAAAAATAAACAATGAATACTCGTTGCTCGTCCTCTATATCGGAAAGAATACTTTCATTCGCCGACATGTGGGACATCGACCATCCTATTCCACCTGCCATGCACAAAATTATCCTGGTCTACCACGGTCGTATCGCAAGCCCAACCTTTCCCACTGTAAGTTGTTCGGACGAAGGAACCATCATGACTTTGTTGAATTCTGCTTCTTCAAGAAAACTTACTCTACCCTCAATACTGCTACCACACGCGAAGACTGGACGGCACTGTACCACGTCATATCACTGAAACCCACTAGGCCAAACTAGCCTGCCTAGGTCATCTGTTCTGGAACGGAGGGAGTACGTCTCTGCACTGCTATGATTTTGTGTTGCACATTCTCTATACTTTTGCTACGATTTTCCAACCCTATGAACCAAATGAGGCTTGAATGTATGTCGACTATTGTCTGATCGATCACTAAGCCTACAATTTTAGGAGCTAGGGCTATTGGTCGATCGATGAGGGATAAGTATAAGCATAGCACGAGCTCATCAGCCCCAACGTTTCTCTTTGGTGAGTGTTTTGCAAGTACTATAGCTCGCACAGTAGCTAGCCTACTAACACCAAGAATCATCAAACAAGCCCTGCTGATATGATAAATAGTTCAAACTTACATCCAAGCATGCCATATATTACATCAAAAGCTGGTGAGGATACATCTGTTTCCATAACTCGGAGAGGGTTCGCATGATTCATCGCATGATTCACTATCAAACAAAAGTAGCAAGATCCGCCCACAGAAGACAGTGCACTAGCCCTAAGATGGTTTGATAACAAGCATCGTTCTGGTAATTAAACACAGGGCAATGCAACCTACCCTGAAGGATTAGCGCAACCAACTATTTCTTGTCATCGATCTCTCGGGAAATGACCACAGCATGGACAGCGGCATGGGAATCGATTTCTGGGGCGATGTCCACAGGACTAACCGCGACATCAGAATCGATCTCTGGGGCGATGTCCACAAGATGGACATCGGCATCAAAATCGATCTCCGGGGCGATGCCAACAGGACGGGCCACGACATCGGAATCATCAAGGACGTCCACCGACACCTCCACAACCCTAACATATTAGCAAGAACATTGCAAATAATCAAAAACCACAACTATGATAATAAGCCATTATTTTTTACCTTGTGCAGCTCACCGGGGGATCTCATCCCTATGGGGGCCATCTCCTCGTCCTCGATGGGGGCCATCACCTTGCCAGGGGAATACTGCTTCTCAACGGCGACTATCTCCTCAAACTCGGTCTTGAGCCTCACATAGGTGGCAATTAGAGTTCCTGGGGTAGGCACGGTGGGGCCCTTGCTGTTCTTCCAACTTCCTTTGAGGAGTTCGTCTGCCAACGTCCTCAACTCTTTGGCCAGTGCTTGTTTCTTGGAGTTCTTCGTCTCCATGGGTTGGCCCGCCAACATGGTCAACTCGTTGGTTGGTGCTCGCTTCCTGGAGATCGCTGTCTCCAGTGGGTTGTCCGCCGGCAACTCTTTGCCTAGTGCTCCAGGATCCATCAATGAACTGACAAACAAAAAGCAATCGAAAGGAAACCACAATAGCAATGAAAACAGGAAAAGAATAGGATGTGAGAATCGGTCGGTGCTTCACAAAAAGAAGATTCTTGGAATTAAAATATAGCAGCATAACTGATTCGCCCACCTTTCCTTCGTCGGTACAGAAGAAAAATGGCAGAAGTGAGTAGCCTGGAGTGAGGTTTTCTTCAAGAAAGGGAAGAAAGGGCTTGAACGAGCGTTCCAGTGAAATGATGGTTGCTTCGTACAGTCCAACTTGGAGGCCACCTTACCGCTGCTGGTAAAGGTGTGGGTTTTGTGATATGACGGGTCATGACGGCCACACCGGGGTGACAGGTGAGTCTCGACTGTAGCACCTCGCTCTAATTTGGTGGATGGCACACGGGCCTGGATGCTTTGAAATGTCCAGCATGTAGATAGAGCGGCTAGTCATATAGGACCGCTCAATATTGTGCACCGCGACCAAGGCGGAGAGGAAAACGAGAGAACTATGTAATTAATGCATGAGTTTAATTAGGGTAGTTTTGTAAAGTACGAGATACATTCCTACAATCTCAAAATGCCTTGGTTCATGAGATTTGAGATTTGAGCCCTATAAACCGGAAGGGAGGGAGTACTGCACACGGTGTAGTCTAGTCACTTGTTGAAATCTCTTGAAAGGCAAATACTCCTTTCCGGTTTATAGGGCTATACTACTCCCTCCATCTAGGTGTGTAAGTCATCTTACGAAAACCAAATAGTCCCAAAACACTTAGGCGCGGTGCATTAACTTCTACCTTGTTTCTTGTTTCTTGACATATCAACCAATAAGAGATGAGAGGTGTGCATGCTTTTAATGACTTGCAATGGCTAGTTCATTGCATGCAGGAGGAAACGGTGCTAAGCGCGTGGACCTATGCAGAAGAGTATCAACCAATGGATAATGGAGTTTAATTGTTAAACAAAAGCAATTTTGTCTCATGCAAGAGCCTGGCTAGTACTCCAAGGAACCGCACCAAGCGAGCGTTCGCAACTGCCATGTTCGGGTTGCGCTTGGCTCTTCGCCTCTTCGAGAAGACGAACAATGATGTTACTCCTAGTTCTACAATATCGAATCCACTGCTGCATGTCCGTCCACCTCGTGTAGGAGGGATAGTGTGTAGCGAAAGCTTCTACTTACTGCTCCTGCCTTTGCATCTATGACAGGTGGGCCCAACAGGTGGTTGGCCTTCCTGTCATGCAGCCAAAGGCAGGTGCAGTTAAGGCACCGGAGCTCAGTCCGCGAGGGAGAGGGCGTTGTAGTAATCAAATTTCCCGGTCTTGTACGAGTTGACGCGACACATCAAAGCACTGCACTCGATATAAGTCTTTTTACACATTTCAAATGGGCTACTTCGTATGTAGGAGTAGACATATTCTGCTTCGTATGTAGTCACTTGTTGCAATCTCTAAAAAGACTTATATTTGGAAATCGAGGGAGTACAACACATGCATGCATGCCGTGACTTTCCTTTTGATACTTGCATGTGTTGATTTGATGCACCTTGCCAAATTTTGACTATAAATTTAACTAACCAAATTTTCATGCATGTCACAAAAATTTACGGGGCTGTTTGGATTGTGACTATGTTTGTCTTATGTTGCCACATTATTTTTCCCACACTTTCTACACTTGCCTAACCTGAGTTACTCAAATTGTTAGACACACTTTGGCTTGCCTAAGGGAATCTTGCCACAATTTTTGTGTCTATGACATGTGGGGTTCACTGCTAATAAAAAAATCTTGTCTTAGGTGTGGCTAATAAAAAAGACTTATATTTAGGAACGGAGGGAGTAGAAAATATAAATAATAATGCATGTTGGGCAACCCACGTTTCCACTAATTTTAGCCGTGGGCTTGTTCACAATTTTTACGAGGGGGTGGTTGTTCATTTAATGGAGGGACTTGTAGTACCAGACTTGAACGATACAAAGTGCGACCTGGCACACCGTAAGACCACTTGGAACAAGCGGGTAGCTATCTCAAAAACCAATCAAACACTAAAAAGTACTGCGACCTGGCATGTAGTTGTACACAATTTTAAACGATTGTTTTGATGGAGTGAAAAAGGAAAACTACCCCACTACGTATATATAGGCCGGAGCCTCCGCGCTTGCTTGCTAGGGTTGCTCTATTCACACACTCTCATCCTCTCCCGATCTAAACAAGATAGGGGTAGTAACACTGTCTTTCTCCCTTCAAAAAACACTAGCTTTCTATCCTCACCGCTGGTTACAGATCCGGACGTATCCCCCTCCGCCGGTGAAGGGGAGGAGGGGCAGCGTTTAGGCCGTCGTCGATAGCGAGGGAGGAGACCCACTGCCGGCCGCACCGTTATCTCTGGCCGAGCGCCGGCGCGGGAGGTCCTCCGATCCCTTCGTCGTTGCCTGTGGGCGGATCTGGCCTCCCGCCGCCCACCTATCCACATCTCGATGACCTTCAGGTATATCTTCGTTCGAAACCGCCTTAGCTCTACTTCCCCAGCTCGCTACGTCGCTGCACGTGCATCATTTTCTACCTCTCAGCCCGTCTTGATCGGATGGTCCAATGTCACATATTTTCTTCTTATTCTATTGTTAGAGGTAAAGCTACTTCATGGATTCGGATCTTGTACCCCCTTGTCCGAAAATACTTGTCATCGAAATGGATGTATCTAGATGTATTTTAGTTCTAGACACATCCATTTTGATGACAAGTAATTCCGGACGGAGGGAGTACTTGGTTCAAACAATAAATAAAGTGGGGGTGGGGGAATTTAGTATGTACATCGGACTTGCTACAAACTGGAAGGAAAGGAGGTGAAAGTAGTACAGACTGGTCATCCAACCGATCTCTTGGTCGAAAAGGGAAATATAGGGGTAACGCTGTACATAGTGGTATGACCAGGACTAGATTTGCTATCCACACATAGGAGTAGGTGGCTAGAGTGAACAAAAATGGGACCAACCCAGATATGTTTCTTGGATGTTTGTTTCTCGGGGCAACAAACTATGAATCACCACTTTATGCCCCTGTTTACGTACATGGTGCTGGACTGCTGGTGCACCCACAGCTCTTAATCTAATGTCCCTGGTAAAAATGAAGCCATGCCACTGTTATTAGCCATGACAAGTTTAGCCAAATGTTTTTGCCTGTAATTGTTTGAGACTCTGACTGTTTCCTCTGTGCCTTTTTGTGCAAACAGGGATATCCAATTCACCTGGTTGCTGTTGTGACCTTTTGGTGCACTGCACAAAACTCTTCTTAAAAGAAGTGTCTTTTGTGCTATTTAACTGGAATGTCAGAATGGAACAGTTGGTTCAGTTTGGTGGAACTACACAAAGGGAGATCTGTGTTCCAATCCTCACCATCCATATTTGCTCCATAACCTTCCCTTAGGTAAGAAGGATATTTAATGCATGTGTTCATCTCTATTTTCTGACTGCCATGAGAAAATAATGCTATTTTTTACTGGTACACTTGTACTCCCTCACTGACAAAACCAATTCTGAATTAGAAGGCCATTCATGTACTTGGTTTCACCAACTGGTGAGGAGAAAGAGAAACAGAGCATGAAGAGGAAGAAGAAGAATAAACAGTGCTAAGGCGATCTTGTTGAAGCCAGAGGCCTCAGTCGAGGCCATTCAAGGGCTCCGGTAACGACTACCTTACATGTGAGGCGATCCTCCAGGGAGCCCTTCCACTTCTGCTGTCTCACTTAATTAATTAGGAGTACTTAAGTACCACTAATTTATTACTTCCTAATTTTCCCGTTGGAGTTAAACAAATCTTTAGTAGGACCGTTTGCTGAATCATGTATGTGTGTATATTTCTCTATGGAGGTGGATCATGTGGTGGAGCAGGGAGGGAATATTATTAGTGTCATGACATAATAGTGCTATTGTTTTGCATGTCAATTTATCGCCATTGGTTCAATGAGGCAATGTTTTGCGTATTGTCCATCATGAATTTGATGCTACCGGCTGAGTAATATTCTAATGTCTTCCTATCCTTTCTCACTAAGGCAATGAAGGTTTCACCTTGTTCCTACTTGTGCAAAAAGGGATCATGTTGTGCCAATCATACATTAAATGGAACTACACAAGACAATACAATGAACTGTATCCCAGCCAGTGCTTTAACTCTGCTGGAAGTTCTTGATAATCTTTCGATATAATCTCATCACTGGTAAACAAGAGTGATTTCAACCATACATTTGAAGTGCACAAAAATATATACTATCGTGTGATTCCAGTGAGTGCTTTATCATCTCTTATGGGACTACATGAATAAGCTTTTTTTCTCAGGTTGGTACGGGCCTAAGGCCTTCATCCATATTAGTTTGTTGTCATCTCTATTTGTATCGTGCTACTATCATGAGAAACTCCTTTATCTTTGCACGTTAAAGTTTTGCAACCTATGATAAATGGCAATGCTTTGAGTGTTGAGTTGAGCTAATTGGCACTGATTAAATAAACTAATACCTCTCTTTAAGCAAGAGTACTATGTAGCTAACTTTACCCATTAAGATAATGAGGGTGCTTCTATTTGTTAGTGTATGTTTCATAAACTAGTCCCACTATTACAGTAATCTCACTCTCTCAATATATGTGCCAACAGGGATGCTCGATTTTGGTGGAACTGTACAAAAACTTTGGGTGCTTCATTGCCTCGACAGCTTCTGTCCTTTCCTGTCAGTCGCAAAACTCCGCATGCTTTCTTCCTTTGCTGTCAGTCGCTTGGCTTATCTCGGCTTCCAGTCAAAGGAAATAGTAATTGATATGCTACCTCACACAGGTTGGTACTGGTCTTTATCCTGATTATTGTGCATGTCATATGTATTGGTAATTTGGCATTGTGCTACTGTTTGCCGATTTCATAAAGGAGTAATTTGGAGCCTGAACTCGCAGGCAAATCATTACATCAGGTGAATTCAGTAGAACTGCACAAAATGATTAGATGGACAGGTACTTATGCTGCTGCTATGTACTCCAAAGTTCACTCAGACAAGCATCGATGTTGACAAGAAGTGCCTATATTCATTCGAATATCAACCGGCGTCAACCAATTGTCAAACTCCAAGTGTTAGGAGAGTGAACACCAAAAATATTGCTTGGTGCATAGCCCAGAAAAATGTAGTCCAGTCTTTGGTCCCAACTTGTGCCTTTTGGTTATCGACACATATGGTTGCGAACTATATGGCATGGAGTCTAAAGATTCCAGACAAGTTGGTTGACGTGTATATTCATCTGCCACTTAATCAGTCTGCACGCCAAGGATGCTCCACTAAAGTTGAACTACACAAAAAATTTGGGTGGTTCATTTTCTCAACCGCCTCCTTTCTCGTCTTCAATGTAGAATTTTGGCGAGATACAGGACCAAGATGACCCAGTAAACTGGTTGGATGAAAGTAGTGGCCAAGTTGCTCAAACCTCCCTCGGCTCGAGGCCACTATTTGACGATAAACCTACAAGCAAAGTTCAGATTGTCTGTGCTGCCTCTTATGTACTCGAAAGATTACTCGTACCAGAACTAATTTTAGCAAGAAGTACCTCCGATTGGACACCATTTACCAGTCTGTACCCTAGGTAATTAAAGTTCGTCCACGGATCATATTGGCTGTGATCTCGATCATTTGGATGCATAAACATACTGAACATGTGTATATCTGAATCTTTTTGTAAATTATGTATGAATATTATCGTGTGATCAATCAATCATTTGGATGCATAGATATGCTGAGCTTGTGTATATATGAATCTTTTGAGTTGTTGATTGTGAATGTTGGCTATGGATATGAACGTGTCCTGTGAACCTGAGATAGATATGAATGTTTACCTCTTCTGTTGTATTTGTGTGTGAACTTGTTAGTATGCCTACTGTGGGGTATAAAACACAGGTCTCTTATAAAAGTAATGATGTGTCCAATTTATGTTTTCCCTTCTAACCACATTATATATATTTATATTATTACTATTATCATATATTTTATAGAGACTTATATATACATTATAAAAACATCCCAACTTATAAAAGTAAATGTTTAACGGAAGTTGGCAAGGAAAATCCTGGTTGTTTTCGACTCACAGGCAAGGAAAATCCTGGTGATTGCATACAAAAGCTTGCGAAGATTTTAAGGACCAATTTAATAATAACGCGGTCATTTTTATTTTGATCAATAACTCACTAATTTCTTAATTATATATATATATATATATAATGTGCCTCTCTGGTTTATTCTTTGATATTAATTGCTCCTTCTAACATAACATGATACTCCCTCCGTCTGAAAATACTTGTCATCAAAATGGACAAAAAGGGATGTATCTAAAACTAAAATACATCTAGATACATCCCTTTTATCCATTTTGATGACAAGTATTTCCGGACGGAGGGAGTATATATAATGAGCCCACCTAATACGTGTATTTCAAGGAAGTGCAAATGGGCTGGGATTTCTTAGAAAATATAAATGGGCCTGATTGACGCGATATTATTTGTTCACCCAGCCCAGCAAATGGACTATACATTCTAGAAAACATGGGTTAAATATATGCCACATTTTTGCAGGCTGACATGTGGGCCAATAGGTCGGAGCCTACGCAGGGCGTTGTCAACTTGGTCAACAAATGATTGTGTCATCCACAGCCATTGGATTTATATCCAACGGCCAGCATGCACCTTCAATCTCTCGTCTTCTTCCTCCAGCGTCGCCGGGACCGCCTAGTCCGACCTCCGGCGGCTAGCGGCTCTGCTTAGCATGCATCGCTGCGAAGCGCTACCCCACGGCCGACTAGGCTATCCCTCCACTTCTCGACACCTCTTGTTATTCTCCACAGACTACAGCCCCACGGTGCAACAGAACCAGTTATAACCCTTCTCCTCTCAATCTGCGACTCCACTGCCGCGTTTTCCCATCTCCGAGTCGTTCCCGTCCGGGGCCTCGCCATCGTCCACCGCCTCGCTGCGCTCGGTGCGGCGTGGTCAACAAACGAGAGTCATTGGAAGAGGACTTTACGTGGAGAGCCTGACGGCTGGGTCCCACGAGGTCCATGGTCGCACGCAAGGAAAGTTCCTCCTTATTAAGCTAAAAAAGTGTTTCCTCCACCTGACAGCTGGGACCCACCGGCTGTATCTTCGCACGAAAGGAAGTGCCTCCTTGTTTTGCAAAAAAATTATTCATCCCGTCGACTGCTGGGACCCGTCAGATTTGGTGACTGACTTGTGGGCCTACTAAGCGGACGTGTACGCATGGCTTTGTCAACTTAATCAACAAATGATTCTAGCAGCTGGACCGTTGGATGTTAATCCAACAGCCGTGCTCCTTCTTCAACTCTGTTCTTGCTCCTGTCTCCCGTGGGCGGCACCGCGGCTGTGCTGCCGCGCACCTGAACCAGTGAAGTTTCCCACTCCTCTCCATCTGCGACTCCACTGTAGCTTAATAAATATTAACGTCTTGGGTTTTAGCCTAGTTTTCCGTAGATTAACCAGGCAATTCTCTTTTTCTTAATTAATCGACGAGGCAATTATTTTGCCTCTATTTTGAAAAAAAATATTAGCGTCTAACTGAGCCAGTTAGTTAGATGCGTACACTTGGTGTAGTAGGATCTTTATTTAGTTTGATGCATACACTTGTTCTTTTTTGGTAGCCCTTTTGTAATGATGGCTGATGTTTGGTTTGGAAGAGAGAGCTGCGTCTTCACTCTTCTGGTCTGCTTACTTCTTCTGTTGCACCCCCAGCCCTGGTTGCTGCTGCTGCTGTTTTCAATGTACAATCAGTAGTATATTTCGTCTGTTGGTTGAATAAATGTGTTGTTAGAATGACAAACACAATGTTTTGGAAGTCGTTGCACAGTTCGATCCTTTAGTGCCCCGTACCGTATGTAGCGCATACTATTTATCGTATGGAACACATTTTTTTGAAACTCGGAACACATTTTCCACTTGTTGATAACATGCAACCCACTGATGAAGGCCCAATAGAGAAGCCCATAATTAAATGGAAGGGAGGCTCTCACATGAATCCGGCCCAGGTACATGCTCATGGTCCCCTAAACATAAATAAGTAAATAAATAAATAAAGCTAAATGCTCATGCACCAGTTCTTTGGGAAAATAGGTAGCCCAGTATTTCTTTTTGAAGAATACCCTATGCTGAATCATGTACGTGTGTATGTTTGTCTATGGAGGTGAATCATGTGGTGGAGCAGGGAGGGAATATTATTAGTGTCATGACATAATAGTGCTATTGTTTTGCATGTCAATTTATCGCCATTGGTTCAATGAGGCAATGTTTTGCGTATTGTCCATCATGAATTTGATGCTACCGGCTGAGTAATATGCTAATGTCTTCCTATCCTTTCTCACTAAGGTAATGAAGGTTTCACCTTGTTCCTACTTGTGCAAAAAGGGATCATGTTGTGCCAATCATACATTTTAGTGGAACTACACAAGACAATACAATGAACTGTATCCCAGCCAGTGCTTTAACTCTGCTGGAAGTTCTTGATAATCTTTCGATATAATCTCAGCACTTGTAAACAAGAGTGATTTCAACTATACATTTGAAGTGCACAAAAATATATACTATTGTGTGATTCCAGTGAGTGCTTTATCATCTCTTATGGGACTACATGAATAAGCTTTTTTCTCAGGTTGGTACGGGCCTAAGGCCTTCATCCATATTAGTTTGCTGTCATCTCTATTTGTATCGTGCTACTGTCATGAGAAACTCCTTTATATTTGCACGTTAAAGTTTTGCAACCTATGATAAATGGCAATGCTTTGAGTGTTGAGTTGAGCTAATTGGCACTGATTAAATAAACTAATACCCCTCTTTAAGCAAGACTACTATGTTGCTAACTTTACCCATTAAGTTAATGAGGGTGCTTCTATTTGTTAGTGCATGTTTCATCAACTAGTACCACTATTACAGTATTCTCACTCTCTCAATATATGTGCCAACAGGGATGCTCGATTTTGGTGGAACTGCACAAAAACTTTGGGTGCTTCATTACCTCGACAACTTCCGTACTTTCCTGTCAGTCGCTAATCTCCGCTTGCTTTCTTCCTTTGCTGTCAGTCGCTTGGCTTATCTCGGCTTCCAGTCAAAGGAAATAGTAATTGATATGCTACCTCAAACAGATTGGTACTGGTCTTTATCCTGATTATTGTGCCTGTCATATGTATTGGTAATTTGGTATTGTGCTACTGTTTTCCGACTTCATAAAGGAGTAATTTGGAGCCTGAACTCGCAGGCAAATCATTACATCGGGTGATTTCAGTAGAACTGCACAAAATGATCAGATGGACAGGTACTTATGCTGCTGCTATGTACTCCAAAGTTCACTCAGACAAGCATAGATGTTGAGAAGAAGTGCCTATATTCATTCGAGTATCAACCATCGTCAACCAATTGTCAAACTCTAAGTATTAGGAGAGTGAACGCCAAAAATATTGCTTGGTGCATAGCCCACAAATACGCAGTCCAGTCTTTGGTCCCAACTTGTGCCTTTTGGTTATTGGCACATATGGTAGCGAACTATATGGCATGGAGTCTAAAGATTCCAGAAAAGTTGGTTGACGCGTATATTCATCTGGCACTTAATCAGTCTGCACGCCAAGGATGCTCCATTTCAGTTGAACTGCACAAAAAATTTGGGTGGTTCATTTTCTCAACCGCCTCCTTTCTTGTCTGCAATGTTGAATTTTGGTGAGATACAGGACCAAGATGAGCCAGTAAACTAGTTGGATGAAAGTAGTGGCCAAGTTGCTCAAACCTCCCTCGGCACGAGGCCACTATTTGAGGATAAACCTACAAGCAAAGTTCAAATTGTCTATGCTGCCTCCTATGTACTCGAAAGTTTACTCGTACACGAAGTAATTTTAGCAAGAAGTACCTCCGATTGAACACCATTTACCAGTCTGTACCCTAGGTAATTAAAGTTCGTCCATGGATCATATTGGCTGTGATCTCAATCATTCGGATGCATAAACATACTGAACATGTGTATATCTGAATCTTTTTGTGAATTATGTATGAATATTGCCGTGTGATCTATCAATCATTTGGATGCACAGATATGCTGAGCTTGTGTATATATGAATCTTTTGAGTTGTTGATAGTGAATATTGGCTACGAATATGAACGTGACCTGTGAACCTGAGTTTGATATGAATGTTTACCTTTTCTGTTGTATTTGTGTGTGAACTTGTTCGTATGCCTACTGTGGGGTATAAAACGCGGGTCTATTATAAAAGTAATGTTGTGTCCAATTTATGTTTTCCCTTCTAACCACATTATATATACTAGCAAAAGGGCTCGTGCGTTGCAACGAGAACAAAATATGGCACACACTTACGTTCTATTCTTCTTTACCGGGTCTGTCATTACATGTGCTCCAGTGTAATAACATCATAAATTACCAAACTACCTTAGGAGTTTTTGTCTCAGGCACCACAGTGAGAATGATTGACAATATGAGCATCACCAGCCTGAAGAAAGTTGTTGCTGTTATGACCGGCATGGTCAAGAGGATATGTGGTGCGCACTGACATCCAACAACAACATTTCTCATGGTTTCGGTTTTTTTTCTGAACCAGTGCTATATTTGATTATTTGGCACAAAAAAGATGTAATTCTTTCACTCCAACTACGGCCAACATGGCTCGTCATTCTTCCAAAAGATGTCCCTTATGATATTTTTTCAAAAAAAGGAGTGCATTATCTCCTTGTTGTCGTCTAACTGAAGGAAATTGATTGTGAAAATTTAAGTGTATATAGACTGACCCACTCGGAGTGCATACAAATTTTTTTTTATCCAAGTCGTCAGTGCCAACACTGTACCTCCAATGTCCATCTGCATCTACACGTCCACATCTAATCTTAAGCAAGAATGAAACTACCAACCAAACCGAGATAACGGCATGTAGCCGACCCCGGGCAGCAGGTGGTCAGGGATCATCAGCAGAGAAACACAAAGTCGGCTGACGACGGCCAATCATGGCCAGGCCCATCTCGCTCTCGTGGCTGCCGTGGTGGCTCCCGGGCCTCTCTGTGGCTCCTCCACTCCGAGTCCACAACCCGACCTCGGCATTCCGCCTCCATCCTCCTCCGCCCTCTGTCCCGCGTGCTCCTCCACACCTCCTTCTCCAAGCCGACGGATCCGACCTTCCCCTCGCTGGATCCGGTCCACCACGAGCCTCAAGCCACCTTGCCGCCGTGCTCGTGTCCATGTCGTGCATGGTGTAGAGGTGGCCATCTTGTGGAACAGGCTGCATCACAGGCATCTGTGCGCTGCGCCTCTGCTTCCTCACCCCGGCGAGCGCCGGACTGAACAGCTTCACGCCGGACTGCTGTTTTGTTGTACAATTTCCCTTCGTTATCATTCTGTGTTTGTTGATTCAAGAGGCTCGTTGTTGATATGCAATTTTCCTAGGTATATAAACTGGTAGACTTTCATGTAAGCAATCGAGGTGGGATTACTCCGAGTACATGTGTGAAAATCAGGTAAGGTACAGATACAGAAGCATGCATGCAGGCCGAAACATGCATGCAGGCCCAATAAGAGAATGTGGTCATGGACCAATTGGATGGACAAAGTTTTTAGTACCGCCTCGTAGCAATTGGATGGACTGTCGATCAAACCTAACGGAAAAAACTGAAAAGCGTAAATTCACGGAAAGAAGCGTATTGTGACGGTGAACCCAAAGAGTCAATCCGTGCTTTATTATTAGGGAAAGATTTATATTATTACTATTATCGTATATTTTATAGGGACTTATATATACATTATAAAAACATCCCATGTGTTATTAACTTATAAAAGTAAATGTTTAACGGAAGTTGGCAAGGAAAATCCTGGTTGTTTTTGACTCACACGCAAGGAAAATCCTGGTGATTGCGTACAAAAGCTTGAAAAGATTTTAAGGACCAATTTAATAATAACGCGCTCATTTTTATTCTGAGCAATAACTCACTAATTTCTTAATTATATATATAAAAAATGTGCCTCTCCGGTTTATTATTTGATATTAATTGCTCCTTCTAACATAACATTATATATATAACGAGCCCATCTAATACGTGTATTTCAAGGAAGTGCAAATGGGCTGGGATTTTTTAGAAAATATAAATGGGCCTGATTGACGCGAAATTATTTGTTCACCGAGCCCAGCAAACGGACTGTACATTCCAGAAAACATGGGTTAAATATATGCCACATTTTTGCAGGCTGACATGTGGGCCAATAGGTCGAAGCCTACGCAGGGCGTTGTCAACTTGGTCAACAAATGACTGTGTCACCCACAGCCATTGGATTTATATCCAACGGCCGGCATGAACCTTCAATCTCCCGTCTTCTTCCTCCAGCGTCATCGGGACCGCCTGGTCCAGCCTCCGACGGCTAGCGGCTCTGCTTAGCACGCATCGCTGCGAAGCGCTACCCCACCACCGGCCAGGCTATCCCTCCACCCCTTGACACCTCCTGTTATTCTCCACAGACTATAGCCCCACGCCGCAACAGAACCAGTTATAACCCTTCTCCTCTCAATCTGTGACTCCACTGCCGCGTTTTCCCATCTCCGAGTCGTTCCCGTCCGGGGCCTCGCCGTCGTCCACCGCCTCGCTGCGTTCGGTGCGGCGTGGTCAACAAACGAGAGTCATCGGAAGAGGACTATACATGGAGAGCCTGACGGCTAGGACCCACGAGGTCCATGGTCGCACGCAAGGAAAGTTCCTCCTTATTAAGCTGAAAAATGTTTCCTCCACCTGACAGCTGGGACCCACCGGCTGTATCTTCGCATGAAAGGAAGTGCCTCCTTGTTTTGCGAAAAAATTATTCACCCCGTTGACAGCTGGGACCCATTAGATTTGGTGACTGACTTGTGGGCCAACTAAGCGGACGTGTACGCACGGCTTTGTCAAATTAATCAACAAATGATTCTAGCAGCTAGACCGTTGGATGTTAATCCAACAGCCGTGCTCCTTCTTCAACCTCTGTTCTTGCTCCTGTCTCCCGTGGGCGGCACCGCGGCTGTGCTGCCGCGCACTCGAACCAGTGAAGTTTCCCAGTCCTCTCCATCTGCGACTCCACTGCCCCGTCTTCCCCATCTCCGGGTCGTTCCATTCTGGGAGCGCTCGACACGGTGTGGTCAACATGGTCAACAACCGAGAGTCATCGGAAGATGACTGTACGTGAGAGGCTGACAGTGGGGACGCACCACGCCCATGAACACATGCATGCAACGGAACGCGATGAGGTCAACATGGTCAAGGAACGACTTCCATCGGAAGTATACTGTATGTGGAGAGCCTTAGTTGGGTCCACGGCCGCGGCACGTAAGTGCCTCCTTATTACGCGGAAAATAATGATTCCTCCAACTGACAGCAGGGACCCACTAGACGGGCCACCATATTTTGTGAAAAAAACGTTTGCCCCCTGACTGCTGGGACCCACCTGACGGGCCACCGTATTTCGCAAAAAAAACGTTCCCCCCGCTGTCAGCTCGGACCCACCGGAAATGCCTCCTTATTACGCACAAAAAAATGAATACTCCCCCGGCTAGCTGGGACCCACCTTGGTGGGAGGCTGACTTGTGGGCCTACTAAGTTGACACGGACGAAGGGCTTTGTCAACTTAGTCAAAATGAACGATTCTAGCTCCAGTGACCATACGATGTCCATCCAACGACCGTAGTGCTTCTTCAACCTCTGGTCTTCTTGCTCCAGCCGCCCAAAGCAGCGTCGGTCGTGCCGCATGCTCCTGCCTCTCGTGGCCGGCTGTGCTGCCGCGGAGGCCTCACTGCCCCCTACTATTGCCACCACTGGCCAGGCCCTGCGGCAACGGCAGCCTCACACCGCAGCCGAACCAATGAACCCTCATACTCCTCTCCACGCGGGCTTCCACTGTCGCGTCTTCCCCGGCTCCGCGTTGTCCCCTTCCTAAGCCTCGCCATCGTCCACCACCGTGGTGCTCTCCACGCGGCGTGGTCAACATGGTCAAGGAACGACTTCCATCGGAAGAGTACTGTACGTGGAGAGGCTGACAGCTGGGTCCACGGCCACAACCCATTTTTTTGTGATTTGCCAAGTAAGTCGCTTTGTCAGGCCTGTTGGGCTGCAAATCTTTCAAGACGAGGAGAGCTTTCATTCGGCTGGCCGAGAAAATGGCCCATCAGTAATGAGAAATGGGCAGTACATTTTTAAAACACATCAAACCGACAATTAGTTTCAAATATCTTTTTTTCATTTCGAGATTTTAAATTACATTAATTTTTATGTGTGGAGAATTTGTTGGATTTTATATTGATATACATTTATTTTTAAAATCAGTTTGAATGTGAGTCAAAATTTCGGGATTAAAAACAGTTCGGACCGCACCGAAATATGCAAAATTTCGTATAATTTTTTAACCGTGGCCACAATATGGGTTGTAATGCTAACAAAAAGAATATGGGCTCCAAAAACAACCTTAAGAATTAGCAAATGTGCTGTAAATTATTAGAAATAACGGCAGATGGGCTGTATGCTGTTTTCCACAGATTTGAGGCTTTCCTAAAAAGGGTTGACGCACAAGCAGTGACTATTGGATGTCCATCGAATGGCCGTCGTGCTTCTTAAATCTCTGCTCTTCCTGCTCCAGCCGCTCAAACAAGCGCCGGCGGGACTGCCTGCTCCCTCCTCCCTACGGGCGGCTGTGCTTCCATGCAGGCCTGACCGCCCCACCGTACTCCCATCGCTGGCCTAGCCATCCCTCTACTCACCCACACATGATGTTATTCTCCGGCGATGGCAAATGAACCAGTAAACCCTCGTACAGTCGTACTCCCCTCCGCGTGGGAAACAACTGCCTAGTCTTCCCTGCCTCCGTGTTGTTCCCTTCCTAGGCCTCACCGTCGTCCACCGCCCTGGTGCTCTCGGCGCGGCCTGGTCAACGTGGTCAACGACTAACGCCCCCTGTTATTCTGCGGCAATGGCAGCCTCACACCGCAGCGAACCAGTGAACCCTCGTACTCCTCTACGCGTGGGCATCCACTGCCGCGTCTTCCCCGGCTCCGCGTCGCCCCCTTCCCAGGCCTCGCCGTCGTCCACCGCCCTGGTGTTCTTGGCGCGGCATGGTCAACGTGGTCAAGGAACGACTTCCATCGGACGTGGACTGTACATGGAGAGGCTGACAGCTGGGTCCACGACCGTAGCAAGGAAGTGCCTCCTTATTACGTGCAAAATAATTATTCCTCCACCTGACAGCGGGGACCCACCGGACGGGCCACCGTATTTCATGAAAAAAACATTTGCCCCTGACTGCTGGGACCCACCAGCTACATCTTCGCACGCAAGGAAGTGCGTCCGGGCAAAAAAAACGATTCACCCCCCTGACTATTGGGACCCACCAGCTACATATTTGTAGGCAAGGAAGTGCCTGACAGTTGGGACCCAATTGGTCGAAGCGTACGTAGCGTTGTCATTCTGGTTGCGAACGTGTACGTACATATATACTGGTGGATGTAGAGGCGCGCACGTGTCATAGTAGAGGCGCGTACGTGTAGTAGTAGAGGCGCGCACGTAGCATGTACACATACGTATAGTGGCCATGGTGCAAGAAAGAAAATACGGCCACGTATGTGTACATACGGGCAGGGTCTCAAACGCCTACTCGCACATACGTACGGTCAGGGCTCGTGTACATGGCTGGGTCGGAACGGAGAAACAACGTCGTCATCGTGTTCATGGGGAGGCAACGGAATGCGTCGTGTTCCTGGGGAGGCAACGGAATGCGTCGTGTTCATCGAGAGGCAACGAAACACGTGGGAGCCAACCGGCTGGGTCGGAACGGAATGCGTGGTCGTGTTCATCAGGAGGGCTTGGACGGAATAGGCGATGGAAACGAGGCCTGGCGTACCACACAACGGAGGAAACCAACCTCCTACGTTCGGAATGGGGTCCTGTTGATCGGGAGGGGTCTGGCGTACCGCAAAATGGAGGAAACGGACCTCCTACGGTCGAAACGGGGGTCCTGTTGATCGGGAGGGGTGTGGCGTACCGCAAAACGTAGGAAACGAACCTTCTACTGTTGAAACGGGGGTCCTGTTGATCGGGAGGGGTGTGGCGTACCGCAAAATGGACAAAACAGACCTCCTACGCTCGAAATGGGGGTCCTGTTCATTGGGAGGGGTGTGGCGTACCGCAAAACGGGAATCCACGGGATACTATTCATCTCCACCGTCGACCTCCTCCAGCCTCCACGGGCTACCGTCGACCTCCTCCAGCCTCCACCGCATGCTACTCCACCGGCAACTGTTCAACCACCCCTCCACGGGCACCCCTCCACCGTCTACTGTTCATCCAGCCCTCCACACCACGGGGTCCTGTTCAACCACCCCTCCATGGGCACACCTCCACCATTTACTGTTCATCCAGCCCTCCACCACACCACGGGGTCCTGTTCATCCAGAGGCAACGCCACCGCTCACTGTTCATCCAAACCCCCCGCAACGCTCACTGTTCATCCCAGAGGCACCATCGTTTGGCTTCAGTTAGTAACAGTAGCGAAGGAATTGCTCGATCGGGTTCAGTTAATAGCCATCGATCGATCGCTCGGGTTCAATAACGCGTAGCCTGCAGTGCAATCGCTCGGGTTCAGTTAGAGCCCAACGGCTCGCTCGGGTTCAGTTAGAGCCAACGCCTCGCACACACGCGCGTACATGTACGAGAGAAACGTGCATCGCTCGGCCCCCGACCTCCCACCGTAACCGGGAACTCCCCGAAATTTTCCTCCCCCTCACTTCCACCACTGTTTTTTCCGTCATGGACGGCCCAAAGAATGTCATGCAGCTGCGTCTCCGGCCCGCCCAGGACGAAAAGCCCATTTTTTGTCATGATTTTTTGTCATAGAAGTAGGAGCCCACCACATCTATGATGATACTGGGTTTTGTCACAATTATCGTCATAGAAGTGTCATATGTATGCAGAAAAAAATTGTTTGGCCCAAAATGTCACAGATGTGTCTTTTTTTGTAGTGTTGCCTCCAGTTTCAACGAATGGGGAGAGACGCCGGCTTGGCCCGCGTCTCGCACCACATGGCTCGGGCAGTCACCGAGGTTCCGATCTTCATTGATGCCCTCTGGGCTGGCCTGATTCCTCCATTCTCCGCCTTCTTCAACGCGGTGCTTGAGCACTATTAGATCCACATGCTCCACCTTGATCCTCAGTCTGTGACCCTTCTCGCCATCTTCGCCTT
This sequence comes from Triticum dicoccoides, assembly GCF_002162155.2. Taxonomy (NCBI): domain Eukaryota; kingdom Viridiplantae; phylum Streptophyta; class Magnoliopsida; order Poales; family Poaceae; genus Triticum; species Triticum dicoccoides. Next base: position 227,814,826 of record NC_041384.1, on the reverse strand, counting down.
TGTGTGCGAGGCCATGGTGGGTATCGCCCCCTCCGTGGCACTCCTCCGCCACTTCTTCTCGTTGCATCTCACCAATCCCCGATAGAGCTCAGGGTGCGTGGGCTCCAGGCTGTGGCTGCGACGGCAGGCACGGGGATCGACTTCGAGCTCCCTTCATCCACGAGCAAATTTCGTACGCGATGGGTGTTTGTTGACACCGGCGTGCTCAATCCTATGCTCCAAGCTCCGGTGGGGCCTCCTATTCCAAACTCCGGCTGGGGTCATTAGTAGGTCATGAGCCCCTGCCTTGCTCCTGTCTGGGCCAGGCTGAGGTGGTTGAAGGACCTTGGTGTGACTGCGCCCATGGTGGTGAGAGAGTTCGTCAGGCGTCGAGTTGCTCCGCTCCAGAGTCATTCTCGCCCGATGTGGGACTTGCTCAGCAGACAGGACAACATGAGGTTTCAGGAGGAGGGGCTTCCTCTCGCTGCGTGGCAGACAGTGCTCACGGTCCTGTCAGGTGTCCCTCAGCCAGACGAGATGCCCAGGAACAGCTGCATGTTGTATCGCTGCGAGAACAAGGTCACATTTGCCGCGAACATGCATTTCTTTGATGAGTGGGGGCTGTGCCCAGTCGGCTTGGTGGGGCCCCGCGAGAACCCTGTCATTGTGGTCCCCTTCTTCACCGCCGGTGCCGGGCTCGCCCCAGGTGATGGTGCGGGGGAGCGAGCTGCGACGAGGGTTGGCGGCTCGGGTGCTAAGGAGCACATGTCGGGTGGTGATCCGGGGGCGTTGTCCTCGGGGGCCTGTGACCCCCCTCTTGAGGCGTCGGTTGCCGAGGAGATGCGGCATGCGGCTCCCAAGGCTGAGGCTCCAGGAGCCTCGGGAGGTCGCAGTGGGAAGGAGCTGGACTGTCCGCCTCAGCCCAGGTCCCCTGAGGCCATCCCTCTTGGGTCTTCTTCGGCTCCGCCACGCACCGGCCGACACGTCCAGCGCTTCGGTCGCCTTTGTGTGGACTTCGAGGAGCTCCGCAAGAGGAAGGGATCCCCCGGCGGCAGCAACATCTTCGTGTCGTTGAAGCGACAGAAGTACATCGCTATTGACGCGTAAGTACCTTGTCGTCGTGGCTTTTGCGTGTGGTCTTCTTATCCTGACGCCTGTCCTCCAGGGCTCCTTCTGCTGAAGCTGTTGCGTCTCCCGAGAGGCGGCCTCCTCCTTCATCAACTCCCCTGACACGTTTGTGGTTGAATATTTCCACGCGTTCCATTGAAATCTCTACCGATTACTGGTAAAAGGCTTGAGAAATTACTAAGTACCACGAGTATAGTTTTTCCAGACCGTTCTTGTACACCCTTTCATGCACCGATTGTTTGAATTTGAATTACGTGCGTTAATGCCTACAAAATGCACATAATCCCCTAAATATTGTAAATGAACCCGGAAAAGTGTCAAATTTGAACAAGGTGATTAGCAGGGTTTATGTTCATCATAGGAAAAAAACTCACGGATGAAGGACAAAGGAAATTTGGATTCCCATTCAATCTCGGTGATTTACTATCGCACACGATTCATCTCCGTCGCCTCTGCTAACCGTGTGTGTTCACTCACACATGCAAAAGGAAAAGAAAACCCCCACCCACTTCATCCCCACTCACTCTCCATGGACTCCTCCACAACTCTGCACCCTAAGCTCGACTACCGTTGGCGGCGGGCATAGTATAGGATCGAAAGTATGTCTAGAGGGGGGGTGATTAGACTACTTAACCAATTAAAAATCTATCCTTTTCCCAATTTTAGTCTTTGGGAGATTTTAGCTATCTTAGCACAAGTCAAGCAATCTTAACACAATTCAAGCAAGCATGCAAAGAGTCTATGAGCAGCAGAAAGTAAAGCATGCAACTTGCAAGAATGTAAAGGGAAGGGTTTGGAGAATTGAAACGCAATTGGAGACATGGATGTTTTTGTCGTGGTTCCGATAGGTGGTGCTATCGTACATCCACGTTGATGGAGACTTCAACCCACGAAGGGTAACGGTTGCGCGAGTCCACGGAGGGCTCCACCCACGAAGGGTCCATGAAGAAGCAACCTTGTCTATCCCATCGTGGCCATCGCCCACGAAGGACTTGTCTCACTAGCGGTAGATCTTCACAAAGTAGGCGATCTCCTTGCCCTTACAAACTCCTTGGTTCAACTCCACAATCTTGTCGGAGGCTCCCAAGTGACACCTAGCCAATCTAGGAGACACCACTCTCCAAGAAGTAACAAATGGTGTGTTGATGATGAACTCCTTGCTCTTGTGCTTCAAATGATAGTCTCCCCAACACTGAACTCTCTCTCACAGGATATGGATTTGGTGGAAAGAAGATTCGAGTGGAAAGCAACTTGGGGAAGGCTAGAGATCAAGATTCATATGGTGGGAATGGAATATCTTGGCCTCAACACATGAGTAGGTGGTTCTCTCTCAGAAAATGTGTATTGGAAGTGTAGGTATGTTCTGATGGCTCTCTCCACAAATGAATAGTGGGTGGAGGGGTATATATAGCCTCCACACAAAAACTAACCGTTACACACAATTTACCAATCTCGGTGAGACCAAATTGAGAAACTCGGTCGGACCGATTTACCAAACCTAGTGACCGTTAGGATTTTCGGTGGGACTGAGATGCAACTCAGTGGGACCGATATGGTTAGGGTTAGGGCATAACGTAATCTCGGTGTGACCAATTACAAAAACTTGGTGGGACCAATTTTGGTAATAAGCTAACCAGAGAGTTGGTCAAGTAAACTCGGTGGGACCGATTTGCTCATTTCGGTGGGACCGAAATGTTACAAAAGGGAAACAGAGAGTTTACATTGCAATCTCGGTGGGACCGATCGCTCATATCGGTAGGACCGAAACGTTACGAAGGGAAACAGAGAGATTACAACCCCATCTCGGTGTGACCGAGATCCCTATCGGTGAGACCGATTTGCCTAGGGTTTGTGGCAGTGGCTATGACATCTGAACTCGGTGGCGCCAGATAGAAAGAATCGATGGGGCCAAGTTTGACTTTTGGTTTAGGTCATATGTGGATGTGGGAAGGTAGTTGAGGGTTTTGGAGCATATCACTAAGCACTATGAAGCAAGAACCTCATCAAGCAACACCTTATCCCTCCTTGATAGTATTGGCTTTTCCTATAGACTCAATGTGATCTTGGATCACTAAAATATAAAATGTAGAGTCTTGAGCTTTGAGCTTGAGCCAATGTTTTTGTCCTTAGTATTTTGAGGGGTCCACTTTCCTCATCCATGCCATGCCATTCATTGAGCTTTTCCTGAAATATTAATCTTGGAATAGCATTAGCTCAATGAGCTATATGTTGTTAGGAATTACCAAAACCACGTAGGGATAGTTGCACTATCAATCTCCCCCTTTTTGGTAATTGATTACAACATATAGATCAAAGCTTCGACGAATGATAATAAGAGTGAAAAACATTATCGCTTTGAGAAGTATGTGAAAAGCAAGAGCTCCCCCTAAATTTGTGCATAGTTTATGATTTGCTTTGGACTGCAAATGCATAGAGAGTTAGGCCCGTGGGTTACTCTTCCATGTCACATACATCTTGGTGGAGCGCTCAAAATAATAATAATTAAATACATGCACTCATCACCAAGCAGAGTGAATGATCATATAGGGATAAAATGATAATGTCATCCAACAAGCATTAATGTAGCATATGATCAAACACACATGATCATCCAAGTATCACACAGACAGAAAGTATCTCAATCAAGCAAATAAAGTTCAACCATCAAAGCAAGAGAGAATAAAAAAGCAACACTCTCTCTCGAAGCCTATGATCTATACATTTTTCTCCGCCTTTGGCAACAAGTTACCAAAAAGTTCCTAGAAAATGCATAGCACTAAATCGTCTCTCAGGCTTGGTCTTCAGGTGGTGGTGTCCGGATAACTCCAAGAACGAAGGCTTCAGTCGATGTAGATGGAGATGATGGAGTAGGTGCTGGAGCTGGTGGCACCGAAGCTGTTGCTGGTGCAGATGAAGTTGCTCTGGTGTCTGGAACAGGCACTGCAGCAGATCTCTGAGCTCTAGGCACTCTGGCAAATGCATCCGTGGTTGTCTTGCCCTTCCTCTCCTGCATATCATCCTGAAGTTGCTCCACAACAGACTAGATCTCAGTTACCTTCACATCCATGTCATAGAACTTCTGCTCCACGATCCTTTCCAAGCTCTCCTGGTTTTGAGTCAGGGTGGCCAGCCCTTTCTCAATCCTTAGAGTGGATGCAATCAAGTAGCCAAGACGACCTTGCTTGCTCTTCAGAAGATACTGAGATGCCTCTTCCATGGTTGGCATCTTTGCAGCTTCCTCAGCCTTTGCCTTCTCCCTCTTTGCTTGAACGTGCACAAAAGATGGTTCATCCTCATTCATGACCACTTGGTTGTCCTCAAAGTCTGGATAGATAGGCATGTGCTCCTTGTCCAACAAGTATGTGCCAGTGCGCATCTTGGAGTTAATCAACTCCTGGATCTGTGGTGCATACCCACAGCTTCTCTTTTGGTCAGCAGTTGTCCTCTTGATAGTTTCAACTATAAGACTCATGACCTTGAACTTTTGTGGCACATCAAATATATGTAGCAGATTGATGGAGTGGCCTCTCATCATTCTTTGATCACCAGACTTGGGCAGAAGAGTGTGCCTGAGGATCCAATTTATAGTAGGCAGTCCTGACAGCAGGTGTTTCACTGATCCAAATTGGTGAGTCTCAAGATCTGCATCAGGAATCTCCTTGTACATGCTAGCCATGGAGTTGTGATCCTTCTTCAGCTTGGCATAGACATCCAAGTCATCTTCATTCTCCTCAGGAGCATTGATCAATTGAGCCCATTCTGTTACTCTTGACTGGTATCTAGTGCCTTCAGACATCCAGACTATCTTGCCATCTGGGTAGAAGTGAGCTGTGGAGTAGAACTGCATGATAAGCTCATCATTCCACTTTGTGAGCTTATGAGCCACAAACTCATCAACTCCACAAGCCTTGAAACTGTCAGATACTCCTGGATAATGTTCTTCATTCTCCTTGATGTACTCCCAGTTGACCCATTTCATGTCACATACTATTGGTTTCTTGTCAAGCAACACTGTCTCATAAAAATCCTGATATTCTTTGGTATGGAACCTATAGTCCACAGCAGTTCTCCTTCTGGTGGCATATGGATCTGACTCTCTCCATAGCCTCAATCCTGAGTCCTTTCTGATCTTCATGTTTTCTGCTACAGGATGAGCATCATTATGATCTGGAATTTTTGGCTTTAACTTCCTCAAAACATGTGTCTCATCATCTTCTTCTTCAGCAACAGTTTCATGCACTGGGGCCTTGTTTTTCTCAGCAGCTGGAATGTTCCTGGTACTCCTCTTTGGTGCAGTTTTGGGTTTTGGAGCAGCAGGCTTAGAAGTTCCTTTAGGCTTAGATTGAGCAGCCCCGATCTTATGGCATCTCCCATAAGTTTATGTGCCTTAGGTGCTGGTGCAACATCCTCTTCCTCTTCCTCTTCTTCAGAGTATTTCATGATTGAAGATCCTCCAAGCACTCTGGCAGTGGTCTTTTTGACCCTTTCCTTCCTTTTCTTTTCTGCCACAACTTGCTCTTTGGGTGCAGATCCCAAAGTCTCTTGAGTGGATGCTCTGGCTTTAGACATTGGAGCTCTCTTGGCAGGAACCTTTTGCTTCATTCCTAGCTTGGTGGCAGCAGCTGTGCCACATTCCTTCTTTAGGACTTTCCTCTTTGAGGTGGTTTCTTCTTCCTTAGCCACATAGTCCTCATCCTCTGACTCTGAGGTTCTTTTCTTGCTAGCCCTGGTGGCAGCCTTTGGCTGATTGCTTGGTGTGCTCCTGCTACCATCATCTGAGCTGCTAGAGGGGCTAGTGCCCTCACTCAAGTGAACCTGCTCCTCTGACTTGTTCTGACTGCCACTCTGATCTGACATGATGCAAACACTGACAACAGACCCTGTGAATAGATTATAGATGAGGTAGAGTGGATGAGCATCACAAAGTACATAGGTTTTTGCAAAAGAATGAATTAAAAACTTAGTTTTAGTTTTCCACAGAGAGCATTTCGGATCTACCGATTTGCAAACTCTGTGATACCGAAGCATCTTTTGGAACCTAAACTAGTGAACTCGGTCAGACCGAGTCACAGTTTGGTGGCACCGAGACTGCTAGGGTTTCACAAAGTGCTGAACTCGGTCACACTGATTTGCAATTCTCGGTCAGACCGAGAATCGCATGTGCAATGGCCTAAGCCGAATCGGTGGAACCTATTTCATCAACTCGGTCGGTCCGCGATGGTTTCGGCAGAAACCTAACCCTAAATTTTCAATTCACGACTAAACTACGGAGTGTTCTCGATGGATAGAATGGTTTCAATCGTGGCAAGATTCATGGCAAAGCAATGTGCTGGGGAATCGGAGTTAGAACAACACAAAGTTCAAGTCCATACCCTAGTTCGGCGATGAACTTGCTACGGCGGCAACAGCGGGGATGATTCCCGTTGACGGCGGTGGGGACCAGCGACAGGAGGCGGCTGGCGACGAGGAGGATGATCCGGAGACCCAGGGAGGCATAGCAGGCTAAGCGCGGGCGAGGAGGTTCGGAAAGTTTTCCAAAATTTGACCCGTGGATATATATAGCCTGACCCTATCGGTGTGACCGAGTGGAACAACTTGGTGGCACCGAGATTCATAACTGCAAGCAGTTACTGAAAGTCGGTGTGACCAAAAAGTTCGAATCGGTTGCACCAAGATTGAAAACCTAGATCGACTTAGTGATCTCGGTATGACCGAAATGGATGAATCGGTCAGACCGAAACACACAAAGAAGTTTTGGAAGTTTAAGTCTATGACGAATCGGGGACTCCGAGTGCTCCTCACACAGAGTGGTTCGAATCTGACTTGATCAAACTTTGTGATGCAGCATGAATAGAGTTTGAGACGAGAAAAGCATAGATAGCTAGACAAGGTTCTTAGGCATTCTTGTCCATCCACTTGGCCCAAAAGAAAAGGAAACCAATCAATCAAAACAACAAGTGGATGTCCTCGAATGAGTAAATTATGCAACCAACATGCTCACACAATAAAATGACAAATGAAATATGTGGCAAAGCATGCACAAACAATTCTAGCATCTATCAAGCAATTGGCGATGACTAGGTCATCTATATATATGAGTATATTGACTTAGGAGTCAAATGAGAACATTTGATCATAGGTCATACTCATCGTTTAAGCACAAGTGGGGTTACCACTTTTACATAAAGCGTTGTTGTGTTCACACCATTAGAGTTGCTTTAACTCAATTGTTAGAGTAAATCCCCCCTAGATGTGAGATCCCCCCTAAGAGGGATGAACTAACCTTGGGTTTTGTCGATGATGACTTCATGTAGGTGTTGAAGATGTGGATGCTCTAAGTTGATGTAGATCATTCGGGGCTATCCTTTGGAGTGAGTTGCACTTTCAATACCTACACGGGTTAGTCCCACAAGGAACAAACAAGGATATCCATAGACATAGAGTGATGCACACACAAGATGATGTCTATGAGAGCATTAGGTTACCTTGTCCCTTGTCTTACCAACAAGAGGGTTTGTGACTCCTTGAACTAGTGCAAGATGTGGAAGTTGATTGCACTTGTTCTTGCCAAAATGATAAGAGTGAAGTATGTTGGCAGAGTCACCCTCAAGAACTCTCTAGTTCTTCTTCTTCGGGATCCACACCATCTTGATGGGAATCCTCGGAGTTGTAGTTGTACTTGATGAAGTGGAACTTCATGTAGTCTTGGGAACCCACTTGACCAAGGCCTTAGGAGATTCTTCAAATGCATCAATTTCCTCTTGAACCTTGTCCTTGCCTTTTTGCTTGTGGTCTTGTGGTGGAAGATCATCTTGAGCTTGTGTCCCTTTGAAAGAACTAGGATCATAGTTCTCTTGTTGAGGAACAAACTTCGTCTTGGGGTATTGATCTTCTTCCCACTCAACTCCATTGGCATTGAACTCTCGTTCAAAACCAATACCTTGATTCTTCCGGTGCCTTCCTTGCTTGCGTACAATTTCCTCGAATTGCTTACTCCCAGCAAGGCTCTTGTAAACACCTTTCTCTATGATTCCCTTCAATAAGCTATTTTCTTGCTCAAGTGTAACTTGGCTAAGAGAATCATTAGTGGAATCAAGAGAACTACTAGAAGCAACAATATTGGATTTAGCATGATTATTGTTACTACTAGAAGAAGAATCTTTCTTGTTCTTGTTACTAGACTTGACTTGAGGCATGTAAGTGGATAAGAGTAAACGCTTGGCAATGTAAGAAGAACTTTTCTTGCGAAGATCATCATTGATTGCCTTTAAGAACTCATGCTCTTGCTCAAGATTGAGCTTCTCAAAACGTAATTTCTCATGAGTCCTTAAAAGTTCTCGATGATCTCCTAAGATAGTTTCATGAGCTAACTTAAGAGTGTTTAGTTCTTTAGTTAGAGACTCAATCTTCTCCTTATCATTGTCATTCGTTTCATCATAGTATTCATCACTATAGTTGTCAACAAGTAAATCATCATCACCTAATGAGTCATCTTCATCACTATTGAAATCAACATACTCAGGGTGTGATACCTTTGGACCTTTGGCCATGAAGCATCTTCCAATTCCTTAATTTGGTGAATCAAATATGTCGTAGGAGTCGGTTGACACAAGTGCTAGACCGGCAACACCTTCATCTTGAGTATATTCAGAGTTAGAGTGATAGCTTCTCTCAGAGTCATTGTCGAAGTCGGAGCCGGATACCCATTCACCAACATGAGCTTGATGTCTTCATTTTGTGTAGCTACTTGATGACTTGTCCTTCCTTTCTGAATCCTTGCTTCTCCGAGAGGGTCTTCGTTCATATCGATCATCCCTACTCCTTCTCTCCCTTGATGGTGATTCTTCTCTTATACTTGTTCTTTTGGGAGAATCTTCTCTTCTCTTGTGGGGAGTCGTACACTCATTGGAGTAGTGTCCGGGTCTTCCATAATTGTAGCAGTTTTGCTCTCAACTAGAAGATCTTTTGTCATTGTAGGACCTTGACTTGGAACTTCTCTCTTTGCTTCTATTATTGTAGAACTTGTTGAAGTTCTTCACCATTAAGCTCAATTCTTCATTGAAGGTTTTTTCTCACTTGATGATGTCGGGGCTTCACATGAGGCTTTGTAAGAACCACTTGACTTGTTATGGAGCTCCTCCTTATCCTTGAGTGACATCTCATGAGCAACAATTCTTCCAATGACTTCCGTTGGCTTGAGATCTTTGTAATTTGGCATCATTTGGATCAATGTGCATACGGTATCGTATTTTCCATCCAAGGCTCTTAGGATATTCTTGATGATGAATTTGTCATTCATCCCTTCACTTCCTAAGCCGGCAATCTCATTTATGATAAGAGCAAGCCTAGAGTACATTTCACCGACACCTTCACCATCCTTCATTATGAACTTGTCAAGTTGACTTTGAAGCACATCCAACTTGGATTCCTTGACGGAGTCAGTACCTTCGTTCATATCAATCAAAGTATCACAAATTTCCTTTGCATTCTCAAGACGGCTGATTTTCTTGAATTCTTCGGGGAACAATCCGTTGAAGAGGATATCACAAGCTTGAGCATTGTATTGTAGCATCTTCAACTCTTCCGCGGTAGCTTCACGATTCGGTTCTCTCCCATCAAAGAATTCACCTTGCAAGCCAACACACACAATAGCCCAAACCACAGGGTTATGTCCAAGAATATGCATTTTTATCTTATGCTTCCAACTAGCAAAATTAGTGCCATCAAAGTAAGGACCTCTACGGTGATAATTTCCCTTGCTAGACGCCATACTCTCCTAGGTTGTGAAACCAAGGCTATGACCACCAAAAGCTATGGAAATCAAAGCAAATGGAGACCAAGGCTCTGATACCACTTGTAGGATCAAAAGTATGTCTAGAGGGGGGTTGATTAGACTACTTGACCAATTAAAAATATATCATTTTCCCAATTTTAGTCTTTGGCAGATTTTAGCTATGTTAGCACAAGTCAACCAATCTTAACATAATTGAAGCAAGCATGCAAAGAGTCTATGAGCAGCGGAAAGTAAAGCATGCAACATGCAAGAATGTAAAGGGAAGGGTCTGGAGAACTCAAACGCAATTGGAGACATGGATGTTTTTGTCGTGGTTCCGATAGGTGGTGCTATCGTACATCCGCATTGATGGAGACTTCAACCCACGAAGGGTAACTGTTGCGCGAGTCCACGGAGGGCTCCACCCACGAAGGGTCCATGAAGAAGCAACCTTGTCTATCCCATCGTGTCCATCGCCCACGAAGGACTTGCCTCACTAGCGGTAGATCTTCACGAAGTAGGCGATCTCCTTGCCCTTACAAACTCCTTGGTTCAACTCCACAATCTTGTTGGAGGCTCCCAAGTGACACCTAGCCAATCTAGGAGACACCACTCTCCAAGAAATAACAAATGGTGTGTTGATGATGAACTCCTTGCTCTTGTGCTTCAAATGATAGTCTCCCCAACACTCAACTCTCTCTCACAGGATATGGATTTGGTGGAAAGAAGATTTGAGTGGAAAGCAACTTGGGGAAGGCTAGAGATCAAGATTCATATGGTGGGAGTGGAATATCTTGGCCTCAACACATGAGTAGGTGGTTCTCTCTCAGAAAATGTGTATTGGAAGTGTAGGTATGTTCTGATGGCTCTCTTCACAAATGAATAGTGGGTGGAGGGGTATATATAGCCTCCACACAAAAACTAACTGTTACACACAATTTACCAATCTCGGTGAGACCGAATTGAGAAACTCGGTCGGACCAATTTAGCAAACCTAGTGACCGTTAGGATTTTCGGTGGGACTGAGATGCTACTCGGTGGGACCGATATGGTTAGGGTTAGGGCATAACGTAATCTTGGTGTGACCGATTACACAAACTCGGTGGGACCGATTTTGGTAATAAGCTAACCAGAGAGTTGGCCAGGTAAACTCGGTGGGACCGATTTTCTCATTTCGGTGGGACCGAAATGTTACAAAAGGGAAACAGAGAGTTTACATTGCAACTCGGTGGGACCGATCGCTCATCTCGGTAGGACCGAAACGTTACGAAGGGAAACAGAGAGATTACAGCCCCATCTCAGTGTGACCGAGATCCCTATCGGTGAGACCGATTTGCCTAGGGTTTGTGGCAGTGTCTATGACATCTGAACTCGGTGGCGCCGGATAAAAAGAATCGGTGGGGCCGAGTTTGACTTTTGGTTTAGGTCATATGTGGATGTGGGAAGGTAGTTGAGGGTTTTGGAGCATATCACTGAGCACCATGAAGCAAGAACCTCATCAAGCAACACCTCATCCCTCCTTGATAGTATTGGCTTTTCCTATAGACTCAATGTGATCTTGGATCACTAAAATATAAAATGTAGAGTCTTGAGCTTTGAGCTTGAGCCAATCTTTTTGTCCTTAGTATTTTGAGGGGTCCACTTTCCTCATCCATGCCATGCCATTCATTGAGCTTTTCCTGAAATATTAATCTTGGAATAGAATTAGCTCAATGAGCTATATGTTGTTAGGAATTACCAAAACCACCTAGGGATAGTTGCACTTTCACGTAGGTCGCGCTCCAAACGGCACTGGATTTCGCCTCCACCGCTTTCTGCCGCCTATCTGCACCGACATTCTAGACTCTGGTTGACTGGGGTTTTCTGCGGGATTGGGCCGGGTATTTTTCTGATGGAGAAGGTAATCAACTTAAATACAGAAATATTCACTCATCTCTTATCGCAGTCCGTCCGTCGCTGTTAATCAACCGGCGAGAATCGTCGTGGAATCATTTTTGTTCAAGCTGATTCGTGGGTGTTCATTCATGTGTCCACAGTGCGAGCCCAAATCGGGCAACTGTGGTCGTGGCCAGTCGGAAACGAAGTTCTATATCACCATTCCGGATGACTTCAGGGAGCGCTCGATATGTTCAATCTCAACCTACCACGGTCGGCATGGCCTAAATTTGTGAACATATATCGTCTATTGCTACATTATCTATATATTTGCATCAAATCTTTGTTACATTATCTATTTTTAATTCTATATTTTTGTACTTTTCTTATATATATATATATATGGATCTGTTCTATCAGTTACTCCCATATTTGCATCTTGCTCTGTTATTTCAATATATCTAATTTACTATCTTAATTTTCATTTCAAGCAGTACATCCCTTGGTTTGCAAGAACAGGTGTAGAAGGAAATCTTGAGCTTTACTTTGTTGATGACTCCCAGGATGTCATATTGACAACACAACATGGATTTACAATGACGGATCGCATAAAACTTGATAAAGATGGTCACACCTATTTTAATGCGGACCTTTGGAGAAAAATGTCTAAGTGTTATGAACTGAAAGCTGGCAATAAAATTCTAGTGTGTGCACCACAGCCTGGTCTAATTAACATGGATGTTTACTTCCCCAACATCATCAGCCGATCAAAGTCTGATCGAGGTTAGTGTCCTTTCAACTTTCTCCTTGCTGTCATATTACTATTTAAGCAACCAATTGATCACTATTTAAGCAACCAATTGTGATATCATATTCTGACTCCGTTCCTAGGCAGTAACAAATTCTATTTACCAATTTATGTGCACTATATATTCTTCTACCATGTTCTAAATAAATAATACCTTTCCACCTTTTAAGAAGGATATGTTGGATGCATAGTGAACGATCTGTATGTTACTAAGCGTACCAAATTTCACTGGAAGGACTTGAAGCATGTCATAAACTTTGTTGATAATCTGACAGAGATAGCACATCCTATGAACACTGGATTTTGGATGGGATTAATTAGACCTATGGTGCACACACTGAACAAGACCAATTGTGTGCACAAAACGCTGGTAAAAACTCTTATTTTAATGTTGATGCTCATAAACTACATATATCTTCAACGATATGTTACAATTGTTTTTTATTCTACATGTCAACAGAAATTTCCCCCTATAGCAGTTCCTGGATCGATTTCCCGGCGTGGTCGAATTACACTTGTGCCTGCTAATAACGCCAAAGTGATTGCAAGGTACTACATTTCCCGTAGAAATGGAACCATTCAAATTAACAAGTTCTCGCTTCTCGTGGCAATTCATCCATATTGGAAAATTGGAGATACTGTTCTACTCATGATCTACCAAGGCACATGAGGGCTCTTCCTTTTCATTGACGAGATGCCGAGTCGCCGTGATCAAGCTGCTTCAAGTGGATAGTTGTGGTTTTCGGCGCTCAGCCTCTTAAAATGTGCTAGTTGTTACTATATATGTTAAGTATGTAGATATGGACCATATGGTTGTTGGCCCTTAGCCTCTTAAAATGTGATAGTTGTTACTATGTTAAGTATGTAGATATGCACCATATGGTTGTCAAAACCGTGTTATGAAGATCCTCCTTTTGTCGAATAGTGTAACCACTATATATATGTTACTCAAATGTTCTTACCCAAGTTCATAAATTTTCATGGAAAGTATTAGTATCGTACACAGTTCATTGAGTTTAAGCGTGTGCCCGATGACCAGAAGGCATTTGCATATTAACTGTCCATATTGCAAATTCACACACATGTTAACATAAGGAAATGTATGTGTAGCATACTAATCATCGCACACGAGTACTCGCAGACGCATCGTGTGCGATACTCCGCCACCGCAAGCAACTAGTTTGCATTTCTCAAAGTTTTTTGTACACACAGAATCGCACACGAAGTAACTGCATTGACCATTTGTGTTGTAACTTCTCATCACAAATAGTTCATCCGAGTTGGCTATTTGCCACGTATCACACACATCTTGTTTACATGACTCATTTGTGTTCTTTTGCCTCATCGCAAACAATTCATCCATGTGAATTGTATGCCGCATATCACACACATCTTGTTAAGTTGAACCGTTTCTGTTGTGTTTCCCTAATCAAAAACAGTTCTTTCGAGTCAACCGTATGCCGTATATCGCACCCACATTGATATGGCTGCCCGTTTCTGTTGTTCTACCTCATTGCAAGCAGTTCGAATGGATTAACCGTGTGTCCTACATTGCACCCATATTGTTATGGCTGCCCGTTTCTGTTGTTCTGCCTCATCGCAGACAATTTGAATGGATTAAACGTGTGTCCTACATCGTACACGCAACAAAAATCTGAACCGTGTTTGATGGCTCCGCCATTGCAAACGTTTTGCACCTTTTTTGATGGTTTTTACACCACCGTTTGTGATTATTCCATCGCACACAGTTTCTCCAAAGGGTCTCTGATCGTAGTGTTGCGTTAGTAGTATCCTGCAGTAGTGCTTGCTCTGCTTGTGGCTTGATCCAGGCTCGTCGATTTGGGTAACGAGGCACTTCCTCATGCCAACGATCAGCCTATGCATCTCGTAGCATGTGTACATGCTCTTGGCCGCGAACCTCAGGTGAGGTTCATCCAGTTGCCGCATCCAGGCCCTGTGCCAGGATAGGGGACTTGTTCTCTAGGCATCCTGCTTCATCTTTTCGTAGTAGGGGTCGATGATGGCCGAGGCGAGTTCGAACAGGGAGTCCTTTTTTGTGCTGCCCCAGACCCCATAGTGCACTACAAAAAAAGACACATCCGTGACATTTTGGGCCGAACGGAACTTTTTCTGTCATACTTATGACACTTCTATGACGATAATTGTGACAAAACCATCTACTCCTTGTGACGCTTTGATGACCCACAAGTATAGGGGATCAATTGTAGCTCTTTTTGATAAGTAAGAGTGTCAAATCCAACGAGGAGCAGAAGGAAATGAAAAGTAGTTTCCGGTAAGGTATTGTCTGCAAGTGCTGAAATTGTAAGTAGTGGAGTAGTTTGATAGCAAGATAGTTTGTAACGAGCAAGTAACAATAATAGTAACAAAAGTGTAGCAAGATAGCCCAATCCTATTGAGGCAAAGGAGATGCCAAAATAGTCTCTTATGATAAGCAAAGCATTCTTGATGGTACACGGGAATTTCATCTAGTCACTTTCATCATGTTGCTTTGATTTGTGCTCGCTACTTTGATAATTTGATATGTGGGTGGACCGGTGCTTAGGTGCTGTTCTTACTTGAACAAACCTCCTACTTGTTATTAAACCTCCCGCAAGCATCCGCAACTATGAGAAAAGTATTAAGAATAAATTCTAACCATAGCATTAAACTTTTGGATCCAATTGGTCCCTTACGGAATAGAGCATAAACTGGGGTTTAAGGTTCTGTCACTCTCGCAACCCACCATCTAATTCCTACTCCACAATGCATTCCCTTAGGCCCAAATATGGTGAAGTGTAATGTAGTCGACGTTCACATGACACCACTAAGGGAATCACAACATACATAGTATCAAAATATCGAACACATATCAAGTTCACATGTTTACTTGCAACATGATTTCTCCCTTGAAATCAAGAATAAAAGTAACTACTCACAAATAATAATCATGCTCAAGATCATAGGGGTATGAAATAGCATAATGGATCTGAACATATAACCTTCCATCAAATAAACCATATAGTATTCAACTACATGATGTAATCAACACTACTAGTCACCCACAAGTACCAATCTATAGTTCCGGTAACAAGATTGAACACAAGAGATGAACTAAGGTTTGAGAGGAGATGGTGATTTTGAAGATGTTGATGGAGATTGCCATCCCGAAGATGGGAGAGTTGTTGGTGATGATGATGATGATTTCCCAATCCGGGAGGGAAGTTCCCCTGGTGGAATCGCTCCACCGGAGGGCAAAAGTCCTCCTGCCCAAGTTCCGCCTCGAGGCGATAGCGCTTCATCCTGAAAGTCCTCTCCTTATTTTTTCTAGGTCAAAATCACTTATATACTAGAATATGGGCACCGAAGGTGGGCCGAGGAGGCCACAACACACCAGGGCGCACCCAGGGGCCTAGCGCACCCAGGTGGGTTGTGCCCACCTGGTGGCCCCTCTCTGGTGATTATTGGCTCAAGTATTTCTTAAATATTCCATAAAAAATCTTCGTGAAGTTTCAGCTCATTTGGAGTTGTGTGGAATAGGTAGCCTGACGTAGGTTTTTCAGGTCCAGATTTCTAGCTGCAGGAATTCCCCCTCTTGGTGTGTTCCTTGCAAATTATGAGAGAAAAGGCATTAGAATTACTCCAAAAAGCATTATTATGGATAGAAACATTATAAATAACAATCATAAAACATGATGCAAAATGGACATATCACGCTTGCTCTGCTCGTGGCTCGATCCGGGCTCGTCGATTTCGGTAACTTGGCACTTCCTCATGTCAACGATCCGCCAGTGCATCTCGTAGCATGTGTACACGCTCTTTCCCGCAAACCTGAGGTGAGGTTCATCCAGTTGTCGCATCCAGGCCCTGTTCCAGGATACGGGACTTGTTCTCTGGGCATCCCGCTTCATCTTTTCATAGTATGGGTCGATGATGGACGAGGCGAGTTCAACCAGGGAGTCCTTTGTCACACCCTAGCTAGTCATGCATCAGAGTGTGTGCATCATGTTTAAATTTTCCATTTAATTTGAAATGGGGATCTGTGAAACCCTCAGAATCATTTTTGAAAATGATCCAAATAAAAATTTCTCCAAAAGGGTCCAAGAAAATGCTCATGTTGCTCTCTGAAAATATTGGACAGAGATAAAAATCAAACCAATATTTTTAAGAGCTCATAGGTATTTATTTTGGGCATTTGGAATTAATGCATAAATATTTGCATTGGAAATATATTAATTATATATATTAATATATGTCCAAATATTATGCCAATTATAAAGGAGCTCTGGAATAATATATCTAGCTCCTGCAAAAATTGGCATAAGGTAAATAAATGATTTAATATATTATTTAAATCAAAACAAATGTCAGAAATTAGAAAACAGAAATAATTAAAAAGGGAGAAGCTTACCTGGGCTCCTCCCTGTGCAGCCCAGCCAGCTGGCCGGCCCAGCCAGCAGGCGGCCCAGCCCGCCTCCCTCCTCTGTCGTCTTCGTCCTCGACAGAGGGAGGGGAGTGTGGCCGGCGCGCGCGCGCGCCACCGCGCCACGCCACCTGCTCGGCTGCCTGCCTGCCCTCCCCTCCTCGCTCGATGCCCCGGATGACGCCACGCCTCCCCCCTGCCCTCTCTCACTCTCCCTCGGTTCTTCCCTCCTCTCCCTCGCTCTCTCTCTCACACGGCCGAACACCACCCTCGCCGCCGTTCCCCATAGCAGCCGTCACCGGCGACCCCTCGCTCCCCCGACTAGCTCAGGAGCTCCGCCTCGACCCCCTCTTCCTCCCCACCGCTCCACGGGTCTCCGGAAGCCCTGCATCGCCGCCTACGTCGCCGTTCCCCTCCTCGGCCACCGGAGGTCATCGTCGTCGATTCGCTGCACTCCGGCCGTCCCCGAGCCCGCTAACCATCCCTGCAGCTCCGCGGTGAGCCACTGACTCGATTCCCCCTCGCCCCGTCGTCCCTAGCCTCCTGTAGCTGCCGCCCCCTTGAGCTCCGAAGCTCGACGCCGCCGGCGATGTCGCCGTCGTGGCCACGGTCACCGTAGCGCCCAACCGAGCACACCCACGCCCTCACCGCACCGCGTAGAAGCCGTAGGTGCCAACCCCGCATCCCCGCAGCCGTTGTAGCCTCGACCCCGAGCTCAACCGAGCTCCGGCAGCCGCCACGGTCGTCGCCGTCGTCGGTACAGGCCACCCCAGGCACGGCCACCACCACCGTTCGACGCGCGGGAGCAAGAGCTCTCCAACGAGCCCAAGCACGGCCTCGCCCGTGCCCTGTAGCGCGATCCCGCATCGCGCCGCCGTCTCGGGCCTCGCCGGCGTCATGTCGCCGGTGGGTTTGACCCACCTTGACCACGGCAGGACCCCCCCTGTGTCCCTGACAGGTGGGCCCAGCCCTGTAGCTAATTAGGATTAGCACTAACCGAATCAGTTAAACTAACTACCCCCCCTGACACTGACCAGTGGGCCCCAGCGCCACTAATCCCTAATTAGGATTAATTTAATCCTATTAAGCCCCCCTGTCACTGACGTGTGGCCCCCACACGTCAGGTTTGACCCCAGCCAGCCGCAGTTGACCACTGACGTCATGCTGACGTCATGCTGACGCAATATATATATTTCTGGATTTAATTTAATCAGGAAATTCCAGAATATTATTTAAACTTCAAAAATTCATAACTTTTATTCTGTAACTCCAAATTAGACAAATTATATATGAAAATGATCAGAAAAATCCAATCTATCCATCTGTACTATTTTCATGCATGTTTAAACAAGCTAACCTGCTGTTTATCACAGAACAAGATAAAACACCTTAAATGGCAACTTATGAGTTTGAACTTTGAATCAATGGTTCAAATTAGTTCAAACCCATCTGTTCTTAGTTGCATTAGCCCAATACACTCATTTTGCCATGTCTCATGCATGCATCATATTGTTGCATACTGTTTGGTAATGTTTGTGTATCGGTGCTCTCTGCGGCAGGTTCTGCCCCCGAGGAGTACCGTGATAACCCCGACGAAGAGCAATACCAGTGCACCGAACCGTCAGGCAAGCAACCAACCATTTGATCATATCGATACAATCCCATGTTCTCGCTCCTGCTCTCTTTTACTGCATTAAGACAACGCGTTTCAAACTGCTGTGTGCTACGGTAGTTGAACCCATTTCCTCTGCATGACCTGTCATTGCCACAGTAACTAGATGAAACCCACTAGCATGTGTAGGAGTTGTTTGAGCCATATGTATGTGTTGTTCCTACCTTGCTATGCCTGCTATGCTTAGAGTCGTGTCAGGTCTGGTTCATCTGGGTGATGGGCTAGAGTGAAATGTTTATGTCGGTAATGAGAGTGGTGTGGTGAACACGATTTGGTAAAGGTATCGATGAGAGGCCATGTAGGAGTACATGGTGGGTTGTTTCATTGAAGCCGACCTTAAGCACCGAGATCTGTATGTGTGATTTAAGAATCAGCTACTACCATGCATTGGGCCCGAAACCAATGGACCCTCTCGGCTTCTTATTCACCCTAGTTCTCCGTCCAGGAGTTGCAAGTAGTTTCTGGTGTTTGTAGCCTACTGGAGGCCGTGGACAGCGCTGACCGTAGGGGTGGGCTGTGATGCGGTAGGTACGTGGCACGGTGTACCGAATACCCGTTAGGTATCTCGGGAACCCTGTTCACATCGTTCGGGGCCGTATGGGAAACCTCGGCCGGACTCCCTGCTGATGGAACCTGGATAGGGGATAAACCTGGACTGGAGGCTTAGGTGATTAGGTAGGTCGTGGCCGACACCCACGTTGGGCTTCCGCTTGAAGGTTGCCGAGTACATGTCGTGTAAACGACGGTAAGTGGTGAGAGCGTGTATGAAGGAGTACACCCCTGCAGGGTTAACATGATCTATTCGAATAGCCGCGTCCGCGGTAAAGGACTACTTGGTTGCCTATACAGTTCATAGACAAGTAAATGGAAACTACTAAAAGCCTCAAGATAAGTGTGAGTGCCGAGGATGGCTCTTCCGTAGGAAGACGGAGGCGGATCCTCGGTAGTGTATTGAATTGGTGAGTAGTGGACTCGTGTGCGCAAAACCATTTCTAGTTGGAGTATCGTAGGATAGTCTAGCCAAGAGTCAAAGCTGGCTTGCTGCAATAACTCCACCAACCCTTCTTGATAATGTGCATGTATGTAGGATCTGCTGTAAGTCTTGCTGAGTACCTTTGTACTCATGTTGCTATAATTTACATTTTTACAGAAGACGCTGCAACCCCTTCTGATGGGTTCTATGTAGACGTTGACATCAACGAGTAGGCTAAAGGCCCAGGTGGTGACCCTGAGCTTGTGAAGGACCACGTAGTATAGCTAGGCTTTCCAAGCCTCTTTTATTTTACTAGTTGTCTGTACTCAGACAATGTACTTCCGCTGCTGGTTTGTATGACTGTATGACTTGTATGTTGGGTCGTGAGACCCGTACCTTTGTGTATGTTATGTATGGCTCCCTGAGCCTTAAATAAAGTACTTGTGTCGTAGAGTCATGTTGTGATGCTTCGTTGTATTTGCACATATCGAGCATATTGTGTGTATGATTGAAATGCTTGGTATGTGTGGGATCTGACTATCTAGTTGTTTATCTTTAGTAGCCTCTCTTACCGGGAAATGTCTCCTAGTGTTGCCGCTGAGCCATGGTAGCTTGCTACTGCTCTGGAACACTTAGGCTGGCCGGCATGTGTCCTTCTTCGTTCCTGTGTCTGTCCCTTCGGGGAAATGTCACGCATTGAGTACCGGAGTCCTGTTAGCCCGCTACAGCCCGGTTTACCGGAGTCCTGCTAGCCCAGTGCTACAGCCCGGACCCATTTGCTGATGACCGACACGTTCGAAGCTGGGTCATGGATGCCTGTCCCTGTAAGTCTGTGCCACTTTGGGTTTACGACTAGTCATGTCAGCCCGGGCTCCTTATCATATGGATGCTAGCGACACTATCATATACGTGAGCCAAAAGGCGCAAACGGTCCCGGGCAAAGGTAAGGCGACACCCGTGGGGATACCGTGCGTGAGGCCGCAAAGTGATATGAGGTGTTACCGGCTAGATCGATGTGACATCGAGTCGGGGTCCTGACAGCGTTGGCATCAGAGCCGGACTGCCTGTAGGTTCTCCAAGCCAAACTGGTCGATGTTGAGTCTAGAAATTCTTTAGTTATATGTAGGGGAATTGTTTGTGGGTTGGAACGTAAGGCTCTTTTTACTCCTTTCTCTTATGACATTCTGATCTGAGTCAGTCCATTCTTCCACCGGGGGTTAAGGAATTAGGATCTGTTCTCTCTATCAGGATCACGTGTTACTAATCAGTAGTACCTTATAAGTTTGATGGATACAAGCCTAGTTCAGTTCTACTACCACATTATGTTGCTAGAATGGATTCAGAACTTTGATATGATGATGTTGAGTGTGTACGAAATCCTTTGTCAAATGTCTCAAAATCCTTCTTGAGCATTTACAGCTGTTATGCTGCCGAAATTTTGCTAGAAATTCTAATGCCTTTGCATTATGATTGTGCTTTCAGATGGCCACTCGCGACCTCAATCAAGTGGTTCGCCTGACTCGATGCCTAGATGTACCCGGCCATACTGCCAAGTTGGTCAGGGTAATGACTGAGGCTGGATACCGCTGGTATCCCGAGTACACGGTCGAAGAGCAATTCCGAGACTTTAATCAAAGCCAGTATCTCTGCACTGTCAGGATATTTCCATCTTATCCTGGATCCACCGAGCCTCTTCACTGCTCCTATGGACTCGGAATTACTATTGAGATGGCTGTGCAGGACGCCGCCTACTCTATGATGACCATTATGCGAGTCAGATCTGGTTTATTTCGGGACTCTGATTTCCGGTATATGCCAGGATCACTTCCGGGAGCACAAGGGTATCTCCAAGCTATCTATGCTGACCCCACTCAGGAGGATTCACGGACTCGCACCACTGCTAAGATGCTCGAGGATAAGGACCGTGAAAATCGGGCCTTAAGGTTAGAGCTCTTCAATACCCGTGCTGACCACTGGGCCACTTTGACTCGGTTCGCACCGGCGGTGCAAGCTGGATATTCAGATATGCGCGATCTCTATCCTGTGAGATCTGCTCTGCCAGACGTGATGGTTTGGCGTGATGTAGGAGGCATCACCCCACCTCGCGGTCCCCGCAGGCCACCGTCTGTTGGTCCAAGACCTCATCCTAGCCCCTATGGTCCACAAGCTCCGCGAGATCGTCTGTTTTCGGATGATCATGTTGAGCTTCCA
This sequence comes from Triticum dicoccoides, assembly GCF_002162155.2. NCBI lineage: Eukaryota > Viridiplantae > Streptophyta > Magnoliopsida > Poales > Poaceae > Triticum > Triticum dicoccoides. Next base: position 227,792,987 of record NC_041384.1, on the reverse strand, counting down.
GGCTATGGAGGTGACTTCTACGAGGACTACTACGGATCGGTCTGAGTTAGTGGTAGTATCACTAGTTCGCACTAGCTGTGTCGTCTATCGTCCCGCGTGACTCGTGGGATATGACCTAGTTTGTACTCTTTCCGGAGGTGTAGAAAAATAATGTATAGGAGCTTGGGATGCCTCCGATGAGATGTAATCCTTTTCTCACCGTAATAGTACTTTGTTTGGTCTTGTACTAAACCCTGTATGGTGTGTATGACGATGGAATAAAAGAAGCAGTTTCTGTTTTTACCATGTCATACGGATGATCATCTTGCATTTCGAGTTATTCCTTACATTCTGTATCCTATGTCGGAATTTTATCATTCTGACTAAATCATTGTCTTGTTTACCTAGGATGGTCAACACGCGCGCTAACCCTGCTTCTCAAGAGCAGGCCGAAGGCAGTGAAGGCAGGAATGAAAATCTGCCTCATCCTCCTTTCCTAGCCGAGGTTATGATGGAAGCTGAGAGAAACAAGCGGGAGACCAACCGTTTGTTGGAGCGTATTGAACAGAACACAGCACACCATCAGAGGACTAACATGGTGTCACTCAGTGATTTTATCAAATTGCATCCACCCACGTTTCACCACTCCGTCGAGCCTCTCGACGCTGATGACTGGCTTCGCAGTATCGCTCACAAACTGCGTTCCGCGCTGGTAGCGGAGGCTGACAAGGTCACCTTTGCTGCATATCATCTTGAAGGCCCCGCCAGTCTATGGTGGGAGAATTATGGAGCTATGCGCCCAGCGGGCCATGTCACTACTTGGGCTGAGTTCAGTGAGGCTTTCCGTGAACATCACATTCCGGAGGGTCTCATGGACCGTAAACGTGAAGAATTTTGCAGTTTCACCCAAGGCCGACTTTCTGTGGATGCTTACAGCAGGGAGTTTGGTAATCTCGCACGATATGCAACTGAGGAAGTGTCTACTGATGCCAAGAAGCAAGCAAGGTTCCGTAAGGGACTTAGTCCTGAGCTTCGTCGTGACCTCCGTCTGCATGAGTGCACATCTTTTCAGAAACTTGTCAACAAAGCCATCAGTGCTGAAACTGGTCAGACTGACTATGACGCAACACGCAAGCACGGCCGTGATATGGGTTCCTCATCCGGTGCTGGTCCTCAGAAGCGCCGCGTGTGGGTACCCAACACCGCCCTGCCACCCAGGTTCACACCGAGGCCATCCTTCCAGGCGCCTCGCCCCGTTCAACAGTCTGCACCGGCCAAGCCCTATGGGGGTCCAACCAACAATGCTCCTCCACGTACCAGCTCCGTGACTTGTTTCAAGTGTGGGGAATCTGGTCACTATATGCGTGAGTGTCCCCAGACCAACCACAACCAGTCTGCTAAAGCTGTTGGCCGTGGCAAGCCGACAGGAAAAATATTCCACGCCAAGACGGTCACCGCTTCACGTGGCCATGTCAACTGTATCTCTGCCGAAGAAGCTCAAGAGGATCCCAACGTCGTTCTCGGTATGCTTCTTGTTAATTGCCACCCGGCATTTGTTCTTTTCGATACAGGAGCCTCTCATTCTTTTATATCTGAAAACTATGCTCGCTTGCATAATGTCGCATTCGGTGATATGCCAACCTCTATGGTAATTCAAACTCCGGGATCCAAATGGCAAACTTCTAGAGTAAGCCATGGAAATGAAATCCAAGTCGACAGACTTGTTTTCCTCGCGTCTTTGATAGCCCTTAAATCTTCAGATATTAATATCATTTTGGGTATGAACTGGATGTCAGCTCATCAAGCCAAAATTGATTGCTTCTCTAGGACTGTTCAACTCACCCATCCTTCGGGGAAGATAGTCAATGTCTTGACCCGAATAGCCAAGCGACAATTATATTCTCTTAACGCCAGCCCTTTGCCAGACCTTGAGGACGTGCCGGTAGTCTGCGACTTCCCGGATGTCTTCCCAGAGGAATTGCCAGGTGTTCCACCTGACAGGGATGTTGAGTTCGTAATAGACCTCATTCCAGGAACCGTTCCGATTGCTAGAAGACCTTATAAGATGGCACCCCTAGAACTAGCCGAGCTTAAGAAACAACTCGATGAGTCCTTGAAAAAGGGTTTCATCCGCCCTAGTTCATCTCCGTGGGCTTGCCCCGTCCTCTTCGTCAAGAAGAAGGATGGTACGGACCGGATGGTTGTAGATTACCGACCTGTCAATTTGGTCACAATCAAGAACAAATATCCGCTTCCCAGGATCAACGACCTGTATGATCAGCTCGCTGGATCCTCAGTCTTCTCCAAGATGGATTTGAGGTTGGGCTACCATCAAATCAAAATCAGAAACGGGGACATTCCTAAAACGGCCTTTGTTACTCGTTATGGCCAATACGAGTACACCGTCATGTCCTTCGGTTTAACCAACGCTCCAGCCACCTTTTCTCGGTTAATGAACTCAATCTTCATGGAGTATTTGGATAAATTCGTCATGGTTTACCTCGATGATATACTCATCTACTCCAAGAACGAGGAAGAACATGCCGAACATTTAAGGCTAGTGTTGAAGAAACTTCAAGAGCATCGCCTTTATGCCAAATTTTCTAAATGTGAATTCTGGTTGTCAGAAGTGACCTATCTGGGTCATGTAATATCTGGTAAAGGTATTGCTGTTAACCCTGAGCGAGTTCAAGCCGTCTTTAATTGGACTCCACCTGAATCGGTCAAGCAAGTTCGGAGTTTTCTGGGCTTAGCGAGCTATTGTCATCGCTTTGTCGAGAACTTCTCCAAAGTTGCCAAACCTCTAACCGAACTCCTCAAGAAAGATAAGAAGTTCGAATGGACTCCACAATGTGAGCACAGCTTTCAGGAACTGAAAAGACGCCTGACTTCTGCTCCCGTACTGGTACCGCCAGACTTCTCCAAGGACTTTGTTATCTACTGCGACGCCTCGCGACAAGGACTAGGTTGCATCCTTATGCAAGATCGACATGTAATTGCCTACGCTTCACGGCAATTGCACCCACATGAGGAGAATTATCCTACTCATGATCTAGAGCTTGCAGCCGTAGTCTATGCACTTAAGACCTGGCGACATTACCTCCTCGGTAATCGTTGCGAAATATTCACTGATCACCAAAGCCTGAAGTACATTTTCACCCAACCGGATCTGAATCTCAGGCAAAGACGTTGGGTTGAGTTGATCACAGACTTCGACTTAGGAATAACCTACACCCCAGGGAAAGCCAACGTCATGGCTGATGCGCTAAGTCGTAAATCTTATTGTAACAACCTGATGTTACAACAAAGTCAACCGCTTCTCCATGAGGAATTTTGGAAGCTTAACCTTCACATTGTACCTCAAGGTTTTCTTTCCACCTTGGTGGCAAAACCTACCCTTACGGATCAGATTATCAAAGCACAGAAGGTAGATCCGGGAATCTCCCGCATCAAGAGAAACATTCAGAAAGGAATTGCGAATTGCTTCTCCATTAATGATCAAGGGGTCGTATACTTCGGGAATCGACTAGTGGTTCCCAAAGTGCGAAACCTGAGGCGTTTGATCCTTAAGGAAGCTCATGAATCTCCTCTCACCATTCATCCCGGTAGTACTAAGATGTATCAGGACCTACGCCAGAGGTTCTGGTGGACTAGGATGAAGAGAGAAATTGCTCAGTTTATTGCAAATTGCGACGTCTGTCGTCGTGTAAAAGCAGAGCATCAACGGCCTGCTGGCACCCTTCAACCCTTAGCTATTCCTGAATGGAAATGGGATAAAATTGGTATGGATTTCATTACCGGTTTTCCCAGGACCAAGAGAGGGAATAATGCTATTTTCGTCGTGGTCGATCGTCTTTCCAAAGTAGCCCATTTCTTACCTGTTCGTGAGAGTATAACCGCTAACCAGCTGGCAGACTTATACATCTCCCGAATAGTGTCCCTCCATGGTGTTCCTTTGGAAATCAACTCGGATCGAGGAAGTCTTTTCACCTCTCGATTTTGGGAAAGTTTCCAAAATGCTATGGGAACCCGTCTCTCCTTCAGCACCGCTTTCCACCCTCAATCGAGTGGTCAAGTGGAACGCGTCAACCAGATTCTAGAAGACATGCTTCGAGCCTCTGTTATCTCATTCGGAATGGACTGGGAGAAGTGCCTTCCATTTGCCGAATTCGCTTACAACAACAGTTATCAATCTAGCTTGGGTAAAGCCCCTTTTGAAGTTCTCTATGGACGACGGTGTCGAACACCCCTTAACTGGTCAGAGACCGGGGAAAGACAATTCTTTGGCCCGGATATGATTCAGGAAGCAGAAGAACAAGTTCGTATCGTCCGTGAAAAGTTGAAAACAGCCCAATCTCGTCAAAAGAGTCAATATGACCGAAAACATAAGGCTATGACTTTCGAGGTTGACGAGAAGGCTTATCTTCGGGTCACCCCTCTGAAGGGAACCCATCGTTTCGGTATCAAAGGCAAATTGGCTCCTCGTTACATTGGACCTTTTCGCATTCTCGCCAAACGAGGAGAAGTTGCCTACCAGTTGGAACTACCTCCGCACCTCTCCAGAGTCCACGATGTCTTCCACGTTTCCCAACTCAGGCGTTGCTTCTCGGATCCTATCCGTGAAGTGGACCATGAAACGCTTGATCTCCAAGATAATCTTACATATCGAGAGTACCCCATTCGTATCCTCGATCAGGCCGAACGTACCACCCGACGTCATAATATCAAGTTTCTCAAAGTTCAATGGTCGCACCATTCTGAGGATGAAGCAACTTGGGAAAGGGAGGATCGTCTTCGACTTGAGTATCCCGCCTTCTTCCCGGAGGAACCCAAATCTCGGGACGAGATTCTTTTGAGTGGGGGTGAGTTGTCACACCCTAGCTAGTCATGCATCAGAGTGTGTGCATCATGTTTAAATTTTCCATTTAATTTGAAATGGGGATCTGTGAAACCCTCAGAATCATTTTTGAAATGATCCAATTAAAAATTTCTCCAAAAGGGTCCAAGAAAATGCTCATGTTGCTCTCTGAAAATATTGGACAGAGATAAAAATCAAACCAATATTTTTAAGAGCTCATAGGTATTTATTTTGGGCATTTGGAATTAATGCATAAATATTTGCATTGGAAATATATTAATTATATATATTAATATATGTCCAAATATTATGCCAATTATAAAGGAGCTCTGGAATAATATATCTAGCTCCTGCAAAAATTGGCATAAGGTAAATAAATGATTTAATATATTATTTAAATCAAAACAAATGTCAGAAATTAGAAAACAGAAATAATTAAAAAGGGAGAAGCTTACCTGGGCTCCTCCCTGTGCAGCCCAGCCAGCTGGCCGGCCCAGCCAGCAGGCGGCCCAGCCCGCCTCCCTCCTCTGTCGTCTTCGTCCTCGACAGAGGGAGGGGAGTGTGGCCGGCGCGCGCGCGCCACCGCGCCACGCCACCTGCTCGGCTGCCTGCCTGCCCTCCCCTCCTCGCTCGATGCCCCGGATGACGCCACGCCTCCCCCCTGCCCTCTCTCACTCTCCCTCGGTTCTTCCCTCCTCTCCCTCGCTCTCTCTCTCACACGGCCGAACACCACCCTCGCCGCCGTTCCCCATAGCAGCCGTCACCGGCCACCCCTCGCTCCCCCGACTAGCTCAGGAGCTCCGCCTCGACCCCCTCTTCCTCCCCACCGCTCCACGGGTCTCCGGAAGCCCTGCATCGCCGCCTACGTCGCCGTTCCCCTCCTCGGCCACCGGAGGTCATCGCCGTCGATTCGCTGCACTCCGGCCGTCCCCGAGCCCGCTAACCATCCCTGCAGCTCCGCGGTGAGCCACTGACTCGATTCCCCCTCGCCCCGTCGTCCCTAGCCTCCTGTAGCTGCCGCCCCCTTGAGCTCCGAAGCTCGACGCCGCCGGCGATGTCGCCGTCGTGGCCACGGTCACCGTAGCGCTCAACCGAGCACACCCACGCCCTCACCGCACCGCGTAGAAGCCGTAGGTGCCAACCCCGCATCCCCGCAGCCGTTGTAGCCTCGACCCCGAGCTCAACCGAGCTCCGGCAGCCGCCACGGTTGTCGCCGTCGTCGGTACAGGCCACCCCAGGCACGGCCACCACCACCGTTCGACGCGCGGGAGCAAGAGCTCTCCAACGAGCCCAAGCACGGCCTCGCCCGTGCCCTGTAGCACGATCCCGCATCGCGCCGCCGTCTCGGGCCTCGCCGGCGTCATGTCGCCGGTGGGTTTGACCCACCTTGACCACGGCAGGACCCCCCCTGTGTCCCTGACAGGTGGGCCCAGCCCTGTAGCTAATTAGGATTAGCACTAACCGAATCAGTTAAACTAACTACCCCCCCTGACACTGACCAGTGGGCCCCAGCGCCACTAATCCCTAATTAGGATTAATTTAATCCTGTTAAGCCCCCCTGTCACTGACGTGTGGCCCCCACACGTCAGGTTTGACCCCAGCCAGCCGTAGTTGACCACTGACGTCATGCTGACGTCATGCTGGCGCAATATATATATTTCTGGATTTAATTTAATCAGGAAATTCCAGAATATTATTTAAACTTCAAAAATTCATAACTTTTATTCTGTAACTCCAAATTAGACAAATTATATATGAAAAATGATCAGAAGAATCCAATCTATCCATCTGTACTATTTTCATGCATGTTTAAACAAGCTAACCTGCTGTTTATCACAGAACAAGATAAAACACCTTAAATGGCAACTTATGAGTTTGAACTTTGAATCAATGGTTCAAATTAGTTCAAACACATCTGTTCTTAGTTGCATTAGCCCAATACACTCATTTTGCCATGTCTCATGCATGCATCATATTGTTGCATACTGTTTGGTAATGTTTGTGTATCGGTGCTCTCTGCGGCAGGTTCTGCCCCCGAGGAGTACCGTGATAACCCCGACGAAGAGCAATACCAGTGCACCGAACCGTCAGGCAAGCAACCAACCATTTGATCATATCGATACAATCCCATGTTCTCGCTCCTGCTCTCTTTTACTGCATTAAGACAACGCGTTTCAAACTGCTGTGTGCTACGGTAGTTGAACCCATTTCCTCTGCATGACCTGTCATTGCCACAGTAACTAGATGAAACCCACTAGCATGTGTAGGAGTTGTTTGAGCCATATGTATGTGTTGTTCCTACCTTGCTATGCCTGCTATGCTTAGAGTCGTGTCAGGTCTGGTTCATCTGGGTGATGGGCTAGAGTGAAATGTTTATGTCGGTAATGAGAGTGGTGTGGTGAACACGATTTGGTAAAGGTATCGATGAGAGGCCATGTAGGAGTACATGGTGGGTTGTTTCATTGAAGCCGACCTTAAGCACCGAGATCTGTATGTGTGATTTAAGAATCAGCTACTACCATGCATTGGGCCCGAAACCAATGGACCCTCTCGGCTTCTTATTCACCCTAGTTCTCCGTCCAGGAGTTGCAAGTAGTTTCTGGTGTTTGTAGCCTACTGGAGGCCGTGGACAGCGCTGACCGTAGGGGTGGGCTGTGATGCGGTAGGTACGTGGTACGGTGTACCGAATACCCGTTAGGTATCTCGGGAACCCTGTTCACATCGTTCGGGGCCGTATGGGAAACCTCGGCCGGACTCCCTGCGGATGGAACCTGGATAGGCGATAAACCTGGACTGGAGGCTTAGGTGATTAGGTAGGTCGTGGTCGACACCCACGTTGGGCTTCCGCTTGAAGGTTGCCGAGTACATGTCGTGTAAACGACGGTAAGTGGTGAGAGCGTGTATGAAGGAGTACACCCCTGCAGGGTTAACATGATCTATTCGAATAGCCGCGTCCGCGGTAAAGGACTACTTGGTTGCCTATACAGTTCATAGACAAGTAAATGGAAACTACTAAAAGCCTCAAGATAAGTGTGAGTGCCGAGGATGGCTCTTCCGTAGGAAGACGGAGGCGGATCCTCGGTAGTGTATTGAATTGGTGAGTAGTGGACTCGTGTGCGCAAAACCATTTCTAGTTGGAGTATCGTAGGATAGTCTAGCCAAGAGTCAAAGCTGGCTTGCTGCAATAACTCCACCAACCCTTCTTGATAATGTGCATGTATGTAGGATCTGCTGTAAGTCTTGCTGAGTACCTTTGTACTCATGTTGCTATAATTTACATTTTTACAGAAGACGCTGCAACCCCTTCTGATGGGTTCTATGTAGACGTTGACATCAACGAGTAGGCTAAAGGCCCAGGTGGTGACCCTGAGCTTGTGAAGGACCACGTAGTATAGCTAGGCTTTCCAAGCCTCTTTTATTTTACTAGTTGTCTGTACTCAGACAATGTACTTCCGCTGCTGGTTTGTATGACTGTATGACTTGTATGTTGGGTCGTGAGACCCGTACCTTTGTGTATGTTATGTATGGCTCCCTGAGCCTTAAATAAAGTACTTGTGTCGTAGAGTCATGTTGTGATGCTTCGTTGTATTTGCACATATCGAGCATATTGTGTGTATGATTGAAATGCTTGGTATGTGTGGGATCTGACTATCTAGTTGTTTATCTTCAGTAGCCTCTCTTACCGGGAAATGTCTCCTAGTGTTACCGCTGAGCCATGGTAGCTTGCTACTGCTCTGGAACACTTAGGCTGGCCGGCATGTGTCCTTCTTCGTTCCTGTGTCTGTCCCTTCGGGGAAATGTCACGCTTTGAGTACCGGAGTCCTGTTAGCCCGCTACAGCCCGGTTTACCGGAGTCCTGCTAGCCCAGTGCTACAGCCTGGACCCACTTGCTGATGACCGACACGTTCGAAGCTGGGTCATGGATGCCTGTCCCTGTAAGTCTGTGCCACTTTGGGTTTACGACTAGTCATGTCAGCCCGGGCTCTTTATCATATGGATGCTAGCGACACTTTCATATACGCGAGCCAAAAGGCGCAAACGGTCCCGGGAAAAGGTAAGACGACACCCGTGGGGATACCGTGCGTGAGGCCGCAAAGTGATATGAGGTGTTACCAGCTAGATCGATGTGACATCGAGTCGGGGTCCTGACAGCGTTGGTAGCTTTAGTTGCATTAGCCCAACACACTCATATTGCCATGTTTCATGCATGCATCATATTGTTGCACATTGTTTGGTGATGCCTGTGTATCGTTATCCTTTACGACAGGATCTGTCCCCGAGGAGTACCGTGACTACCCTAACGAAGAACCGTATCCGTGCATCGAACCATCAGGCAAGCAACCAACCATTTGATCATATCGATACAATCCCATGTTCTCGCTCCTGCTCTCTTTTACTGCATTAAGACAACGCGATTCAAACTGCTGTGTGCTACGGTAGTTGAACCCATTTCCTCTGCATGACCTGTCATTGCCACAGTAACTAGATGAAACCCACTAGCATGTGTAGGAGTTGATTGAGCCATATGTATGTGTTGTTCCTACCTTGCTATGCCTGCTATGCTTAGAGTCGTGTCAGGTCTGGTTCATCTGGGTGATGGGCTAGAGTGAAATGATTATGTCGGTAATGAGAGTGGTGTGGTGGACACGATTTGGTAAAGGTATCGATGAGAGGCCATGTAGGAGTACATGGTGGGTTGTTTCATTGAAGCCGACCTTAAGCACTGAGATCTGTATGTGTGATTTAAGAATCAGCTACTACCATGCATTGGGCCCGAAACCAATGGACCCTCTCGACTTCTTATTCACCCTAGTTCTCCGTCCAGGAGTTGCAAGTAGTTTCTGGTGTTTGTAGCCTACTGGAGGCCGTGGACAGCGCTGACCGTAGGGGTGGGCTGTGATGCGGTAGGTACGTGGCCGGGTGTACCGAATACCCGTTAGGTATCTCGGGAACCCTGTTCACATCGTTCGGGGCCGTATGGGAAACCTCGGCCGGACTCCCTGCGGATGGAACCTGAATAGGCGATAAACCTGGACTGGAGGCTTAGGTGATTAGGTAGGTCGTGGCCGACACCCACGTTGGGCTTCCGCTTGAAGGTTGCCGAGTACATGTCGTGTAAACGACGGTAAGTGGTGAGAGCGTGTATGAAGAAGTACCCCCTGCAGGGTTAACATGATCTATTCGAATAGCCGCGTCCGCGGTAAAGGACTACTTGGTTGCCTATACAGTTCATAGACAAGTAAATGGAAACTACTAAAAGTCTCAAGATAAGTGTGAGTGCCGAGGATGGCTCTTCCGTAGGAAGACGGAGGCGGATCCTCGGTAGTGTATTGAATTGGTGAGTAGTGGACTCGTGTGCGCAAAATCATTTCAGTTGGAGTATCGTAGGATAGCCTAGCCAAGAGTCAAAGCTGGCTTGCTGCAATAACTCCACCAACCCTTCTTGATACTATGCATGTATGTAGGATCTGATGTAAGTCTTGCTGAGTACCTTTGTACTCATGTTGCTATAATCTACATTTTTACAGAAGACGCTGCAACCCCTTCTGATGGGTTCTATGTAGACGTTGACATCAACGAGTAGGCTAAAGACCCAGGTGGTGACCCTGAGCTTGTGAAGGACCACGTAGTATAGCTAGGCTTTCCAAGCCTCTTTTATTTTACTAGTTGTCTGTACTCAGACAAGTTACTTCCGCTGCTAGTTTGTATGACTGTATGACTTGTATGTTGGGTCGTGAGACCCGTACCTTGGTGTATGTTATGTATGGCTCCCTGAGCCTTAAATAAAGTACTTGTGTCGTAGAGTCATGTTGTGATGCTTCGTTGTATTTGCACATATCGAGCATATTGTGTGTATGATTGAAATGCTTGGTATGTGTGGGATCTGACTATCTAGTTGTTTATCTTTAGTAGCCTCTCTTACCGGGAAATGTCTCCTAGTGTTACCGCTGAGCCATGGTAGCTTGCTACTGCTCTGGAACACTTAGGCTGGCCGGCATGTGTCCTTCTTCGTTCCTGTGTCTGTCCCTTCGGGGAAATGTCACGCTTTGAGTACCGGAGTCCTGTTAGCCCGCTACAGCCCAGTTTACCGGAGTCCTGCTAGCCCAGTGCTACAGCCCGGACCCATTTGCTGATGACCGACACGTTCGAAGCTGGGTCATGGATGCATGTCCCTGTAAGTCTGTGCCACTTTGGGTTTACGACTAGTCATGTCAGCCCGGGCTCCTTATCATATGGATGCTAGCGACACTATCATATACGTGAGCCAAAAGGCGCAAACGGTCCCAGGCAAAGGTAAGGCGACACCCGTGGGGATACCGTGCGTGAGGCCGCAAAGTGATATGAGGTGTTACCGGCTAGATCGATGTGACATCGAGTCAGGGTCCTGACATCCTTCTTCGTGTTGCCCAGACCGTGTAGTGGTTGTGGATTTAGACAAGGTTCTTGCAGGCCAGGCCCATAACCCTGAGCGCTTTTACATAGTCGGTGGTTTCCACCGTGGTGAACTTGTATTCGGTTCTGTTGACAAACCTATCGAAACGGTCGCAAGGCTCTGTGGCCATGCAGTAGTGGTAGATGAGGACATGACGGCACACGCACAACTGGGTGACGACAACCTTCTGATCTATGTCGGGACGACCGACGGTGTACTGGAGGTTGATGCTGACCACCTTGTAATTGTCTCGAGCAAGCAACTGCTCAACATAGTTGATGTAGTCGTCCACCTCGGCTGGGTCGATGGTGTACACCACCGAGAGATCCGTCTTCCTCGCGTGGGTCTCCACTTTATGATCGTCGAACTCCATTGGAGCGCCGCTAGACATCCCCTCTCTATGTGTCATCGTGTGTGTGCTTGTTGTGTTGTGGGGCGCGATCGAAAGGTTGAAGAGACTATGGTTATAATGGCCGTGGGAATTAAAGGGGAAGCCGGACGGCCAGGAATATCTGTAGGCCCTGATGGCAGTTCTAATTTTCAGCGCGTAACTCCATCGTGCCACATGTAACTGCATCGCGTGGCAATGCGTGCGGCGCAATCGCATGCATATGGGGCCCCCGACATGATTGTGCACACGCCCAACCGCATGCATATGCTTAATTACTGAATTTTAGTTGCAAAAATTAGATAGTGCTAGTGATTTTTAGCTGCATATTTTGACAAATCATAGTGTTACAAGGATTGACAAAATGGCAATGTTACTAGATCAACAAATGTCAATCTTTCCAGTTTGACAAATGGCAACATACCCAAGATGATAGATGCAAATCTTACCAAATTTTTTGTATGCGGTTGCACACGGGTCATCCAAAACAACTGTTTGCGTTGAAGAGATGCACAAACACTGCACTGCGAATTTTCCCTCGACTTAAGGGGGAAGGCCATAGCTCTCACTTTGCATACGGGTGTTCTATTTGAAACATTTGCGATCGAGAGCTGCAGAAATCCTGCTCGGCACATTTTCTCTTGGCTTCCTGGGGAAGCTGTCGGTTTGCATACGAGTGTTCTAACTAAAATGTTTGTGATCAAGAGCTGCACAAATCATGCTCGGCACATTTTCCCTTGGCTTCCTGGGGAAGTTGTCGGTTTGCATACGGGTGTTCTAACTAAAATGTTTGCGATGAGTGTTTTATATTTAAAAACCGTATTAAACTGTGACTTGGGCGCCATTAATGGAGAGGATGCGAGCAAAGCAGCCGGCCATGGAAGTCAAAGGGCTCGCTTCACGGTGAGCCTGCGCGGCGTACAGCTCACATGCTTCCCGGTGAGCCTCCGCATTGGAGTACAGCTCACACGCCAACGCACACAATTTAAATTATACAAAATGTTTGAGATGTTACAGTGGCCGCTATTTGTTTCAGAATGCCTTTGTTGGCTGTTATTCGAGTGCGCCTTCTCTCAAAATGGACACGAAAAATACCACAGCATGCCGGGTGCCATTCCATGATAGCATGCCAAGTTTCAAGAATTTCAGACAAGTTATGGATTTAGTAGAATTTAAAAACAAAGTATCTCAATATTTTGTCGGCAATCAACAGTGCCCTGGTGTTTGAAATTCATTCCCATTTCTTGCATGGGACCTAAGCATGCACCGAAGGACACACATTTGATTTTTCAGCCAATTTATATGCAGTGGAGCATGTGGATGTAGTTCAAATTTCAATTATGCACATAAAATGTCTACAAAACAAGTTAATGTATAAAAATGTCGAAACGAGCCCTGAAAAATTCCAAAATTAAACACAACACTCCTGTTGTTCTATGTTGACACTAGAAATAATTTTAAAGCAATAAGAGGCAACGGATGTCGTTTCGTCCCCAAAGGTGGCACGTTCCCTACCGAAACCATCGCGCTTGTTGTGAGAAGCTCTAGTTTCTGAGAAACTTATACCCAAACCTGCCCCAAATGGGACAGGAATTTTACCACGGCATGTTGATGTCGCTCCATGATAGCATTCCAAGTTTCATGAATTTCAGACGAGGTTTGGGTTTACTAGAATTTAAAAACCAGGTATATAAATGTTTGCGGCTGAGTGACGGTGGCAGGGTGTTTGACATTCATTCCCATTTCTTGCATGGGACCTACGCATGCAACCAAGTGCACATATTTGATTTTTTTAACCCGTTCATATGCACTAGAGCATGTGCATGTAGTTCAAATTTGAATTATGCACCTGACATGCCTAGAAAACCCAGTTAATGTATAAAAATGTCCAAACGAACCTCAATAAATTCCAAAATTGAACATAACACTCCTGTTGTTCTATGTTGACACTAGAAATTTTTTGAAAGCAATAAGAGGCAACGGATATCATTTCGTCCCCAAAGGTGTCACGTACCCTACCGAAAGCATCACGTTTGTTGTGAGAAGCTCTGGTTTGTGAGAAGCTTATACCCAAACCTGCCCCAAATGGGACAAAAAATTTACCATGGCATGTTTCTGCCACTCCATGGTAGCATGCCAAGTTAAATGAATTTCAGGCGAGTTTTGGATTTACTAGAATTTTAAAAGCAGGTATCTCATAGTTTGCGGCCTAGTGACGGTGGCAGGGTGGTTGCCATCCATTCACATTTCTTGCATGGGACCAAAGCATGCAACCAAGGACACATATTTGATTTTTCAACCCATTTATATGCACTGGAGCATGTGCATGTAGTTAAAATTTGAATTATGCACTTGAAATGCCTAGAAAACCCAGTTAATGTATAAAAATGTCCAAACGAACCCCGAAATATTCCAAAATTAAACACAACACTCATGTTGTTCTATGTTGACACTAGAAATTTTTTGAAAGCAATAAGAGGCAACGGATATCATTTCGTCCCCAAAGGTGTCACGTTTCCTACCGAAACCATCACGCTTGTTGTGAGAAGCTCTGGTTTGTGAGAAGCTTATACGCAAACCTGCCCTAAATGGGATAAAAAATTTACCACGGCATGTTGATGCCGCTCCATGATAGCACGCCAAGTTTCATGAATTTCAGATGAGTTTTGGATTTACTAGAATTTAAAAACCAGGTATCTCACTGTTTGCGGCCGAGTGACGGTGGCAGGGTGTTTAACATTCATTCTCATTTCTTGCGTGGGACCTAAGCATGCAATCAAGGACACATATTTGATTTTTCAACCTGTTTATATGCACTTGAGCATGTGCATGTAGTTCAAATTCGAATTATGCACCTGAAATGCCTACAAAACCAAGTTAATGTATAAAAACATCCAAACGAACCCTAAATAATTCCAATATTTTTGACGACACACCTGTAGTTGCATGTTCTCTGCAGATAAAAGTTCTAGCAATTCAAACACCATCCTTTGCATCTGTGAACCCATTATGTAATTCAAATCAAGAAGAAAAATCAAGTAGATAGCACATAGTTTATTACCACCAACCGTGTGAGATGCAGCACAAAATATCTTGGAGCACCGTCGGAGTGTCAAGCATAGTAGCCCGCTCCTCAAATATCATTTCACTGTTCAATCGTCGCCGGTGAAAGATGGGGACATCGACCCTCGTCGTGAGGGCAACTTCGGCGGCCCACTCCGGCGAGAGCGCGGCTACAGCCGCTAGGCACATGCTAACAAGCTTCGTGAGGGTGACCGCAGTCTGCGTATGGGCGGCCAAGGTAACCCAAACGGCCGCTGTTGCTTCTCAGGCGGTGGCAACATCTGTCTCGGGGATAGCAACTGGCAAGAGCGGCACAGCAGCTGTCCGTTCCACAGCTGCGGCCTTAACCCTGATGGAGGTCGCCCACGACCATGTCGAGGCCGTCCACACCCAGCTTGTGGCAGTCACCGCACAAATCGAACGAAGCTTCTCCTACAACGGTCGGCAACCCACACGCAAAGAGTTGTCAATCGCCGAGAGCGTTCGAGCAGCCGTCCGTTCCTGCGTGGCATACCTTGCCACGACGGAGTCCGCCAAAGCCCAGATCACGACCGCCCACTCCTAGCTCGTGGCGGCCTATTCCAAAGATATGGCGGATGCGGATGGTGAGGTGCTTGTCAAGTATGGTTCTATTGATTCCATGGAGCCCCTTCCCGAGGAGACCGCCGGGCACGAGCTAGACATGGAGGCGGCGGCGGAGATCGATTAGCACCAGCCGTAGTAGTACTCTTTGTTTTGTTTAATTAAGAGCGCTGGTCTTTAATTAGTTTGAGTAATGTTTTGGTCAGCTAGCTCTGTTTAATTGATGAACTTGCTCGATTAAGAAGTATGGGTGTGCTGGAGTCTCCTTTGTGTACCCAAACTATGCATTGACATGGATGAGCACTGTAACCAGGGAAATTCAAACCAAAATTTTTGACGTTCAAACTCATCACAGACGGGTTAAGCTATCTGGATCGTTTGTGATGTTCACATATCGTACACAGTTCTGAATAAGGCACGGTGTCTAATGACACTTTGAGCGCCAGTTTTTTCACTGAAGAGATTCCAAATTTTCGGCTTCCACGGAAGTATCTACCTCCCCGCCCCCTCCCCCTTACTAAAAGCCACATTTCCCCTGTTTCCGCCTTCCTTTCCAAGTTGAAACCTTCACTCCTTGCTTGCAGTGCCGCCTCCTCGCTGGCAACCCTCCATCACCCTGCTCGGCCTCGTCTATCCAGGCAGGTAATCCACACCTGACCCCCATCCTCCTCCTCCCACATCCCAGATGCCCCGACCGCTGGCGCGACACCTTCCACCCAAATCACCAACCCATCCACCAAATAAGCGCCGCCCTAAGCCATGGTGCACGTAGTATAGCCAGGATCTCAAGGAGCATTTGGCAGCGGAGACGCAAATCACGGCCCCACGCGCAGATGAGGTCGTGATGGCAGCCATTTGTGTCGACCCCCAGATCTGGGAGGAGCACCTCACCGTCGAGGCTACCTTCGATGCCTCGTGCACCAACGACGTGATGCGGTTGGCTGTTTGGTTTGAACCTGCAATGCAATGTTCAATTGTTGTGGGTGCATTCTGTTATTGTATACCATGTGAGAAATAAATCAAATTTGGATGTATTAAATACATGAGAAACAAATACAATTGCTATATTTCCAAGTTGTTAAGCATGCTTGGTTTGGTTAACTGTCTGATCTTCGATTAGGAGTATGTTATAAGGTGCAATGTGGTGCTCAGTTAACGTTTGGTTCATTTGTTGTGGTGTTTAGTTAACTGTTTGGTTCAATTCTGCAATGTGATGTTCAATTGTCGTGGGTGCATTCTGTTATTGTATACCATGTTAGGAATAAATTGAATTTGGTTGTACTAAATACATGAGAAACAAATACAATTGCTATATTTCCAAGTTGATAAGCATGCTTGGTTTGGTTAACTGTTTGATCTTCTATTAGGAGTATGTTATATTGTGCAATGTGGTACTCGGTTAATGTTTGGTTCATTTGTCGTGGTGTTTAGTTAACTACTTGGTTCAATTCTACAATGCGATATCCAATTGTCATGGGTAGAATTTTGTATTGTTGTGCATGTGAGGAATAAATCAAATTTTGCTGCACTTAATACATGAGAAACATATACAAGTGCTATTTTTCCTAGTTCTTAATCATGCTTGGTTTGGATAAATGGGGTTTCCATGTGGCTTCAATTAATCTGATGAATCTGCAATGTGGTTATTTTTCATCAACATATTTTACTGATAGCATGCGAACCCTAACTTAACCTGATGACTAACTACGTTATATGTGTTGTAGGGAAACAATGGGAAGCACTGAGGTTTACAATTGAGGTTTGCACATGCATGGTCCTTTGTCTAATAGCACATTATTGTGCAATTGCAGGAACCATTCTAATATTTAGGTTTTTAACAATTTGGTCTTGCACATGTAGGTCCTGCTGTAAGAGGTTTTGACCCACAGTTTGACCCTTTTTGCATACGAGGAAATGAGTTGTCCATGAATATCAGTCAAGTCAAGAAACTCAGAAAGATTGTTAGGATAAAGAAATTAGCGACAAAAAACAACAAGATCTTTGTCTGCACAATGAAGAAGACATCACTTCACTACAGGATGGTACTAACTATTATACCTTGCCTTTTTTTCCTTTGCCCCATTTCCAATATAGAGAAGATATTTATGCACATCCTTGTTTTCAGGCCTTTCCAAAGTAGTTCACCGATGATTACCTCTCAAACCATGTGTATGGGCAGGAGCCGAGGAAGGTATTCATACAACACCCACGGTTCAATATTGAGGTGTTCCTCAAGAGGACGAAGGATGGACGGTCAATCATCCAGAGACACTGGCCTAAAGTTGCAAAGACCTTCAACATCAATGAAGGCTCAATAATTGCCTTCTGCTTCACTAGTTTGCCAGATGAGATACATTTGTCTATGTACCGTCTATGATGCTAATTTCGAAAGGTTATAGATGTTGCATGTGAAACTTGGTGCTGGTGCAGTTGTGTAATGGGGTAGCTGAGTGCTGAAGCTATATGATGTTGTACTATGATGTCTTTCAATTATGAAAATGAAATATACTGTGTGCTTAATATGAAATGTCAATTAGATTAATAAATGGATTATTAATAATAGTATAATTAGCCTGCTAATTGGGTTTTCTATTGCAAACGGTTATTGACAAAACACCGTGTGTGATGCATTCAATAACGCACACCGTTTCTAGGAATAAACCGTGTTAGATTAATGAACAATCACACATGACATCCTCTTGAAAACTGTTTGCGTTAGGCCACCTGGCGCAAACATTTACCACATAAAAACTGTGTGTGATGGACAGCCTTTGCCACACAGTTTCTTCTACGCACCGTGTGTGATGCATTCAATAACGCAAACGATAAAAATGTTAATACCGTGTGCAATGGAAACGCTATCACAAAGGATTTAACGAGGAAAATTGTGTGTGATGTACCTGCGAACAGAAACATTTTCCCTGGAGCAACTGTGTGGTATGTATATACGAACGGAAACATTTAGCGGGGACTGACTGTGTGGGATGTACTTACGACTAGAAATGATTTCGCCTGTATAATTGTATTTTTTAGCATTATTGTACGTATAACCGTATTTGGTCGCTTGCCGTTCGCACACGACCTCATTTTGCTGAGCGTGTGTGCCACGAGGGCATATCCCCGACGATTTGTGGGTCGTGTGGGAAGGACCCCCCTATCGACCGCACTCACTTGGCGATGGTGTCAAATGCCGTCGTGGAAAGGGGTTAATAACCGTTTGTATAGCACCTCACTGTACTAGTGATTGGAGCATGATTTATTATTGATTGTTTTCCTTATGAGTGGCGGTCGGGGACGAACGAGTGTCTTTTCCTACCAATCTATCTCCCTAGGAGCATGCGTAGTAGTACTTTTCTTTGAGGGCCAATAAAATTTTGCAATAATTATGTGAGTTCTTTATGACTAATGTTGAGTCCATGGATTATATGCACTCTCACCCTTCCGCAATTTGCTAGCCTCTTCGGTACCATGCATTCCCCTTTCTCACCTTGAGAGTTGGCGCAAAATTCTCTGGTGCATGCAAACCCCGTGATATGATACGCTCTTTCACACATAAGCCACCTTATATCTTTCTCATAACAGCCACCATACCTACCTATTATGGCATTTCCATAGCCATCCCGAGATATATTGCCATTGAACTTCGACCGTTCCATTTTATCATGACACACACCATCATTGTCATATTGCTTTGCATGACCATATAGTTGGCATAGTATTTGTGGCTTTGCCACCGTCCATATTTTTTTATACATGTCACGCTAGATCATTGCACATCCCGGTACACCGCCGGAGGCATTCATATAGAGTCATATTCTTGTTCTAGTATCGAGTTGTAAGTAAATAAAAGTGTGATGATCATCATTATTAGAGCATTGTCCCATGCGAGGAAAGGATGATGGAGACTATGATTCCTCCACAAGTCGGGATGAGACGTCGGACGAAAACAAAGAGAGGCCAAAGAGCCCATATAAAAAAATGAAAAAGGGGCCAAAGAGCCCAAAAATGAGAGAAAAAGAGAGAAGGGACAATGTTACTATCCGTTTCCACACTTATGCTTCAAAGTAGCACCATGTTCTTCATGATAGAGAGTCTCCTATTTTGTCACTTTCATATATTACTAGTGGGAATTTTTCATTATAGAACTTGGCTTGTGTATTATAATGATGGGCTTCCTCAAATGCCCTAGGTCTTCATGAGCAAGCAAGTTGGATGAACACCCACTTAGTTTTCTTTTGAGCTTTCATACACTTATCACTACAAAAAAGACACATCCGTGACATTTTGGGCCGAAAGAAAAAAATTTCTGCATACTTATGACACTTCTATGATGATAATTGTGACAAAACCCTGTATCATGATAGATGTGGTGGGCTCCTACTCCGATGACAAAAAATCATGACAGAAAATGGCTTTTCATCCTAGGCGGGCCGCAAACGCAGCTGCATGACATTCTTTGGGCCGTCCATGGCGGATAAAACCATAGTAGAAGCGAGGGCGCGGAAAATATCAGGGAGTTCCCGGTACGGTGGTTGGTCGGGGGCCGAGTGATCCGCATTTCTCTCGTACGTACGTGTGTGTGTGCGAGGCGTTGCACTCTAACTGAACCTGAGTGAGGCGTTGGGCTCTAACTGAACCCGAGCGATTGCAATGCAGGGTACACGTTACTGAACCCGAGAGATCGATCGATCGCTTGCTATTAACTGAACCCGAGTGATTCCTTCGCTACTGCTGCTAACTGAAGTCGATCGATGCTTCCTCTGGATGAACAATGAGCGTTGTTGGGGGGTTTGGATGAATAGTTCTCGGTGGGGGGTTGGATGAATAGGACCCCGTGGTAGTAGTGGCCGTTGCCGCTGGTTGAACAGTATCCCGATCGATCGAGCCGGTGGAGGGGTGGATGAACCGGACCCCGTGGAGGGCTGGATGAACAGGACGACCTCGTGGAGGGCTGGTTGAACAGTAGCCGGTGGAGGGCTAGATGAACAGTACCCATGGAAGGGGTGGTTGAACGGGACCCCGTGGAGAGGGCTGGTTGAACAGTAGCCAGTGGAGGAGCGCGCGGTGGAGGCTGGATGAACAGGAGCCCGTGGATGAACAGTCATAGGTGGAGGCTGGAGGAGGTCAACGGTGGAGATGAACAGTATCCCGTGGAGTCCTGTTTTGTGGTACGCCACACCCCTCCCGATGAACATGACCCCCGTTTCGACCGTAGCGCTCCAACACAAGTCTGTTTCCTACGTTTTGTGGTACGCCACACCCCTCTCGGTAAACATGACCCCATTTCGACCGTAGGAGGTCCAACAGAAGTCCGTTTCCTCCGATTTGCGGTACGCGAGACCCCTCCCGATGAACAGGATCCCATTTCGACCATGGTCGGTCGAACACAAGGTCGTTTCCTCCGTTCTACGGTACGTCGGGCCTTGTTTCCATCGGCTGTTCTGTCCAAGCCGGTTGGCTCCCGATGAACAACACGCATTCCGTTGCCTCCCGATGAACACGACACATTCTGTTGCCTCCCCATTAACATGACAACGACGCAGTTTCTCCATTCTGACCCAGCCATGTACACGAGCCCTGGCCGTACGTATGCGCGAGTAGGCGTTCGAGACCCCGCCCGTATATACGTACGTGGCCATATTTTCTTTCTTGCACCCTGGCCGCTGTACGTACGTGTACATGCTAGGTGTGCGCCTCTACTATGACATGTGCCCTTCCTTGCACGACCATGGTTCATAGTTGCAGCCTGCAGACAGACCGATCGACCAGTATGTACTTACACGTTCGCGACCAGAATGACAACGCTACGTACGCTTCGACTAGGTGGGTCCCGACTGTCATGCACTTCCTTGCGTGCGAAGATGTAGCTGGTGGGTCCTAGCAGTCAGGGGGCGAATAATTTTTTTCCCGTAATATGGACGCACTTCCTTGCGTGAGAAGATGTAGCTGGTGGGTCCCAACAGTCAGGGGGAAACATTTTTCCCATGAAATAGGGTGGCCCGTCCGGTGGGTCCCTGCTGTCAGGTGCAGGAATCATTATTTTCCATGTAATAAGGAGGCACATCCTTGTTGCGGCTGTGGACCCAGCTGTCAGCCTCTCCACGTACAGTACTCTTCCTATGGAAGTCGGTCGTTGACCACATTGACCACGCCGCGCCGAGAGCACCAAGGCGGTGGATGACGGCGAGGCCTAGGAAGGGGACGACGCGGAGCCGGGGAAGACGCAGCAGTGGATGCCCACACGGAGAGTACGAGGGTTCACTGGTTCAGCTGCGGTGTGAGGCTGTCATCGCCGTATAATAATAGGGGGTGTGGGTGAGTGGAGGGATGGCTTGGCCAGGGGTGGGAGTAGTAGGGGGCGGTGAGGCCTCTACGGCAGCACAGTCGGCCACGGGAGGTAGGAGCAGGCGGCATGACCGGCGCTGCTTTGGGTGGTTGGAGCAAGAGGACTAGAGGTTGAAGAAGCACGACGGCTGTTGGATGGACACCGTACGACAATTGCAGCTAGAATCGTTTATATTGACTAAGTTGACAAAGCCCTTCATACGCTTCAACTTAGTAGGCCCACAGGTCAGCTTCCGAAACGGTGTGCCCCAGATGTAAGGGGGAGGAATCATTTTTTGGACAGGTGAAGCTAGAATATCCGAGATTGAAGAAGAAGCACGACTTCCGTTGGATGGACATCCAAAGGCCACTTCTGCTAGAACCATGTGTTGACTATAAGTTGACAAAGCATTGCATACGCGTTAACTATTTTTTTAGGGGATGCGTCAACTTAATAGGCCCACAAGTGTGTGGCAAATAACTTATAGCCCATTTAAGATTTGTAAGAATGTACAGCCCATTTTTGAATTCTAATGGAATTTACTACAACCCATTTATAGTTTGTTAAAAGTACAACCAATTTTCTAGCTAGGATAATGATTAATAATTTCAACAAACCATTCAAAACAGAGTTCAATAAAATTTCCCACATTTTGATGGGATCCGAAATATTTTATCCCAAAATTTCTAGTCAGATTAAATACAATTTCAATATAAATTTGTATTACTTAAAAATCCAACGAAACATTGCACGCGCAAAAATTAATGAAATTAAAATTTTCAAAATCGAGAAATAATATTTTTATAAAGTATTTACATGTTTGGTGCATTTTTTATAGTTACTGCCCAGTTTTTATAATTACATCCCATTTATTATTTCTTAAAGCCCATTTTCTTGTTAAGCCTAATGCATCCCTCCTAGGAAGGATTTGCAGCCGAGCAGGGCGGAGAATAACAAGTTGACCTTGCCTGGGTATTCCTCAAAAAAAAAGTATAGCTGGGCTAGCCATTTCAACTTGAAAAAACTTAATATCTGGGCTGGATATCTAGCCTGTGCTAGACGGGCCACAGCCCGCCCAGTTAATACCCTGCTCTCCTCTGAACAACAACGGAAACATCGCTCAAGAAAAACTCTGCAGTGCTCACACCTCAAAAAGTCAAATACTGCTCGAGCTGCTTGGTCCCAGCTATCGGCCGCTCCTTATGCAATTCTCTCATTTATTGACTACATTGGTTGACAATGGTGTGGGACCGTGATGTCAGGAAACTAGTAGGATGCCAAAAATATTACAGTTGTATATAATAAGAAGGCACTTGCGTATGTGCGGTTATGGTCCTGGTGGGTCCCCACTGTCATCCTCTCCAAGTAAAGTCATCTCCTCATTCCTCATTCCATTGACCATGTTGACAACGTGAGACAGTGGCGCCACGGCAAGCGCAACAACTTGAAGATCGACGGAGAGGGCCTCGCGGGCCCTACAGATGGTCTGATACAGCGCCTGCTGCTCATTCGGGAAGCCGGGATCATAGGGCCACATGTCCCCGCCGGCATTGTCATTCGCTTGTTCACCGGTGCTCGTTGAGGAGACGGAGGTTGCAGCACAGGTCCTCCTGCGCTGGTAGCTCTTCTGCCATTAGGGCGTCGAAGTGGGCCGCACTTGCTCTACGGCGAACATGACATGAACCGGCTTAGACAGTGGCGCCGGCTCCTGGTCGGAAGCTACGTCCATCGTCTGATTGTTGTCGCTCAGCTCGACGAGCTTGCTGGCGAGCCAGCATGTCCGGCTGCTGGACCAACCCACTGCCAAGCATGAGTCTGACTGCCCTGGCCCACCCAGACCGCCTCCCTCGCCCGCGCGCACTTTCCGCCCAAAATGGTCAGCACCGCCCGCCCCACTTCCCGATGTAGGCGATTGCTCCGCCTTCAAACGACACAAGTGTCATCCGTCCATCCATCTGCCGCTTACATTAATGATACGTGGTTGCCGAGGCGGCTACTCCGACGCCACACGTCCGTCCCTCCGCTGCCCACCATTGCTATATAAAATGTTGCACCGACCATAGTCGCAGTCATCTGCCTCCGATCCCTTTCTCATGTCCACACCACTACTGCCCAACATGGCTTCGTCGCGCTCCAGCGCTCTTCGGGACGGGCAGACGACAGACCACAAGGAGATGGCAGCCATTGCTGTCGACTGCCTGGATGGCAGGCAGCCGTGGGACAACGACGTCCCAATGGAGAACATGGTAGTCAACGATTCGGCGCCAACCCCCTCCTCCGCGCCATCCTCGTCGGTGCATTGCACCATGACCATCAGCGAGGCACGTGCCCAATACATGGACATGGTGACGCAGAAGCGTGAGGAGCACCTCCGGAAGGCGCAGGCCGACACCGCTTACAACCACCATCTCCTCCAGGAGCACCTGTAGGCAGAGGAGCAGATCCTCGCGGAGTGGGTGGAGCAGGAGGCGCTGCTCGACTTGTACCTCTCCGCCCGCGAGGGCCGCCTCGAGCACCGGCGGTACCACATGCGGGTGGTTGAGGCTGCGGCCGCCTAAAAAGAGGGCGATGAAGCGGGCGAGGCGCTGTTTGGCGAGACCAAGGGCGAGGCGGAGGACAATGCCGGCTCCGACGAGTCCCCGCTCCGCTGGCGTCGACGAGGTCCCACTCCACCGAGGCCCCACGTCGCCAACAACGAGGCAAAGGAAACCGCCGGCTCCGTCGAGGCCCCTCCCTGCGGGCACAGATGCGGAGGCCCTACTCCACCGAGGCCCCACGACACCAACAACGAGGGAGAAGACACCGTCGGCTCCACTGAGGCCCCGCCCCGCCTGCACCGAGGCGGAGGCCCTACTCTGCCTAGGCCCAGCCCCGCCAACAACGAGGTAGAGGACATCGCCGGCTCAACTGAGGCCCCACCCTACCGGCAACGAGGGGGAGGATTTCCCCCGCTCTATAGACAGGGCTCCCACCGGTAACGAGACAGAGGACATCGCCGGCTCTGGCGAGGCCCCGCCCCGCTGCCAACGAGGCCGCGCCACGCAGAAAACGATGAAGAGTAGAACACGGTAGGTCGCCGCCGCTCGAGTCCAAGTAAGGCCACCACTACTACCCTTCGGTTGAAGCCAAGCTAGGCGGGTTGACCATTGACGACCGATTAGCTTCTTGGCGGTGACATGAAGTCGGAGAGCTATGTTGGAGAAGGACGCTGCTTCAGTTACTTAATTGCAGGTGCAGTTGGGTCACTAGCATGTGGGCCCAAGAGGCATCTGGCCCACATGTAAGTGGCGCAACTACACCTGCTGTTATGTCACTGAAGCTGAGTCCGATGGAGGAGAAGCTTTTGTTCGGCTCAGTCAGACACGGGTGCTACGGTTAATTAATTATACCTCCAGCGCACCCCTTTTTAGTTGAGTAATGTATGAAATGTAATGAAATTCGGCAGTGTATGAATGAATTTAGTTCGATTTGTTTGAATTCTTGTATCACTGGCATTGGATGAACATGCAAAACAATACGTACTAGCATTATTCCCAGGGTGATCACCTCGTTTGCAGTAGTTTCACATGTACTCCTTCTGGTCCTTTTTAGTGTGCATATAAGTTTTGTCTGATGTCAAAGTATCTCTACTTTAACCAATCTTATGGAAAAAAGTATTAACATTCACAATGTAAAAGTAACTGACTTGAAAGAAATCTAATATGCAAAGTAAAAAGGAACAGAAGTAGTATAAAATTTAGCGTTCCTGTACATTGCAATCAACTCACAAGCTTGGCAATTCATAGAGAACATTCAAAACAATTGATGATTATGCATCTCAGCGATTCGCATGTCAGAGCCAATATTTACTTCACAACTAAAGAATAAAGCAAAATTGATCGATGCTGCTAACAGCAAAGGGCGTCCCATTCGAAAATATCAAACGCATGTCTTCTTGTTAACATCAATGAGCAAAGTTTGACAAGGTTGTCCCATTCCAAAATGTCAAATGTGTGTTGTTTTGTGTACATCAATGAGCAAACTTTGACAAGGTTTTCCCATTCCAAAATATCAAATGCCTATGACTGTGGAATGGGTAGGGTTTGCCATCAGTTCGGACATTGACATGGCACCTCGTGCTAAATAAACCAGTTGTTCTTTTTGTGCAGTTCCACCAAAATCAACCAAATTTGTGCAACGCCTTGAACATATTGGCACATCCTTTCTTATGGTGGAAATGAATGATTCAAGAATATTCGATGTATTCATGAATATTTCGTGCAGTTCCCATTAAAATCAAGTTGAGCACCCCAATTTGCATAAATACAAAAAAGTGATTAGTATAAAGCAAACTGTACTATGAATTGACAGTTTAAAAGTAAACCTACATGATCCATGCAGAGCACACATTTAAAAAAATGGAACTCACCGGAAGGAATCGTAAAACAACATTGTACTGGCCATCACAGCAACAAAGATGGAGATCCATGAGTCCTTCTGAGCTGAAGTTAGTTTGTTCTTGTGGGAAATAATGTAACCATCCTTCAACTGCTCCCTTCTTAAGAAGAGAGGCTTGGCTTCTTTATCCTGGCATAATCGGAACTACGCACTTCACGTACTCCATATTCTTCTTCAGAGGAGGATGATCCTGTTGTGCAAAGACAAGAGAACAACTAAATGTTAGCATCCCTGTTTGCTCTAAAAAAGGAAAGGAAATATTTAAAACAACACAGATGAATCACTTCTCAAGGACAATACCACTTTCTCATGACAGTATCTAAATAGTACCACAACACCAATAGAGATGACAAAGCTCAATCATATGGATGAAATCCATGGGAGAGTACCAACCTTTGTCAGGTGGCTTATTGTGTGGAGCATGCAGATTAAGCACTTCTCCGGAACCATCTCTTGTTATCTACTGTGGTTGCCATGCTTACTATATACTCCTCGATTAATTTAATGTTTCCAACATCTTCTTGTGCAGTTCCACTAAAATATATGGTATCTTCAAAGAAGATCCCTGTTTGCACAAGTAGAGATAATTACATATTACATTAAGAGGGGCATCAAATCAGTGGCAAAACAATTGCTCGTTCCAGCCATAGCAATAAGTTAAGATGCAAAACTATATCATTACTTGTGTCATCACAGTTCTAGTGCTTCATTACAGCACCGAAAGTTGATTTTCGTTTTTCTTCCGCTTGTTCTTCACCTTCATCACTTGGTTCAATAACAGACAAGCTTTGCCTTCAATGTAAGATTTGGCATGTCAATTAAGGAGCACAAGTATAGCACTAAACAACGACGTTAATTTTCAGATGAAAGTGGCAAAATGGAGGCCAACAGTTGTGAAATATCCTTATCTTACCTCAATGGGATATTACGATGCACATACAGATTGGAAGTCTTGTCTCCATTTGTGCAGTTCCCTAAATCAAGCAACATTAGCGTACAAGTAGCACAACATATGAAAGCACACCGCACAATCATGTGAAAGAAGGCTATTACTGACCTCTCATGACGTGGAATTCAAATAACTCGCAAGAAGATGATCTGAACCAAATTTGCCAACACGGATGGAAAGTAAGATTTCCTCTTGTGCAGTTCCACTAAGATCAAGCAATCAAGAAACGTTGTTGGTGTGACATTTTGGTTGAAATGCACAAAACACTCTTAAAACAAAAGTGTTTGGTGCAGTGCAACAAAAGGTCACAATAGCAACGAGGTGAAGTAGATAACCCTGTTTACACAGACATGCAAAGGAAACAACTAGTGGTCAATAATGGTGGATGACACTGAAGCCAACAAAAAGAAGCATCTAACTTATCTAAATAGGAAAGAAAGCAAGACGATAGCGTTTCTCAAACGGTGGCATTGATTAATATTAACAGAGAGATTATATTAACAATAAATTCATTAAACATGTAATTTTCTTTTAACTGTGGCATTGCATCAATTTTCCAGCGGCATTATTAAAGAGTGTTTTTTTACAGGGACATTTTGGTGTAGGGACTAAAAAAAGTCCATGTCAGTCCCATCTAAACCAAACAGGAGGGACTTTTAGGGACTAAAGAAAGAAGACCCCGAGGGAGAGTCTTTTGGGGACTTTTTCCAACAGTTGCCCCTGCCCCGCATCGCAACTTGTCTCTATTAGTTCATTACTAGGGGTAACATGGTCTTTTAGCATGTCATTTAATAACCTCTAGTCCATGTTTAGTCCCTGGAACCAAGCAGGTAGGGACTTGGGAGTTTTTAACCAAACTGGGCCTTAGATTAACAACAGCTAAAGAGTTGCACGGGACAGTGGACGCACCAGCACCATGTGAATCTACCGATGTATGAAGGGGTGATGCACAGTCTGTTGCAACAAAGAACAAAAACAACCAAGGAGCATATTTGTGTTGGTCCCAGTTTTGTTATCTTTAGACACCTTTCCCTATGTGAGCGCAACAAATCTAGTCCCGCTCAAACTCGATAGCCTTGTCCCCCAAAACAAAAGATCAGCTCGTTATAGATGTGCGTACTATGTTTGTCATTGTTTCCCCTTTTCGACCAATGTAGGTGCTGGATAGCCAGTCTGTACTAGTACTTTCCCCCCTTCCTTTCCTCTTTGAACCACGTCCAAGATTCATGCTATAAAACTTTCCCCCTTCCTTTCCTCTTTGAGCAATGCATGTGGAATAAGTAAATTATACCTTAAGGTTCTTGGGGTGTGGTTTGGTGGCGACCGGAGACCGTTCGGCCCACATTATGTATGGAGGCGAGGAATAAGGGGTCGGAGGCCCTCCCGCGCTGCCGGTGGGTGAAAGAGAACGGCTGCGCCGGTAGTGGATTCCCTCCCTCGCCGACGGTGACAGCGTTAAGCCTCCTTCCCTTCCCGGCGGACGGATCTTGCCGGCTCTTTGACCAGCAATGAGGGGAGAGAGAGAGGCCAACAATGTCTTGTTTAGATCTGGAGAGGGTGAGAGAGTGTGAAGAGAGCAACTACAAGCGCTGAGGCTCCAGCGTGTATATATATATATATACTGGAGAGAGTGTGTGAAGAGTGCAAACCCTGGAAAACAAGCGCCGAGACGGCAGCGTATACGTGATGAGGTGATTATACGGTCACTACGAGATCATATAGCTCTGTATCCATCCATTTTGACCAGTCAAAGAATATTCCTGGCACCGCCCCAGATCACTTCCTCTCTCTGTCATGCGGGATCTACATGTCATTGGGTGGAAGAAAGAAGTCGAACAAAAACAAAATTATGCTCAAGTGTAGTTATCGAAACCGAGACCTCAAGTTTCATGAGTGAACAGGATAACCAGCTACACCACCCCCACATTATGTTTAATGAGAGGAAAATAACCTTTAATACATTCCTGCATTCGTGTGACAAGCATGTCGTGTTTTTTGCATGGGAGTCATTGGGATTTAAATCATAATCATATCATGTGGCTTTGGTGGTAAGGTCTTTTGGGATTTAAAGCAGTGTTGGTAGTACAGAAATAATGCAGCCTTAGTCACCTTACTTTTCTCCACGTAGTACGTTGGGTCCCACCAATCAGAGAGTGAAACAAACAAATTAATAAGGAAAGTTAAAAGCGCCACCGGTGTATCTTACCTCACACATCTCGCTACTGCTCGTGAACACTGTCCAATTGATCCCTCTGTTTGCTCACGTACTATTTTAAGTGAATCCTTATTATAACTTGCACACAATTTTGGGCACTTGTATTCAACCTAAGTCAGTGTGCCACCGTATCTCGTACTACTCACTTCGTCTAGGTGTAATAAGTCACGTTAGAAGGTGCAGCGGGACCAAGGTGCAAGTAGATTTTTTTTCCGAAACGAGGTGCAAGCAGATTGGAGGAGAAGGATAAACTTAACCGGTCCTTCCTCCAATCAAAGCCCTGCTTTCTGTCTATAAACGCAACAATTAATCTCAACAACTAAGAGATGCTGTTTTAGCTACCACGTAGGGCCATGTATTAACTCGCATGCATCAACGCATAGTTGCGCTCCATGCATTGGGTTTCCGGGGGAGATAACAAGGCAGAGTATGAGCGTTTGGTTACATTGCTACGCTGGTCATAGTGATGAGTAAATTGGACTAGTAACATGCATATATTACTAGTCTATGTTACTACTTTCATAGTAGGTAGTAACATATGGATGGTAACATGCAAGTCTTCATTAATTGAGATATAGACTCATTTTACCTCGGTGTATGTGTGTGTGTGTGTGTGTTAGAGAGAGCAACACATCGACCTACTCCTACAGAGAGATGGTGTGTAGTGTACGATTTAGCCGCGAGAGTCAGTGCATCCTCGTGTTTCCGGGCATCCGGTCAGGACAGGCGGGACAGCTGCCACGCCCGCTCCTGACCAGCCTGGCCCACCCAAAGCCCCTCCATCGCCCGCGTGCGCTTCCCGCCTGAAACAGTCAGCGCCGCTCCAAAGAATTGGTGCCGCATTCATGCCCGGGCAGAGCGGACGCGACCTCTCACAGGTGCATGTGTTGAAGGGAGAAGCGGATTCAAGAGTGATGGTTGCTTCGTCCATCCAACTTGCTGCTGGGTCTATGTGATTTGATGGCTCATTGGTCATTATTACTGAGGTGGTAGGACTGCTGGATGTCCCACCCTTTTGGCGAAAGGAGGTACTACTAGATTACAATTTTCTCCATTCTCAGCAGAGGAGTGCAAGAGCAGTGAAAACACGTAGGCTCAATGATTACATGGCTCACCTCACACTATCACCATATTTTCTGGACACCATGCGACACCTAACTCTTTACATAATACTAGTATAGTACGTACTGTAATTTCTCAGCGAGATAAATTTGTACAATGCTATGAAGCTTCCAGCTTCTGTTTCATGTATCTTGCATCCAAGGTTGCCCGTTGCAACATTTCATCAAATACAAAGGAGACTAACATGCATTCTATTGCATCTCAATGATTGATAGATCATAACGAATATGTACTCCCTCCGTTCCAAAATAAGTGTCTCAACTTTATGCAAACTTTTGTACAAAGTTGTACTACTACTAAAGTTGACACTTCTTTTGGAACAGAGAAAGCTAAAGAAAAAACGATCAATGCAGTCCCTAGCCCCTGAACCGTAACCAGGCTTTAATTTGCTGGCAACGTTGGAGCTTTCGAAGAAATGAAGTTTGCAACCCTTTGACCATCAGATCATTTTGTGTAGTTTCACCAAAATCGAGATGATCATCCCTGTGGCAAAGAAATTGAGAAGCATGATTAGAATAAGATTACTGGGACTAGTTGATGAGACATAAACTCATCACAAATATAGTACGTAGAAGCCAGTAGAGGTATGTGCGGGGCAAAGAAGTAGACAAATATCCACATGGAGTGATGTGGGCAGCTGGAGCAATGGTGCAAGCCGGCTGTAAAGACAGTTGTACCTGAGGGATGTCGGGACGTAGCTCAACCTAGAGGAGGGCGGTGGGAGGAGGCAACTGCCCACCTCGCGGCAGTGAGCAATGGACGAAGGCAACCTCACCGGCTTTGTGAGAGAGAACAGCGGGGACCCCTCGTCGGGACGTGCCGACAGTGGGTTTTCGCCGTCGGCGACGGCGACCGCATCTACACTAAAAGCATCCACCCCTTCCCCCGACGGACGTGATCTGCTGGGATGTTAGAGATGAGTCTATATACATCAGTGTTTGTAGTATGTACTAGTAGTTCATACTGAAATCTACTAAAGGACATATATTCCAAACAATATGATAATCTCTCTAACCAAGGTAGGGACGAGGAGTAAACGGAGGGAGTAGTAAAATTTTCTCCTCGTCCTGCGAGCCACCGCGCGCATGGGCGAGGGAGCGGGCGTAAAGGCGTACTAGTAAGCAAGCTTCACCTCATCCTGCGAGCCACCGCGCCCGTGGGTGATACGTCTCCAACATATCTATAATTTTTGATTGTTCCATTCTATATTATATTCTGTTTTGGACATTATTGGGATTTATTATACACTTATATATTATTTTTGGGACTAACCTACTAACCGGAGGCCCAGCCCAGAATTGCTGTTTTTTGCCTAATTTAGGGTTTCGAAGAAAAGGAATATCAAACGGAGTGCAAACGGAATGAAACCTTTGGGAACATGATTTTTGGAACGAACAAGATCCAGGAGACTTGGACCCTATGTCAAGCAACCAACAGGGAAGCCATGAGGTAGGGGGTGCGCCTACCGCCCCCCAGGCGTGCCCTCCACCCTCGTGGGCCCCCCTGTTGCTCCACCGATGTACTCCTTCCTCCTATATATACCTACGTACCCCCAAACGATCAGAGACGGATCCAAAACCCTAATTCCACCGCCGTAACTTTCTGTATCCACGAGATCCCATCTCGGGGCCTATTCCGGAGCTCCGCCGGAGGGGGCATCGATCACGGAGGGCTTCTACATCAACACCATAGCCTCTCCGATGAAGTGTGAGTAGTTTACCTCAGACCTTCGGGTCCATAGTTATTAGCTAGATGGCTTCTTC
This sequence comes from Triticum dicoccoides, assembly GCF_002162155.2. Lineage (NCBI taxonomy): Eukaryota > Viridiplantae > Streptophyta > Magnoliopsida > Poales > Poaceae > Triticum > Triticum dicoccoides. Next base: position 227,760,873 of record NC_041384.1, on the reverse strand, counting down.
TCTCTTTTTAGATCTCAATACAATGTTCTCCCCCTCTCTCGTGGAGATCTATTCGATGTAATCTTCTTTTTGCGGTGTGTTTGTTGAGATCGATGAATTGTGGGTTTATGATCAAGTTTATCTATGAACAATATTTGAATCTTCTCTGAATTCTTTTATGTATGATTGGTTATCTTTGCAAGTCTCCTCAAATTATCAATTTGGTTTGGCCTACTAGATTGATCTTCTTGCAATGGGACAAGTGCTTAGCTTTGGGTTCAATCTTGCGTTGTCCTTTCCCAGTGACAGTAGGGGCAGCAAGGCACGTATTGTATTGTTGCCATTGAGGATAACAAGATGGGGTTTCTATCATATTGCATGAATTTATCCCTCTACATCATGTCATCTTGCTTAAAGCGTTACTCTGTTCTCTTGAACTTAATACTCTAGATGCATGCTGGATAGCGGTCGATGTGTGGAGTAATAGTAGTAGATGCACGCAAGAGTTGGTCTACTTGTCTCGGACATGATGCCTATATACATGATCATACCTAGATATTCTCATAACTATGCTCAATTATGTCAATTGCTCAACAGTAATTTGTTCACCCACCGTAAAATACTTATGCTCTTGAGAGAAGCCACTAGTGAAACCTATGGCCCCCGGGTCTATCTTCCATCATATTAATCTTTCAACACTTAGTTATTTTCATTGCATTTTATTTTACTTTGCATCTTTATCATAAAAATACAAAAATATTATCTTATCATATCTATCAGATCTCACTCTCGTAAGTGACCGTGTAGGGATTGACAACCTCTTATCGTGTTGGTGAGGATTTATTTGTTTTGTGTAGGTGCGAGGGACTCGCGCGTAGCCTCCTACTGGATTGATACCTTGGTTCTCAAAAACTGAGGGAAATACTTACGCTACTTTGCTGCATCACCCTTTCCTCTTCAAGGGAAAACCAACGCAGTGCTCAAGAGGTAGCAGTGGGCGGGGGAGATGATACATCTCCGTCTTATCTACTTTTCCAAACACTTTTGTCCTTGTTTTGGACTCTAACTTGCATGATTTGAGTGGAACTAACCCGGACTGACGCTGTTTTCAGCAGAATTGCCATGGTGTTATTTTTGTGCAGAAATAAAAGTTCTCAAAATGACCTGAGAATCAACGAAGAATTATTTTGGAATATATAAAAAATACTGGAAGGAAGATCCACGTCAGGGGGGCCTCCACCTATCCACGAGGGTGGGGGGCGCGCCCTACCCCGCTGGGCGCGCCCCCTGCCTCGTGGGGCCCCTGACGCTCCACCGACCTCAACCCTGACTCCATATATTCACTTTTGTGAGAAAAAACCCAGATAGAAGGAATCATCGCATTTTACGATACAGAGTCGCCGCCAAGCCCTAAACTCTCTCGGGAGGGCTGATCTGGAGTCCGTTCAGGAATCCGGAGAGGGGATTCTGTCGCCATCGTCATCATCAACCTTCCTCCATCACCAATTTAATGATGCTCACCACCGTGCGTGAGTAATTCCATCATAGGCTTGCCAGACGGTGATGGGTTGGATGAGATTTATCATGTAATTGAGTTAGTTTTGTTAGGGTTTGATCCCTAGTATCAACTATGTTCTGAGATTGATGCTGCTATGACTTTGCTATGCTTAACGCTTGTCACTAGGGCCCGAGTGCCATGATTTCGGATCTGAACCTATTATGTTTTCATCAATATATGAGAGTTCTTGATCCTATCTTGCAAGTCTATAGTCACCTACTATGTGTTATGATCCGGCAACCCCGAAGTGACAATAGTCGGGACCACTCCCGGTGATGACCGTAGTTTGAGGAATTCATGTATTCACTATGTGTTAATGCTTTGCTCTGGTACTCTATTAAAAGGAGGCCTTAATACCCCTTAGTTCCCAATAGGACCCCGCTGCCACGGGAGGGTAGGACAAAAGATGGCATGCAAGTTCTTTCCATAAGCATGTATGACTATATTCGGAATACATGCCTACATTACATTGATGAACTGGAGTTAGTTCTGTGTCACCCTAGGTTATGACAGTTACATGATCGATCGCATCCGGCATAATTCTCCATCACCTATCCATTGCCTACGAGATTTCCATATATTGTTCTTCGCTTTTTTACTTTTCCGTTGCTATTGTTATCATCACTATAAAACACCAAAAATATTACTTTTCCTACTGTTACCTTTTACCACCGTCACCACTACTATCATATTACTTTTCTACTAAATACCTTGCTGCAGATATTAAGTTTCCAGGTGTGGTTGAATTGACAACTCAGCTGCTAATATTTGAGAATATTTTTTGGCTCCCCTTGTGTCGAATCAATAAATTTGGGTTGAATACTCTACCCTCGAAAACTGTTGCGATCCCCTATACTTGTGGGTTATCAGGAGACGACGTACTAAGCAAGCTTCTCCTCATTCTGCGAGTTGACGGGACACATCAAAACTACTCCTGTGTATAGAGCCTTGCCTCTAAGGTAGGCCCCACATGGTTTTCCTCTTTTTTAACATAACGCGTCAAGTCGCAATTTGTTTGTTCACCCGTGGTAGACGATCCTCCATCAAGTGGACAACCAGTACACGTGTCAAATTACCACGTGGACTACCTTTTCGTACAGAAATGAGCTCCGCCGTGTACCCGCGAGGGTGTGGTTGCGAAAGAGACGGGAGTACTGTCACAGCCCTAGCTTTGGCCTTTGCTTGTCTTTGCATATGCATCCATGCATCATCTTAAATTCAAGGAAATTGAATTGAGGGATTTCTCAAGCCTCAGAAATCTTTTAAAAATGATCAACATTAAAATATTTTCAAATGAGCCCAACAAAATGTTCCTGCTAATCTCTAAAAATATTGGCAAGAGCTAAAACTCAAACCAATATTTTTGGAATCACAGAAATAATTATTCTTGGGACTTTGAATTAATTCACTAGTTATTTGAATTGGGTTTATATTTACTATAAAATAGATATAAGCCCGATAATTTTGGAAGTTTGCATGTGGCTCTGAACTAGTTTCCTAAGTCCACATAATAATTTTTAGAAGCATAAAAATCGGTTTGGTTTGAAAACCAAACTCAAAACAAACTTAAAAAAAATAGAAAACAGAAACAAATAGAATAGGAGAGAGAAAGAGAGAGCTTACCTGGCAGCCCACTTACCTAGCCCAACTCCTCTAGCCGGCCTAGCCTACCTGGATATGCCAGTCGTCCTCAACCTCGTGCCAGAGGGCATGAGGGCGTGTGCCCACCGCGTGCGCCCACGCGCCTGGCCACCTCCTGCTTCCCGCTGCTGCCTCGACACCCAGGACGTTGCCACGCACCCCCCGGACCCTCTGCACCTCTCACCTCTCTCATTGGACCTCCTCTCCCTCCTCGACCTCTCCCCGCGGCGCAACCGAACGTTGCCGCCGCTTGCTGTTGCCGTGTCCACCGCCTCTCCTTCACCCCCTGGAGCTGCCCATGAGCTCTGCCGAGTCCCTCTCCTCCTCCTCACCGAGCCGCACGATGCCGGAAGCCCCTGGATGCCGCCTGCACCACCGTTCTCCTCGTCGGCCACCGAAGATCGTCGCCGTCGATTTGCTGCCTCCAGTGCCTCCCCGAGCTCGTTGACCCTCCCGTTCGACTCACTGTGAGCTCCTGCTCCCAAAACCTCTCTCCCCTCTGTCGATTTCCTCATCTAGCCCCACTAACCACCACGGCCAAAGCTTGCCGCCATCGTGCCTCGTCGCCGCCGTGGCTGGAGCCGTGTTTCAATATATCCATTCATGCTATTTCCATGCATGTTTGAGCAACTTATGCCTGCTTATCAGGTCAAATAAAATGTTGGCATTTAAATAATCACATATGGAGTTTGAATTTGAACCTTTGGTTCAAACCAACTTCATTTAAATCATTGCTAGTTGCATTAGCTCAAATCACAGCATATTGCCATGTCATGATCATGCATCATATTGTGCATCGCATTGATTGTGTTATTCCTTGTTTGCGGGTAATTGTCCCCTCTCAGTAGACGACGTTCCGACGATGAGATCGATGACACCGATGAAGAACTATACTATCTTCAGAAGTGCTAGGCAAGCAAAAACCCCTTGTTCATTCCGATACAATCCCACTCTCTCGCTCCTGCTCTCTTTTACTGCATTAGGACAACACCGGTTCAACTGTTACATGTTGCGGTAGTTGAACCCCTTTCCTTTGCATGACCTGTCATTGCCACAGTAAATAGATGAAACCCACTAGCATGAGTAGGAGTTGTTTGAGCCCTGATGTGCCTACTCATTCATGCTTGTTTGTCATGCCTGCTACTGCTTAGAGTTGAGTCAGGTCCGATTCATTGGGGATGAATTGGAATGTGGTGAACATGTCCTACTGTTGAGAGCTAAGTGTGTGAACACGATTTGGTAAAGGTAGTGGTGAGAGGCCATATAGGAGTACATGGTGGGTTGTCTCATTGCAGCCGTCCTCAGGAACTGAGTTCTGTGTTTGTGATCTATGAACAGTTACTACCACACATTGGGCTCCGGGCGCTCCAAGCTCTCTCGACTTATTGATCAACCCGATCTCTATCCAGGAGTTGCAACTAGTTTCTGGTGTTTTTAGGTAGTGTTAGTAGTCTACTAGGTGGCACTCAGTACAGGTGGGCTTGGGACAGACTAGGCACAGTGGCCCGGTGTACCAAGTGGCACCCGGATGGTGGGCTTGGGAACCCTGCTCACATCGTTTGGGGTCGTGAGCGGCACCCCGGCTAGATCTCCTTGCGGATGGAACCCGAATAGGCAATAAACCTGGACTAGAGACTTGTTGGTTAGTCAGGTCGTGGCCAACTCCCTCGCCAGGCTTCCGCTTGAAGGATGCCGAGATACATGATGTGTACATGGTGGTAAGTGGCGGGAGCGTGTGTGAAGAAGTACCCCCCTGCAGGGTTATCATTATCTATTCGAATAGCCGGATTCCTCGGATATGGAAACTTGGACCCCTTGCATAGTTCATAGACAAGTGAAAGTGGATACTCTAAAATGCGCAAGATAAGCGTGAGTGCTATGCATGGCGTTCTCGTAGGGACACGGGAGCAGATCCATAGTGGTGTATTGGTATGGCGAATATGTGGACTCGTGTGCGCCACCTCAAAAGAGTTGCTTGCAGTCGTAGTTTAGGTTAACCACTGAGTCAAAGCTGGCTTGCTGCAGTTAAACCCCACCATCCCCTTTGTTGATAATGATACATATTTAGTTAGTTCTGATGTAAGTCTTGCTGAGTACATTTGTACTCACGTTTTCTTAATTTATGTTTTTGCAGAGAGACTTCAGTCTCGCTAGTAGTTCCGCGTGGACTTCGACGTTTAGCTTGTTACCTCAGCTACGATCTTGTGCCCTCAGCAGGATCTGGTAGATAGTCAAGCTTCTCAGCCTTTTTCATTTGTAGAAGTCTGTACTCAGACATGTTAAGCTTCCGCATGTGCTTTGACTTGTATGCTCTGAATGTTGGGTCATGAGACCCATGTTTGTATTATCTGGCTCTTTGGAGCGTAATGTATAAATACTTGAGTCGTAGAGTTATGTTGTGATGCCATGTTGTATTTACACATATCGAGCATATTGTGTGTATGATTGAAATGCTTGGTATGTGTGGGATCCGACAACCTAGTTGTTCATCCTTGGTAGCCTCTCTTATGGGGAAATGTAGTCTTGTGCTTCCATGAGCCATAGTAGTCCGCTACAGCCCGGTTCACCGGAGTCCTACTAGCCCAGCACTACTGCTCCGGAACACTTGACTGGCCGGCATGTGATTCACTTTGTTCCTGTGTCTGTCCCTTTGGGGAAATGTCATGCTGTGACATCCGGAGTCCTGCTAGCCTGCTACAGCCCGGGTTCCCGGAGTCCTGTTAGCCCAGTTGCTACAGCCCGGATTCACGTGCTGCTGACCGACATGCTCGATGTTGATTCATGTATGCCTGTCCCCGTAAGTTAGTGCCACTTTGGGTTCACGACTAGTCATGTCGGCCCGGGTTCTCTGTCATATGGATGCTAGCGACACTATCATATACGTGAGCCAAAAGGCGCAAACAGTCCCAGGCCATGGTAAGGCGACGCCCGTGGGAATACCATGCGTGAGGCCGCAAAGTGATATGAGGTGTTACCGGCTAGATCGATGTGACTTGGAATCGGGGTCCTGACAAGTACATGCACCGTGCGTGCACCTCTTCTCTTCATGCACGTGCCCCACCTATGTGGGTGTGTGTGAGAGAGATACAAACCTAGATAGATGGCGTGTGCGTTCGTGAGTGTTTTTTGTTTTGGGGGTGGTGATTTCGTGAATGTATTTGTGGGAATATGTGTCGATGAAATCTCAAACAAAATTTTGCATGCAATGTGTGTGAAATAGAGGCATATCCATATCATATAGAGGGGGCCAGAGGGGGTGATCCACGAGAAGAGAGGGAGGGGTCATAGATATCGGTAGAGTCGAAGAGAGGATCAAGTGGGTGGGTGCGAGATGGATTAAGAGAGCCATCGAAATTGTCTGTGTGCAAGGCAAAGATATAGGGCGACTGACCTACCAGAACGTCAGAGGGCACATGGAAAGTTTTTGTGTGGCAGGGATACATGACTAGAGCGCTGGATGTATCGGTGTGTGTGTGTGTGGGTGGGGGTGGAGGGAGGGGGAGGCAGATGCCTAACTAGAGAGGTAGAACAACTCATATATGTGTTGAGAGGGAGAGACCGAGCTATGTGTTGAGGGAGATGGGTCGACATCCATACATAACTAAAGGATAGTAAATAGGTTGGTATAGAGAGAGAGAGACGGAGAGAGAGCAAGGGAGAGGGGTAGAGTGCTGGATGGGTGATGGAGTTGCTTCTCGAAGATGGTGGGAGAGGCCTACTAGACAAACTGAGGGAAGAACTGCAATATTAGCAATAAGAGTGGGGATGTGTTTCTGTGTGTGCCTGTGCGTGATAGATCTGTCAGGACGCATGCATGGACGATGAAGGGGAACCATGTGTTTTCTAAGCAAACCTAACTAGATCGGTAGATCAATTGTTGTTTGTCGGAGGAAGGGAGAGACATAACTAATGAGGTAGATCGATTGATGCGTGGGAAAAAAATAAGTTATAAGGACCTAGCTAGCTATATGTATAGCGGGAGATCGGTCGGTGTACATCCATTTATTAGAGGCAAATAAGGTCTAGCGAGACGGATAGATAGAGAGAATGGAGCTAGGAGGTGGTGCGAGAGGCCGAGCTACTGGCTAGATAGGGGGAGGAGTGTGCGGTTGTGAGATCGACGAAAAGAGGGGCGAGAGTTTACACGTGTGTGGGACCGTATGAGAGACACGAGGCATGGACACAGAAAGGAGGAGATGGAAGGTGCGTGTGTACGTATGTTGCAGGCAGACGCTGGAGAGGTTTATCGATCGGTGTGTGTCGGAAAAGAGTTGTGGAGACTGTGGGAGAACGACCTAAAGAAAAAAATGAATGTGCTAGATGGATAGAATGCTGAGGGAAAGGGAGGGCGAGGAGGGCGTGTGCATGCATGAGAGAAATTTAGTGCTAGCTACAAAGGTTAGAGGATTGTGTGGGTGTAAGAGACTAACAAAGATCATAATTTGATAGGAAAGTGGATTCATATCTTTGAATAGGAGATCATAGTGTTATAAAGATATGCATGCATGAATATAGCGGTGATACACGTGTTGTGGTTTTGCACATGTTATACCATAATGTGATAATGCATGGCGTTTGCAACTCACAGCTAAATGTCGAACAATCTAAACCATACTATATATCAAACAATCTCACATTTTATTTGAATTTGTGATAATATGTGGCATTTGCAGCATACAACTAAATATCGAGCAATCTAAACAATAGTATGTATCGATCAATCTCACATTTTATTTGAATTTGTGGTAATGTGTGGTGTTTGCAACTCACATCTAAATGCTTGTAGGCGTATGGGGTGGGGCACCATACATTATGTGATAAACACATTATACATATGAGACATGGTTTAGATTATGAAGATCTAGCTAGATCTTGAAATGTACTGTGATTTGAAATCAACATAAAGTGGATTCAAAAAATCAAGTTCGAGTTCATATAGTACACATAGTTCATATCTAACTCGAGAGTAATCATGTGGTGTGCTGTGAAGATAATACACAAATGATGGTTTAACTTGACAATAATGATGATTGTAGATCTTATTAAAATAGAGAAATGAATTCAAATGGTTTGACTTCACAACAATTATTATTGTAGATCTTATTGAAATAGAGAAACAAATTCAAATTTAGTTCATATGAAGAGGTAGTATATATGTTTGGAATGCATTAAAACGTTCATTTGAGTAGCAGGTTGCATGCATTATACACGTAGCAAAATATTTTAATTGAACATAACATGAATTCAAAGTTTTGAATGACATTTGTAGTGCGAATTGATTTGGAACAGTACATAGCACTAGACTCTCGTGTGATGCGAATTGATTTCTTTTTGTTTTTTCATCGACGGAAGTGCGGATTGATTTGGTACAGTACACGTTGGGCTTGTCCGGAAATTTCAACCCGCGCCTTGTTACCCCAAAATATTTAAGATATATCTTTGTCTCGTTGTGCTCCGACAACTCCCTCCATCTCAACCCGCACCTTGCTATTCAAAAATTACAATGCGCGCGAAAACTCCCACCTCCTGTGAAATCCCGACATGCGAAATGCCCGTGATACCCCTGAACCGAAAGAACCGCCTAGCTCAAATCGGTGGGGGTACTTCCGTAACTTACCCCACATTTCGGACAAGCGCGTCCCTAAGCCATGGTTCCCCACTCCCATCCCACCTGACCACCCATTCGTACATCGAGGCCGCGAACACACGCGAAGCCCCACACCCTCCTCCGTCCGCCACACAGCTGGAGCCTCTTCCCCGACGACACTGTCCACAGCAACACCTCAACGTCCCTCATCCACCGTACCGGATGAGGATCCATCGTCGATCTCGTCGTCCCGCCGGTTCAGCCACCCCGTCCTCCACCTCCAAGGAGCTGCCCCGACGTTCCCCTCGTCTTTTGCGCCACCTCCATTCCCACACCGTCATCTTCACCTGCACCACCAGAAGAGCATCATCATCACCGTTTCCTCAGATGAAGCTGAGGCCTAATCGGCGCCACCAAAGAGGTTGTACACTAATCACCGCATTTTCTTCTTGATTCGATCTCATGATGCTGCCGGTGCTCAGTCCCGAGCCGACACGGTGCGACTACATCCACGGCGGCATCGCCGGCCACTTCCTCCATGGCGTCGTTCCCTCGGCGGCGACGTCCACATCAGTAGGAGCTGTTGCTGCTTTAGCTCTCCCTCGCGCTGCTGCGCTGCTCTTGCTCTCGACCCCTTTCTTACTCTGCTCTTGATATTGCTCTTGCTCTTTCTCATGTTGCTGCTCTTGCTCTTGCTTGCGATGTTGCTCCGATTTAGCTACACTTTAGTCGACTGAATCAACTTTTGGGTCAGTCGATTTTCAGGGGGGTGGGGGGCTCCCCGGAGTTAAGGAAGAACCAGCCGCAGCGGGGAGGGAGCTCGCCGGAGAGGTACCCCACTATCTATCTTAGGGTTCAGGGTGGGGGCGGTGGTTACCGGCGGTGGTGGGCGGTGGCGTGGGGACTGCTGGAGAAAAAGTTCGGCATAGGGGGGACTAGAGGAATGGTCGGGGCGGCGGCGGACCAGCGGTGGGGAGTGGTTTCGGGGCGGGCGGGGTGGTGCATCGCCGGCCACGGGCGGCGGTTTAGTCGGTGGTGGCTGGCGGCTTAGGGGGGTGGAGGTTGAAGTTGAACTGCAGGCCCTTGATTTCGTATCCAACGGCTGGAAAATCGACTGACCAGAGATAAAAAATTCAGTCGACCGGTTCTCGCACACGCTGCTGCTGCTGCTTTTCTGCTACTAGATAGTGCGTTCTGTTTCGACAGTAAAATTCAGTTTCGACGGTAAAATTCAGTTTCGACAGTTAAGTTCAGTTTCGACAGTTAAATTCAGTTTCGATAGGTAAGTTCAGAGATGAGCAGCTGATGTATCTTACGGCTAGCACTTTGTGGTTATGTATTTTAAGTCATCTATTGGAGATGCTATTAGAATTCCACTTAGGTTAACATTGTCTCTCCTGTCATGCTTCAGCCTCAGAGCTGCTCCAACAACGAAACCCTCCATCACAGCGGAGCAGTACCCCGGGCTCCATCTCAAGATGCCTAAGATTTTCTTCCCCTCCTCCAACAGCCATGTCAGCCGGATCATCCTCACCGACCAACCCAATCATGCTGAGATCGACATGGCTTCGCCAAAGAGGTTGTACACTTGTTGCATCTCTTTTTTACTCTATATGTTATATATATTGTCCATTGAGCACACGCAGTAATGTGAAATACGATTAGTTTCTCCTACTATATGACAAGAAGTGAGGTACCACGTAACTTAGCTATCTGTGATGGACTCTCTTGAACGCCATCATTATTTATCTCTTTGTGTTTGAGCTGTGCATTTGTCGATGGGCCTGGGAGTTGAGCTAGTAGGGAAGTGGCCTGGGACCAAAGTAGTAGAAGTAGGCAAGTAGCACAGAAACATTTTTTGGGTGTAGCTTTTCCTTGCTCAAGCCTACCTATTAGAATCGCCAGTGCTTGAAAGGAAAAGGGAAGGAAAAGCATAGGAATTGGGAAGTTTCCTATGGTACTACTATTCATGCATTTGGTTCAAAGGAATGGAGCAAAGGAAAACTGTAGGATTTGCTCCTTTAGTGTCTCCTTGAAAGAAAAACCATACGGATTTTAATTTCCACTTGCCCTCCTTTTCAAATTCCTATTCATGAAGCACAAGACTAAGAGATAGTAGCATAATAGCATTATAACTGTACATTTTCTTGTGGTTTGACTTAATCTCACCATGCTTCTTTGCATCCCGTGATCTTCCAATTCTTGTGAACCAAACACCCAGATTGGCAGAAATCTTGTGTTTTTAAATTCTCTGTTTTGCACGTGCATTCCTATCCTAGTATCGTGTATTTCCTATCCCTAAGTTATTAGAATCCTCCAATTCAAACGAGCCCTTATAGAATTACTTCTCTTACAGATAGTTGTCAAAGAAAACCTTGTGTGGTTTGTTCCGCTCCTGCTGCACCGTCGTCCACCCAAGCTCAGCTGCTCCAACGACAGAAGGGTCCAGCACAGCAGGGATCTGGCCTCCAGACTGTCTTTCGCCGCCTTAGATCTTCTTCCCTGCCGCCGGCAGCCATGGCAACTGCATTACCATCATCAACCGAGCAGATGACCTCGAGGACTACACGGGTCCGCAAGAGAGGTCGCACTCTTTCGTGTCTACTTACGTTATGCATTGCTTAATATTACATGCTACTTTATCGTCCTGTTCACCGATTAGACTCTGAGTCAGCTCCAAACTAATGGTCAAACTTGAGTTTTTAAATGGTTGTGGGGTACATATCGGGGCCACAATCAATAGTATCTATCTACTATCTGGTTAATCTCTGGTGTCTACTATGAGTTTCATGTTGGTTGGGAAACAAACAGTAAAGAAGCCATTATTTGTATTTTTTAACTGAAGCCATTATCTGCCTGATATCATTGGTTTTGGTTCTATCCATAGGTTCCTACCATCACTCTGGATTTCTGCATGCACTCCTTACATAATCTCACTATGTTTTATTCCTATGCATGTCAGTTATTGTACACAATGGAACTGAACATGTAGAGCAAAAGAGACGAGTCTTGCATGACAATAAAATTTCATGCAGACGTCGCTCCATGGTAGGTGCAAGGGCAGCCCCCCTCCACCCATTTTGGATTGTAATCAAGAGGAAGATATCTATTCTGTGGGGGATTTAGAAGGAGAAGACCACTCCTATTTACCCCCTGAGGTCTTTGCTCTAACTTGGCATGCTGATGTTGGTTATATCATGCATATGGTGCCTTGCATTGCTTACTTTATACATCAAATATGTCAACTGCTTAGTTTATACATGCATTGTGTGAATGCCATCTGTTTAGTTTATTCATCGTTTATGTGAATTATGCAACGCCATCTTGTTTAGCCAGGCATCATATATGTGAATTTTGCAATGCCATCCTGCTTAGCCAGTCATCTTATATGTGAATTATATCAGGCCATACTTTTTTTGTTACGTATTACATTCGTCAACAATGTTAGTACATTCAACTACTCTTCGTGTGCATCAGCCATTTGACATGGTGATGGAAAATTCTGGAGTGAAAACAAGGTCTTCACAGCAGACTACACTATCTGACGAAGCGCATATCTCGATGGTTATGGATAGCTCCTTAGAGGAGGATTCAAGACAGATGACCGGTCCTATCCCCCCCGAGGTGTATGCTCTAACTTGGCAGGGTTATGTTGCTCATATCGTGTGTATGGTGTCTTGCATTGCTATGTCATTTCATTAGTTTAGAAATGCTTTGTGTGAATGCCACCTGTTTAGTGTCTAATTACCATATATGTGAATTATGCATTGCCATCCTGTTGCAAGACATTATATATGTGAATTATGCAATGCTATCTTGTTGAAAAGGCATTATATATGTGAGTTATGCAATGTCATGCTGTTGAGCCAATCATCATGTATGTGAATTATACCATGCTATCATTTTTTTGTATTATGTGTTCCATTTGTCGACAATGTTTGTATATTCAACTACTCTTCCTGTGTATCAGCCATTTGAAGCGGTGATGGAAGTATCTGGAGTTAAAACAAGGTATACAGAGCAGACAATGCTACTTGCTGAAGTAGAAATCTTGCTGGATACAGAGAGCTCCCTAGAGAAGGATTCAGAGACTGATGACCAGTCCTATTTCCCCCCTGAGGTCATGCATGTTGTCTTGCATTGCTTAGTTTTTACATCATATATGGATTGCCATCTGCTTACTTTCTTACTATATAAATCATATATTTGAATTATATCATGCCATCATGTTTACATACACATCTATCTGAATTATGGCATGGCAACCCATTTAATAAAGACATCATATAGTTATATCATCTCATCATGTTTAGTGTTTACAGTCATCATATTCTGAATTATATCATTCTATCCAGGAATTATATCATGCTATCATGTTTCCATAGGCGACATGTATGTGAATTATGGCATGCCAACCTATTTAATAAACACATTATATAGTTATATCATGTCATCCTGTTTACATAGTCATCATATTTTGAACTATGTCTTTCCATCTTTTTTAGTTAGCCATCATAATGTGAAATTGTGTCGTGCTATCATGTTTAGTTAGCCATCATATATGTGAAATTGTGGCATGCTGTCATGTTTGGTTAGAGAACGTAAATGTGAATTATTTCATGCCCTCTTTTATTCCCCACTATCCATTGAACCTGTCTATCGTACAATGCCTGTACATTCAATTATTTTTCTTGTTTATCAGCCATTTGAATTGGAGAGGGTGATGGCAGTATCTAAGGGAGTAACAACACGGTCTTCAGAAAAGACAGTGCTACCAGTTGATTCAGATAGAACCACAGTTGTACTTGCCCAAGAACCAGCCCCACCGCACATAACCCAGACTCTCGCAGATTGTACCCCTACAAAGTTGGACAGAGAACCAGCTACACCCCTTCTAACCCCAACCCCAGCAGGTAGTAACCTAGTTCCAGTTGACACGGCACCGTCTCCACCACAGAGCACCCAAACACGAGCATTTAGTAAGGGAACTGCAGTGCCCAAAGCACGAGGACCACCACTCTGAATCCCAACTCAACGCTTAAAGGAGAAGAAGAATTGTTCTCAGGTCAGGTTCTGTAGCTATGGTTCATACTTCTTTGCTCTTGCATCACTGTATTTACTCAGACCAACTATTTTCAAATTTGAAGGATGGAAATGAAACTCCAATGGCGCAACAGGTATGTTTTAAACATGTTTCTTTAACTAGTTTGCTGTTGTAACTTGCTCTATGTTGATTTCAGTTTCAATTGAATAAACAGTTATGTTCTCATGTCATGCACATTACAAGTGTTGTTATTGCTCTATAGTTTCCCACACTTATATTCTGCCTATTCTGCTTTATCTTGAACAAATATTATTTAAACTGTGTCTCTATCTTGATATGGCAACAAAAACTAGAATGATATAGACCATAAAGTGACCATGGTACATAGATATATGTTTGTTTCATGTTGTTATCCTCTGCACATTACTACTGAACTAATTTACCAAAATGAGTTTCATATACAACATGGTAAACCTGTGATGTGCCTGCTTGTTTCTCTTTTAGAATGCAGACAAAATATTGGAGAACAGTACCCTGTTATGAAATGGTAAAGGAAGTAATGCAGATAAGGTTCAAGATAGTGAGACATCCCTGTTGGTCTCCAAGAAAGCTGATAAAAACTACCTTGACGACAGTGAGAGAACCCAAAAGTCATGTCTTGATGTAGTGTTCAAGTTACTGGCCACAACTTTTGGCACAAGCTCTTCGAACTCGCTGCCTGAATTAGTTCATCTTCTTGAGTCTCAGCTTCAAGTTGAAAGACATCGATCAGATGTGCGGCGACATGAAGCTGAAGGACTGAGGAAGTCCTGTGGAATTCAGATGCATACTTTCTAGTGCAACAACAAGTGCTGGAGGATTTAAGGGCCAAACAAGAGAAAGTTAATAAGCTTGCTAAGCATCTTGCCAGCACTATGGGTACCCAGGATATTGTTTCTTGAGATCTTCTGAAGTGGTTTTAGTTCTGGACTTGTTTTGCTGCGGCGTTTATTTGCACTGGTCGCTGATACGTCTCCAACGTATCTATAATTTTTGGTTGCTCCATGCTATATTATCTACTATTTTGGTCAATATTAGGCTTTCTTTTCCAATTTTATATTACTTTTGGGACTAACCTATTAACCGGAGGCCCAGCCCAGATTTGTTGTTTTATGCCTATTTCAGTGTTTTGAAGAAAAGGAATATCAGATGGAGTCGAAACGGAACGAAATCAACTGGAGAAGTTATTTTTGGAAGGAAACACACCTGATGGACTTGGACCCCACGTCAGAAGATACGGGAGCTGCCCACGAGGGGGGGGGGGCTATGGCGCGCCCCCTGCCTCGTGGGGCCCCCGTGGCTCCCCTGACGTGCTTCTTCTGCCTATATAACTCCATATACCCTAAAGCTTCCAGAACACACAATAGATCGGGAGTTCCGCCGCCAGAAGCCTCCGTAGCCACCGAAAACCAATCGAGACCCGTTCCGGCACCCTTCCGGAGGGGGCAATCCCTCTTCGGTGGCCATCTTCGTCATCCCGGTGCTCTCCATGATGAGGAGGGAGTAGTTCTCCCTCGGGGCTGAGGGTATGTACCAGTAGCTATGTGTTTGATCTCTCTCTCTCTCTCTATCTCGTGTTCTTGAGATGATACGATCTTGATGTATCGCGAGCTTTGCTATTATATTTGGATCCTATGATGTTTCTTGCCCCCCCCCCTCTTCTCTCTTGTAATGAATCGAGTTTCCCCTTTGAAGTAATCTTATCGGATTGAGTCTTTTAAGACTTGAGAACACTTTATGTATGTCTTGCCGTGGATATCTGTGGTGACAATGGGATACCGCGTGCCACTTGATGTATGTTTTGGTGACCAACTTGCGGGTTCATGAACCTATGCATAGGGGTTGGCACACGTTTTCTTCGTGATTCTCCGGTAGAACTTTGGGGCACTCTTTGAGGTCCTTTGTGTTGGTTGAATAGATGAATCTGAGATTGTGTGATGCATATCGTATAATCATACCCACGGATACTTGAGGTGACATTGGAGTATCTAGGTGACATTAGGGTTTTGATTGATTTGTGTCTTAAGGTGTTATTCTAGTACGAACTCTAGGGCTGTTTGTGACACTTATAGGAATAGCCCAACGGATTGATTGGAAAGAATAAATTTGAGGTGGTTTCGTACCCTACCATAATCTCTCCGTTCATTCTCCGCTATTAGTGACTTTGGAGTGACTCTATGTTGCATGTTGAGGGTTAGTTTTATGATCCAATTATGTTAGTATTGTTGAGGGAACTTACATTAGCGAAAGTATGAACCCTAGGCCTTGTTTACCATCATTGCAATACCGTTTACGCTCACTTTTATCACTTGCTACCTTGCTGTTTTTATTATTTCAGATTACAAAAACTATTATCTACTAAACATATACCACTTGTTTCACCGTCTCTTCACCGAACTAGTGCACCTATACAATTTACCATTGTATTGGGTGTGTTGGGGACACAAGAGACTATTTGTTATTTGGTTGCAGGGTTGCTTGAGAGAGACCATCTTCATCCTACGCCTCCTACGGATTGATAAACCTTAGGTCATCCACTTGAGGGAAATTTGCTACTGTCCTACAAACCTCTGCACTTGGAGGCCCAACAACGTCTACAAGAAGAAGGTTAGGTAGTAGACATCAAGCTCTTTTCTGGCGGCGTTGCCGGGGAGGTGAGTGCTTGAAGGTATATCTTTAGATCTTGCAATCGAGTCTTTTAGTTTCTTGTTTTATCACATATTTACTTTATAAAAGAAAACTATAAAAAAATGGAATTGAGTTTGTCTCATACGCTTCATCTTTTTAATATCTTTCGTGAGTATGATGGAATGAATAATTGTGCTCAAGTGCTAGAAGAAGAAATCTATAAAATGTTTGGCACTAAGCATGATTGCAATGTTGTTAGTATGAATTCTTTGAATATCCATGATGCTAATGATATGCAAAGCCACAAGCTTGGGGAAGCTATGTTTGATAAAGATGATATTTTTTGTTTCCCAAGTTTTGATGAGCAAATTTATTATGATGAAATCATGCCTCCTATCTATGATGATTATTGTGATGACATGTATGCCTTAAATAATAATAATAATAACAATGAAACTTGTCATCTTAATTTCAATTTTCAATCCCATGATAGTTACTTTGTTGAGTTTGCTCCCACTATTATTCATGAGAAGAATTTTGATTATGTGGAGAGTAATAAAAATTCTATGCTTATAGATCATGAAAAGAATGCTTTAGGTGCTGGTTATATTGTTGAATTTATTCATGATGCTATTGAAAATTATTATGAGGGAGGAATATATGCTTGTAGGAATTGCAATAATACCAAGTTTCCTCTCTATGTGCTTAAAGTTTTGAAGTTATGCTTGTTTTGCCTTCCTATGGTAGTTGATTATTGTTCCCATAAGTTGTTTGAACACAAAATCCCTATGCATAGGAAGTGGGTTAGACTTAAATGTGCTAGTCATATTCTTCATGATGCTCTCTTTATGTTACAATTCTTATCCTTCATGTGAGCATCATTGAAATCATCATGCCTAGCTAGGGGCGTTAAACGATAGCGCTTGTTGGGAGGCAACCCAATTTTATTTTTGTTCGTTGCTTTTTTCTCCTGTTTAGTAATAAATAATTCATCTAGCCTCTGTTTAGATGTAGTTTTATGCTTTTAATTAGTGTTTGTGCCAAGTAGAACCTTTGGGAAGACTTGGGGAAAGTCTTGTTGATCATGCTGTAAAAAACAGAAACATTAGCGCTCATGAGAATTGCTGCCATTTTTATTTGGAGAGTGATATTTAGTTAATTATTTTTGAATATGATTAATAGATAAATTCCTCAGGTCCAGCAGTTTATTTGAGAATTTTATGATTTCCATAAGTATACGTTTGATTCAGATTACTACAGACTGTTCTGTTTTTAACAGATTCTGTTTTCATTGTGTTGTTTGCTTGTTATGATGAATCTATGGCTAGTAAAAGAGTTTATAAACCATAGAGAAGTTGGAATACAGTATGTTTAACACCAATATAAATATATAATGAGTTCATTACAGTACCTTGAAGTGGTGATTTATTTTCTTATACTAACGGAGCTTATGAGTTTTCCGTTAAGTTTTGTGTTGTGAAGTTTTCAAGTTTTGGGTAAGGATTCGATGGACTATGGAACAAGGAGTGGCAAGATCTTAAGATTGGGGATTCCCAAGTCACCCCAAGGTAACATTCAAGGATAGCCAAGAGCCTAAGCTTGGGGATGCCCCGGAAGGCATCCCCTCTTTCGTCTTCGTTCATCGGTAACTTTACTTGGAGCTATATTTTTATTTGCCGCATGATATGTGTTTTGCTTGGAGCGTCAATTTATTTTGTTAGGATTTTCTTGCTGTTATTTAGAACAATGTTTTTCATCTTTTATTTCAATAAAAGTGGCATTGATAGCCTTTACTATGCCTATGTTACAAGTATACATGTTGCTGTTTGAAAACAGAAAGTTTACCGCTGTTGCAATAATTCCCTAGAAAAGTCAGGATGTGATAAAATGTTGAAACCTTTTTCATATTAAGATATGATAAATTTACTACGGTGGAAATTTTATTTTATAATTTTTGGAGCTAGGGAAGTATGGATGTTGCAGCATTCTTTACAGACTATCCTGTTTAGGAAGATTGCTGTTATGTTTGCATTGTTTGCATATGTTTGCTTCTTTAATGATTCTATTTGAGGATAGGACTATTAAATATGCAGAGGCATTTAGTATGCAATGTTGAATAATAATTTTAGTGATTTTCTACAGTAGAGTATGATAAGGTTTTGGCAATGGTTTATACTAACTTATCTCATGAGTCCTTGTTGAGTTTTGTGTGGATGAAGCTTTTGAGATTTAGGGAGACCGTGATATGAGAGGAATTAAGGAGACACAAAAGCTCAAGCTTGGGGGTGCCCAAGGCACCGAGGATAATATTTCAAGAAGTCTCAAGCATCTAAGCTTGGGGATGCCCCGGTTGGCATCCCACCTTTCTTCTTCAACAACTATCGGTTAGTATCGGTTGATCCTAAGTTTTTGTTTCTTCACATGATGTTTGCTATTCTTAGAATGTCATTTTATTTTGCTTTGCTTGCTGTTTGAATAGAATACCAAGATCTGAAATTATTAAATGTTAGAGAGTCTTCACATAGTTGCATAATTATTCGACTACTCATTGATCTTCACTTATATCTTTCGGAGTAGTTTGTCATTTTCTCTAGTGCTTCACTTATATACTTTTAGAACATGGTAGTAGTTTTATTTTGAAGAAATAGATGAACTCTCATGCTTCATTTATATTATTTTGAGAGTCTTAAATAACATGGTAATTTTCTTAAAATCCTAATATGCTAGGTATTCAAGAATAATAAAATTCTCTTATGAGTGTGTTGAATACTAAGAGAAGTTTGATACTTGATGATTGTTTTGAGATATGGAGATGGTGATATTAGAGTCATGCTAGTTTAGTAGTTGTGAATTTTAGAGATACTTGTGTTGAAGTTTGTGATTCCCGTAGCATGCACGTATGGTGAACCATTATGTAACGAAGTCGGAGCATGAGGTGTTTATTGATTGTCCTCCTTATGAGTGGCGGTCGGGGACGAGCGATGGTCTTTTCCTACCACTCTATCCCCCTAGGAGCATGCGCGTAGTACTTTGTTTCGATAACTAATAGATTTTTGCAATAAGTATGTGAGTTCTTTATGACTAATGTTGAGTCCATGGATTATACGCACTCTCACCCTTACACCTTTGCTAGCCTCTCTAGTACCGCGCAACTTTTGCCGGTACCATAAACCCACCATATACCTTCCTCAAAACAGCCACCATACCTACCTATTATGGCATTTCCATAGTCATTCCGAGATATATTGCCATGCAACTTTCCACCATTTCGTTTATTATGACACGCTTCATCATTGTCATATTGCTTTGCATGATCATGTAGTTGACATTGTATATGTGGCAAAGCCACCATTCATAATTCTTTCATACATGTCACTCTTGATTCATTGCATATCCCGGTACACCGTTGGAGGCATTCATATAGAGTCATACTTTGTTATAGTGTCGAGTTGTATCATTGAGTTGTAAATAAATAGAAGTGTGATGATCATCATTCAATAGAGCATTGTCCCAAAAAAAGAAAAAAAGAGAGAAAGGCCATAAAAAAGAAAGGCCAAATAAAAAAAGAAAGGCCAAATAAAAAAATAAAATAAAAAATAAAATAAAAGGGACAATTCTACTATCCTTTTCCACACTTGTGCTTCAAAGTAGCACCATGTTCTTCATATAGAGAGTCTCCTATGTTGTCACTTTCATATACTAGTGGGAATCTTTCATTATAGAACTTGGCTTGTATATTCCAATGATGGGCTTCCTCAAAATGCCCTAGGTCTTCGTGAGCAAGCGAGTTGGATGCACACCCACTAGTTTCTTTTGTTGAGCTTTCATACATTTATAGCTCTAGTGCATCCGTTGCATGGCAATCCCTACTCACTCACATTGATATCTATTGATGGGCATCTCCATAGCATGTTGATATGCCTAGTTGATGAGAGACTATCTTCTCCCTTTTTGTCTTCTCCACAACCACCATTCTATTCCACCTATAGTGCTATGTCCATGGCTCACGCTCATGTATTGCGTGAAGATTGAAAAAGTTTGAGAACATCAAAAGTGTGAAACAATTGCTTGGCTTGTCATCGGGGTTGTGCATGATTTAAATATGTTGTGTGGTGAAGATGGAGCATAGCCAGACTATATGATTTTGTAGGGATAACTTTCTTTAGCCATGTTATTTTGAGAAGACATGATTGCTTAGTCAGTATGCTTGAAGTATTATTATTTTTATGTCAATATGAACTTTTGTCTTGAATCTTTCGAATCTGAATATTCATACCACAATTAAGAAGAATTACATTGAAATTATGCCAACTAGCATTCCACATCAAAAATTATCTTTTTTATCATTTACCTACTCGAGGACGAGCAGGAATTAAGCTTGGGGATGCTTGATACGTCTCTAACGTATCTCTAATTTTTGATTGCTCCATGCTATATTATCTACTGTTTTGGGAAATATTGGGCTATATTTTCCACTTTTATATTACTTTTGGGACTAACTTATTAACCGGAGGCCCAGCCCAGATTTGCTGTTTTATGCCTATTTCAGTGTTTGAAGAAAAGGAATATCAGACGGAGTCGAAACGGAACGAAATCAAATGGAGAAGTTATTTTTGGAAGGAAACACACCTGATGGACTTGGACCCCACATCAGAAGATACGGGAGCTGCCCACGAGGGTGGGGGCACCCCCCTAGGGCGCGCCCCCTGCCTCGTGGGGCCCCCGTGACTCCCCTGATGTGCTTCTTCTGCCTATATAACTCCATATACCCTAAAACTTCCAGAACACACAATAGATCGGGAGTTCCGCCGCCAGAAGCCTCCGTAGCCACCGAAAACCAATCTAGACCCGTTCCGGCACCCTGCCGGAGGGGGCAATCCCTCTCCGGTAGCCATCTTCATCATCCCGGTGCTCTCCATGACGAGGAGGGAGTAGTTCTCCCTCGGGGCTGAGGGTATGTACCAGTAGCTATGTGTTTGATCTCTGTCTCTCTCGTGTTCTTGAGATGATACGATCTTGATGTATCGCGAGCTTTGCTATTATATTTGGATCCTATGATGTTTCTTCCCCATCTTCTCTCTTGTAATCAATCGAGTTTCCACTTTGAAGTAATCTTATCGGATTGAGTCTTTAAAGACTTGAGAACACTTGATGTATGTCTTGTCGTGTATATCTGTGGTGACAATGGGATACCGCGTGCCACTTGATGTATGTTTTGGTGACCAACTTGCGGGTTCATGAACCTATGCATAGGGGTTGGCACACGTTTTCGTCGTTATTCTCCGGTAGAACTTTGGGGCACTCTTTAAGGTCCTTTGTGTTGGTTAAATAGATGAATCTGAGATTGTGTGATGCATATCGTATAATCATACCCATGGATACTTGAGGTGACATTGGAGTATCTAGGTGACATTAGGGTTTTGATTGATTTGTGTCTTAAGGTGTTATTCTAGTACGAACTCTAGGGCTGTTTGTGACACTTATAGGAATAGCCCAACGGATTGATTGGCAAGAATAACTTTGAGGTGGTTTCGTACCCTACCATAATCTCTTCATTCGTTCTCCGCTATTAGTGACTTTGGAGTGACTCTTTGTTGCATGTTGAGGGATAGTTTTATGATCCAATTATGTTAGTATTGTTGAGGGAACTTACATTAGCGAAAGTATGAACCCTAGGCCTTGTTTACCATCATTGCAATACCGTTTACGCTCACTTTTATCACTTGCTACCTTGCTGTTTTTATTATTTCAGATTACAAAAACTATTATCTACTATCCATATACCACTTGTTTCACCATCTCTTCGCCGAACTAGTGCAACTATACAATTTACCATTGTATTAGGTGTGTTGGGGACACAAGAGACTCTTTGTTATTTGGTTGCAGGGTTGCTTGAGAGAGACCATCTTCATCCTATGCCTCCTACGGATTGATAAACCTTAGGTCATCCACTTGAGGGAAATTTGTTACTGTCCTACAAAGCTCTGCACTTGGAGGCCCAACAACGTCTACAAGAAGAAGGTTGTGTAGTAGACATCAGTCGCCAACTTTGACAACCAGTGTATATGATATGCTGCTTTGTTCCCTATATTTGCACTGGTGGCGAACTTTGATGCCCAGTGGATGTAATATGTGTAATAGCCGTGATAGCCTAGCGTAAGTTGCTTGCTTATTTATTTCCTTGTTATCTTATTTATTTGTTTGCTTGTAGTCAGTGTTTTTCTTTTTCCGTGGTTTGCTAGTGGCCGCAATAACCTATTTTTTAAAAGTAGGCCACAATAACCATGGGCTGCATATTTACTGCCGTGACACTGGGCCTTCTACAGGCTCTTGAAACAATGGGCCTTCTACGGGTCATATCACCAATGGGCCTTCTGCGGGCCGTATCATCAATGGGCCTTCTACATGCCATATGATCGATTGCCCAAACATGGGCCAATAATATACCGCATTATGGTATGGGCTAGAGTTGGAATCGTCCATTCATGGGCTGACCATAACGGGTCGTCATTAATCGACCATATTTGATGACGCTATGAAAACGGCCCAATGTATTAACGGGCCACAAACGGGATGCTGTAACCACGGTCTGAATTTGGCCCACAAGCAGAAAATGATAGTAACGGGCCATAAGTAACTGAATGCTGGTGTCAGTGTCAAAACCGGCGGATCTCGGGTAGGGGGTCCTGAACTGTGCGTCTAGGCCGGATGGTAACAGGAGACAGGGGACACTTTGTTTTACCCAGGTTCGGGCCCTCTCGATGGAGGTAATACCCTACTCCTGCTTGATTAATATTGATGATATGGGTAGTACAAGAGTAGATCTACCACGAGATAAAGGAGGCTAAACCCTAGAAGCTAGCCTATGGTATGATTGTTGTGTATGGAGTTGATTCTCTACGGACTACAACCCTCCGGTTTATATAGACACCGGATAGGGTTAGGGTTACACAGAGTCGGTTACAATGGTGGGAGATCTTGAATATCCGCATCACCAAGCTTGCCTTCCACGCCAAGGAAAGTCCCATCCGGACACGGGACGAAGTCTTCAATCTTGTATCTTCATAGTCCAGGAGTCCGGCCGAAGGTATAGTCCGGCTACCCGAACACCCCCTAATCCAGGACTCCCTCAGTAGCCCCTGAACCAGGCTTCAATGACGACGAGTCCGGCACGCAAATTGTCTTCGGCATTGCAAGGCGGGTTCCTCCTCCAAGTCCTTCGTAGAAGATTGTAAACATCAAGAGTAGTGTCCGGCTCTATAAAATAAGTTTCCACATATTGCCATAGAGAGAATAATAACACAAATCAAATCTGCTGACGTATTCCGCAGTGCGCTATAACACTACGGCCAAGTCCTTTTCTTGAATCATTTCCACTTTTCCACCTCAGCATGTTTTGCGAGGCGGTTTCCTTGGCACGTCTTGTCAAAGCAGAGATCGTGTGCCCCCCTTTTATGGGATTCTCATCAATACGGACGTGGGTAACCCAATCGTGCCTGTTAGCATGTTTTCTCGATTAAAGGCGAGTCCCAAACGGTTACGGGGAGGGCTCCTGGTATTCAACCTCTTATAAAGAGACCAAGGCCTTACTCCTTTTTCCAGTCTCAAAATGAGTTCGCCCGTCGCCTCGAGTTCCAACACCCTAGGCGGACCTTCGACAATGTCCGGTTCCGACCTTCAAGGCCGATGGATGCCCTCCTTCGTCACAGAGGAGGACGTGCTAAAGTTGAGAGAGGCTAAGTTCTTGACCACCGAAATTCCGCATAGGTTGCCTGCTCAAGGGCAGGCTATTCCCAGTCCCCGGCCCGGCGAGAGCGTAGTGTTCATGTCTCACTTCCTTCGGGGGTTAGGCTTCCCGATGGATCCCTTCGTGAGGGGGCTGCTGTTTTATTACGGGCTGGAATTTCATGACTTAGCTCCGGAGTCCATCCTCCACATTTCCTCATTCATCGTTGTGTGCGAAGCGTTCCTCCGTGTTACTCCTCACTTCGGATTATGGCTAAAGACTTTTGGAGTGGAGCCGAAGATGATCGAGGGACGGCACGCAGAGTGCAGAGGTGACGTCATAAGTAAGAATGCTGATGCTCCATGGCCCGAGGGCTTCTTTAAAGAGGAGCTCGGCTTGTGGTAACGAGAATGGTTCTATATCACCGCTCCCAGGAGCGCCAAGTGGGCGGCGCCTCCTGCCTTTCGCTCGGGTCCCCCATCACGGCTAGCGTCATGGGTCAACAAAGGATTAGATTGGGGTTTACCCAAAGACGTGCCCCTGTTACAGGGTCGAATTAGGGATCTCTTGGAAGGAGACCTCAGTTTGGTCAAGGTGACGCAGGTCATGCTGATTCGCCGAATATTGCCCGGCAAACGTCGCCCCCTTCGCTTGTGGGAGTTTAATCCAGAGGGACCGCGAGCTCTCCAGAATTTTATGGGCGCAACACCCGCGGAGATGTATAGAATGTTCTTCGGATCACAAGGGATGTGTCCGGATTTGACCGAGGACGCAGGCCTAACCTGCAATCGCCTGGATACTCAAGTAAGCAACCCTGTGCCCGGACCTTCTATCCGTATAATTGTCATAAACTTGCTCCTAAAAGAGCCGTCCCTTTAAACAGGAGTGGATAGCGAAGGCAAAGTTGATCAGGTGTCCGGCTCCCCTTCCTGAAACCAGGCCGGATCCCGTGCTGGCCAGGATGCTGGAGATAATGCCTTTGGAGGGGGAGGACAAGGAAATTACGGCCTCCTTGAAGGAGGCTGCTCCGAAGGGAGGAACCGACAATTCCTCTCCTAAGGGGAAGAAGAGAGCCGCCTCTGACGACCCGGAAACCATGGACTCAAAACAGGGGAGAAAATCCTCGTCAGAGGGTCTGACGCCGGGGAGTTCCTCGGCCGGACTACGCCCTCAAAGGGATCAGCTCTCCAACGAGCCGTAAGTGGGGAAAAGATTTTCCTTTTGAGGGATGAGAGAAATCCCTGATTTTATTTCTGAGAAGATTAACCGAAATTTTACCTTGTAGCTCGGACCTCAGCCCTTCTCAGCAGAGCTCGTCTTTGGGAGATCTTCTTCCGGAGATGATGGAGAGCGGGACGCCTCCCCCTGCCGTGCCGCCTAGCGAGGTGGGCGACCCTGAGGTGTCGTCGCGGAGGGTTTCTCCGAATCCGACAGGGGTGGAAGGTGGCAGTGCGGCCCCCCGAAGTTCTCCGCGTCCG
The DNA here is from genome assembly GCF_002162155.2 of Triticum dicoccoides. Classification (NCBI taxonomy): domain Eukaryota; kingdom Viridiplantae; phylum Streptophyta; class Magnoliopsida; order Poales; family Poaceae; genus Triticum; species Triticum dicoccoides. The sequence continues at coordinate 227,735,193 of NC_041384.1, read as the reverse complement.
GCCTTCGAAAGAGGCCATAGGACAAGTCCGGCACCGTCTGGTACTCGGCCGGAGGAGCTAAAGATTCTGCTGGGGCGAGCTTCTATCTCAGAGGAGCACCGTGCATTGATGGGCACGGTGATTGAAAGGATTTCATCCACAGAAAGCAGATTGCCTGAGGCCGTCATAAGTTTACTGACGGGTTTTGAGGTACGTTAGATAATGTACACTTTTGTCAGTTGCGCATAAGTAAGGTGCGCCCTGTGTAGATAGTAGCCCCTGAGACTCTGCGCGTTGTCAAGAAATGACGGCACGCAGAGGATCATAATCCCAGGTCTAAGATGTCGCCTTTCAATGTAGGTGGCGAGGTGTCCGGAATCAAGCCGGACTGATGATGTGGCCGAAATAAAGCGGCAACTGGACGTGGCAGATGCCGACATTGCACTTGTCAACAAGCGGCTTGATGAGGCTCAAGGTATGTAATTCTTCGGGTGGCATCAGGTAAGAGGAGCTTCATGCCAGTGTCTTACAATGTGTGTGTGCTTGACGCAGATGGTACGGCCGCCGTGGAGAATCTTAGGGCAGAACTTGCCCGAGCTAAGGAGCAAGCCAAAAAAGGCGATGCGGCTGCCAAGAAGGCCCTTGAAGAGCTGAGAGCCGAACAGGCTGCTCACTGCCGAAGCAAAGAAGAGATGGCCGAGATGGCCGAGAAGTTAAAAAGCGCTGCAGACCATTGCAAACTTCTTGAGAAAGAAGACCGGGCGAGACAGACGGACTTAGAGAAGGCCGTTGCCGATGCCAAGGAAGCTCACTCTGCGATGAGAGCTGCGAAAGAGGAGCTGCGTCAGACCGAACAGATTGCGGCTGGAAAGCCCTTTATGCTGCGGAGGAATGTTTGTGATCCGAAGTTTGCTCCGTTGGACCGGCTGTGGAGTGTGGGGGACACCTCTGGATTTGGCCGCAAGTGCTGCTGATGCGACCGAACACTTTCGAGATCTAGAAGATCGCGAAGTGGAAAAGCTTTTCTGGTCACAGTTCCACAATCCAGAGCGTCCACTAGCAGTGGACGATTGCCTGGCCCAATGGGCCGAACTGAATAGATTGTCCGGACTCACCATGAAGTACGTCATGGGTCATCTGTGCCCTGGGAGATCGGAGCCGAAGAGTTATTTCAGCTTGGTGCAGCAATTCCTTGACGCAGTGCCGCATATAAATGCAATGAAGAGGTCGGCATGCATAGAGGGCGCACAGATGGCTCTTGCCCGTGTTAAGACATACTGGGCAGAGATGGAGACCACCGTTGTTGTGTCCCGAGATTCGGACAGAAGCCGAGTACCCTCCGAGCACTATTTTCAGGAAGTTCTTGAAGGCGCTCGTGTAATAGAGACGCAGTGCCCGAAAGATGCTATGCTATGATAGCATATGTAATTGTAAAGTAATATTTTGATAAATTGTAGTGGCCTTTTTTATACTTGTGCCTCCAAGTATTGTTAACACCTTCTATGCGGCCGTTTTAAGATACATCTTTATATGTATATAGAATCTGAAAGATGGCAGTCGTTGGCTTCAGCCCCCATGCACATAGTGCGGGGGTGCTCGCAGAAGACGCATTTTCACACTTAACCCAACGTCTTGGTCCTACAAAGGAGGTGATAGCGCAGCGGGCCAGGCAACCGGACTATAATGCTTTAACACTTCCACTTAGCCATAGGAGTTTGAAAATGAGACTCTTTAGGTAGCTCCTTGGTGGCAACTGCGCTCGTCCGAATTCAGGGCACTTATGTGCCTGACCGGGAAGCGGTCCTTCATTAAAGCGGAGAAATCTGATAGATTCTGATAGGTCATCGAGTGGCTGACCAGTCTCACGCTACATCATGACAGTCACTTTTCGGCTTTCTCTACTGAGGTGCTCGCCCTGGCCGAACCGGGGGCACAATCGCAGTAGTTCTCTTGGTGCTACCTTAGCCGATAGAGCGGAATGTAAGGTAACCGAACTCAGGAGCCGGGCAACCCAACATTTGACCAAAGACATGATTCGGAGCTGATGCATATAATGCCAAAACTCGCGACGCCGAACACTCCCTAAGGTGTTCGGTCTTTATGAGTGCGGGCCAAACAACACTATTTATTAAAAAAGCCCCTAGTGTCTAGATACGTGCAAGAATTCTGACGTGGCCACATGCCAAGACGCCAGCCTCCTCCTTGGTTATATTAGAAAGAAAAACCAGGGGATCTGTAGCAACAAGAGACAGTAAAAAAGGTTTACGCAGGGTCTTAATCTAAAAAGAATCCTTTAGGACGGGTCCCTACTGCATGTCTGCGCCTGTGTCTCCGTTGTGCCGTATCCTGGACGGGCGCCACACGACATTCATCTGTAAAAGAGAGGAACTGAGTTGAAAATGGGTCGTGCCGAAATTTTTTAAAATAAGCAAAGTATAAAGTAAGATATATAAGTTTGAGCTTTATTGTCTCTTATTGTATATGCATGGAGCCCCTAGTGCGGGGTTATATGGCTTCAAGGCCTGTATCAATGATGATTTTGCACCGAACTTGTCTATCCGCGTTCGTGGTCTTAAATGACCTATTTTGAAGTTTTTTGGCCGGTGAGGCCATTTTGCTGTGGGGCTGTCAAAGCGGCCGCACAGTCCTCCGCTTGGGGAGGCGCACTTTAGTGCTTCCCCTTCAAAGAGATGATGCCTCGTGGACCGGGCATCTTAAGCGTAAGAGATGCATAATGCGGTATTCTGTTAAAGCGAGCAAAAGCTTCGCGTCCCAGTAGTGCTTCATAGCGACTTGAGAACGGGACGATGTGGAAGGTCAGCTTTTCGCGGCGGAGGTTATCGGCAGAGCCGAATGTGACTGTGAGCCAGAGGAAACCCGTACAATGGGTGTCCGGACCAGGTATTACCCCTTGAAAGGAGGTTTTGCTGCGGCGGATTCTTGCTGGGTTTATCCTCATGTGCTGGATTGTATCCTGATATATCAGGTTTAGTCCACTGCCGCCGTCGATAAGGACATTTGAAAACTTGAGTCCGCCAATTATTGGATTGAGTATCAAGGCAGTCCAGCCTACATTCTTGATATTCCTAGAATAATCTAGCTGATCGAAGATGATCGGTTTTGACAACCAGTGGCAGGACCTTTTAGGCCGTGTGGTGCGTACCTTTACAGGCACCGCACGTTTTGTTATGTGAAGTGAGTTCACTGTTTTTACTTCTTGTGGGAAGTTCTTTTGTTTCCTGGTACTCTGCTTTTGGGGTTCGTCCTCATCTTCGCTTGGTGTGTCGAGCCCCTTGTGTTCGGCATTGAGTCTGCCGGATTGTATGAAAACCCAATAGTCTCTGTGGGTATGGTTAGCAGGCTTCTCGGGAGTACCGTGTTTCTGACATATCCTGTCCAGGATTTTATTTAGGTTGGATGGATCGTCCCTGTTATCCTGGGGGGGGGGGGCGATTTTCCTTATTTTTTCGTGAGCCTTTGAATCTGGCATTTACTGCCGTGCTCTTCGGACTTTTGTTTTTAGTCCAGCGACGGTCCTTGTTGCGTCGCGGTTTTCCGTTTCCATCCCTAGTTTCGGATGTACTTGGGTCGCTGGGGCTGCACCTTGCCAACCAGCTGTCCTCCCCTGCACAAAAGCGGGTCATGAGGCTTGTTAGTGCGGCCATTGTTCTTGGCTTTTCTTGGCCGAGGTGTATGGCGAGCCATTCGTCTCGGACATTATGCCTGAAAGCTGCTAAGGCTTCGACGTCCGGACAGTCGACTATCTGATTCTTTTTAGTGAGGAATCTATTCCAGAACTGCCGAGCTGATTCTCCGGGTTGTTGAGTTATGTGACTGAGATCGTCTGCATCCGGAGGGCGGACATAGGTCCCTTGAAAGTTTGCTCGAAAAGCATCCTCGAGCTCTTCCCAGCTTCCAATTGTGTTTTCGGGAAGGCTTTTAAGCCAATGCTGGGCTGGCCCTTTAAGCTTGAGGGGTAGATATTTTATGGCGTGGAGATCATCTCCTCTAGCCATGTGTATGTGGAGGATATAGTCCTCGATCCAGACTCCAGGGTCTGTTGTTCCATCATATGCCTCTATGTTTACGGGTTTTGAATCCCTCTGGGAATTCATAGTCCAGGACCTCATCGGTGAAACATAGGGGGTGTGCGGCGCCCCTGTATTTGGGTGTGCCGGATTCTGATGATGGCTTCATAGCGTTGCTTACAAGAGCTTGCTTTCTTGGCCCGTAAATGGACCTAGCTGGGCCATGATACGAATCCTTAAGAGGGTCGCATGCCGATTTAGGTGCGGCGCCACTTGCCGCTTTATGGGGTCATCTATCCAATCGTGTGGCTTTTTCATTTTTTGAATGCGAGGGCTCTAAGGCCTCTTCGTCGAATTCAGGCAGTAGCTTTCTTTTCGGATAGCTTTTAGTGCGGCGACTATCACCGTACTTATCTGTGGCATTGATTACCTTGCTCCATCTGATCCGGAGTGCATCTTCCGCTGTTTTTAGCTTCTGCTTCTGCTTTTTTAGGTTGCGTGCAGTTGCAACGAGCCTCTCATGGAGATTCTTCTGCTCCATAGGTTTATTCGGCGTGAGGTCGTCCGGAATGCCGTTTTTGCCGAGGGAGGGATGTTCGGTTTCTCTATCCGTGTTGCCCTGTTCGGACGGTTGCTCTAAGGCTTGTTCATCGTCCGCCGGCTTGTCCTGCTCTATGGCTGGGTTTTTGTCGAGGCGGGGCTTGGGTCGGTGTTTACGCCGATGCTTTGATTGTTTTTCGGGGGGTCGATCTCCCGAAAAACATCCCCTTTTTCCTCGTTGTCCCTTCCTTTAGGGGTGTCCACCATGAACACATCGTGAGATGAGGTGGCTGTCCAATGCCCTATGGGCGTTGGTTCGTCGGTATCTCCTGCATCGTCATCCATGTTGTCGATGTCTTCGGAGTCGAAGTTGAGCACGTCGTTTAAATTGTCGACAGTGGCTACCAAGTGGGTGGTGGGTGGGCTTTGAATTTCTTCATCGTCCGCATCCCATCCTTGCTGACTGTAATCCGGCCAGGGCTCTCCTGATAAAGAGAGAGATTTTAGGGAATTCAGGATGTTGCCGAAGGGCGAGTGCTGAAAGATGTCCGCGGCGGTGAACTCCATGATCGGCGCCCAATCGGATTCGATCGGCTAGGGTGCGGGGGGCTCGGAGTTTGGAAAGGAATCCGGCTCCTCGGAGTCACGGGCCATGCGGAGTGCGGGGCTGGAATTCGGCTCGATCGCCTCTGAGATCGCAGCCCCTGAGGCAGCGTCCAACCGCTGATCCTCGATCGGTGCAGTAGGCTCCGAATCAATGGTCGTAACCGATGTGTGTGCGGCCTCCAAGGCGCTGTTCGGTGGCAGAGCTATATCATGCCCATCGAGACAGTGCGGCGCGCTTGGCTGTGGCTCGAATCCGTCGAAGATCAAGTCCCCGCGGATGTCAGCCGTGTAGTTAAGGCTTCCAAACCTGACTTGATGGCCAGGGGCGTAGCTCTCGATCTGCTCAAGGTAGCCAAGCGAATTGGTCCGCAGTGCGAAGCCGCCGAAGACGAAGATTTGTCCGGGGAGAAAAGTCTCACCCTGGACTGCATCACTGTCGATGGTCGAAGGAGCCATCGGGCCTAAAGGTGACGACACAGAGGAACTCTCAATGAAAGCACCAATGTCGGTGTCAAAACCGGCGAATCTCGGGTAGGGGGTCCCGAACTGTGCGTCTAGGCCGGATGGTAACAGGAGACATGGGACACTTTGTTTTACCCAGGTTCGGGCCCTCTCGATGGAGGTAATACCCTACTCCTGCTTGATTAATATTGATGATATGGGTAGTACAAGAGTAGATCTACCACGAGATCAAGGAGGCTAAACCCTAGAAGCTAGCGTATGGTATGATTGTTGTGTATGGAGTTGATTCTCTACGGACTACAACCCTCCGGTTTATATAGACACCGGATAGGGTTAGGGTTACACAGAGTCGGTTACAATGGTAGGAGATCTTGAATATCCGCATCGCCAAGCTTGCCTTCCACGCCAAGGAAAGTCCCATCCGGACACGGGACGAAGTCTTCAATCTTGTATCTTCATAGTCCAGGAGTCCGGCCGAAGGTATAGTCCGACTACCCGAACACCCCCTAATCCAGGACTCCCTCAGCTGGAAATGAGCCCAAGAATAAATGGGCCCTGAGAAGGCCGAAAGATAACATGGGCTGGAAACAGCCCAACGGTATAATGGGCCGTTAATGGGTCTAAAGTGATACACTGTTCATTATGGGCCAGTTTCACCACGGGTCGTTAATGGGCCAAGAGTTACAAAGGGCATCATATGGGCTGAAAGACTTCATGGGTTATACATCGGTCGGAAGTTAAAACAGGCTGGAATCATATTGGACGGCCCAGATGACGCTACTAGGCCTAATTCGGATTGGTCGTAACGGGCCCTGGGTTAGCAGGCTGTAAATGGGCTATATCCGAATAGGCCGTTAATAGGCTTTTCGTGGGCCGGCCCGCCACCTTTTGACCAAGTCAAACAGGCCAGCCTTTTCACAGGAATGGGCCTCTGTTGGGCCGTGCCACGTGTTGATCTATCATAGGCGCCTCGGTCGAGTGGATGACATCTGTCCCAACGGTGAGCCGACACGTGTTTCGTCTAGCCAATGATGATTTTACACGTGGAAAATCCCCATTGGTCGGGGTTGCTAATGGGTTATCGGATCCAAAACCGGACCCGATAGCGTAACGGCGAGCCGTTATGGTGGATGCCACGTATCGGTCACCCTTGACGAAAGCACTTCTATCACGCGGGATTTGTTGTGATGGAAGTGGACACTTCCGTGATGATATTTTTGGTAATGTCATGGAACACTTCTACGACAGCACATGTATGATTATCTTAATTCCGTCATAAAATTGTCATGGATGTACATGCATGACAGAAAACGTGACCTATTGTGACAAACACGTATCATCACGGAAGTGTCTTTTTTTGTAGTGTATAGCTCTAGTGCATCCGTTGCATGGCAATCCCAACTACCTGTATTGACATCAATTGATGGGCATCTCCATAGCCCGTTGATTAGCTTCATCAATATGAGACTTTCTTCTTTTTGTATTCCCCACACAACCTCCAACATCATATTCTATTCCACCCATAGTGCTATATCCATGGCAAGCTCATGTATTGCGTGAGAGTTGAAAAAGCTAAAGCGCGTTAAGAAGTATGAACCAATTGTTTGGCTTGTCATCGGGGTTGTGCATGACAAATACTTTGTGTTAAGGAGATAGAGCATGACAAGACTATATGATTTTGTAGGGATAACTTTTCTTAGCCATGATTTTTTTGAGAAAACATGATTGCCTTTCAGTATGCTTGAAGTATTACTGTTCTTATGTCAACATTAAACTTTTGTTTTGAATCTTACAGATCTGAATATTCATGCCACATAAAGAAATATTACATGATAAACATGTTAGGTAGCATTCCACCCAAAAAATTCTGTTTTTATCATTTACCTACTCGAGGACGAGCAGGAATTAAGCTTGGGAATGCTTGATATGTTTCCAAAGTATCTATAATTTTTGATTGTTCGATGCTATTATATTATCAACCTTGGATGTTTTATATGCATTTTATGCTATTTTATATCATTTTTGGGACTAACCGATTAACCTAGTGTCAAATGCCAGTTGTTGTTTTTTCCTTGTTTTTGCCTTTTCAGAAAATCAATACCAAACGGAATGAAACTTTTTGAGGATTTTTGTTGGACCAGAAGACACCTAGGAAACATTCGTGAGGGGGTTAGAGGGGCCACCAGTTGGCGACAAGATCGGCGGGCGCGCCCCCAAGCTTGTGGGCCCCCTGATGCTCCTCCAACCCCAATCTTTGCTCTATAAATACCTAAATATTCCCCGTGTACCAGAGGGCGCACCAAAAATACTTTTCCACAGCTGCAAGTTTCTATTCTCGCGAGATCCCATCTAGAGGCCTTTGTCGGTACTTCGCCAGAGGGGGATTAGGCAACAGAGGGCTTCTACATCAACCTTGTTGCCCTTCTGATGTTGTGTGAGTAGTAAGATGGCTTCTTTTCTCTCTTTGATCTTCAATATAATGTTCTCCTTGATGTTCTTGGAGATCTATTTGATGTAATCTTCTATTGTGGTGCATTTGTTGAGATCCGATGAATTCTGGGTTTATGATCAGATTATCTACGAATATTATTTGAGTCTTCTCTGATCTCTTTTATGCATGATTAAGGTAGCTTTGTATTTCTCTCTGATCTATTGATTTGGTTTGGCCAACTAGATTGATTTTTCTTGTAATGGGAGAGGTGCTTTGTAATGGGTTCAATCTTGCCATGCTTATTCCCTGTGACAGAAGGGGATATGACATGTATTTGTATAGTTGCCATTAAGGATAAAAGATGGGGTTTGTTCATATTGATTGGATCTATCCCTCTACATCATGTCATCTTGCTTAAGGTGTTACTCCGTTCTTGTTAACTTAATACACTAGATGCATGCTGGATAACGATCGATGTGTGGAGTAATAGTAGTAGATGCAGGTCACGAATGTGATGCCGATATTCATGATCATTGCCTTAGATATCGTCATAACTATGCACTGGGTGCAAGTATTTGTTTGTTTGTGCAGGTGCTATCATTGGAGGCTTGTGTGTTCTTCCTACTGGATTGATACCTTAGTTTTTAACTAAGGGAAATACTTATCTCTACTTTGTTGCATCACCCTTTCACCTTCAAGGGAAAAACCAACACAAGCTCAAGAAGTAGGAGGAGGACAATGAGCACCTTCAGCCGCTGGATGACCTTGTCCTGTTGCCGCTTTATCCTAGCCAACCGAGCAGCCTGCGCCGCCTCGCGCCCCGACTGCTCAATGGCAAGCCGAAACGCCTTCGTGTTCTTCCATCGTAGGCGGCGAATGTCCGTATCCGCCGTCGCGAGCGACCAGCGGTAGACCCAATCGAGGAGCCATCCATCCTCATCGAGCTCCACTGGCATCCCACGGCGGCGGGGCATGGACTACTCTGCCATGTCTCGTTCCCCTCCCCGCTGCCCCTCAAGGCGGGTGGCGGGCGCCCCCAATTCCAGAGTGCACGGGCACTAGCACCCACCACTGCCCGTGTAGAGTAGCGACCAACGAGGGAAGGGGACGACGTGGGAGAGGACCGGACTCCGCTGCCCTGGAGGAGCCACGGGCAGGCCAGCATGGGCCACCCCTAGTGTCTGCACTGCACTGGCGCGGGAGCTACAGCGATGCTGTAGATCTGGAGCTGCCCCCGGTGTCAACCTTGGACCACTCCAAGGCAATGCGGAAGGCCATCTCCTTGTCGACGTCAATGTTGGAGCCGGAGTGGCTGTCAGAGCTCGACAGTGCACCTGATTGGATCCGAATCGGAGAGGGAAGAGAAGAGTGTATGAGCTAGGGTTCCGAGTGAGGAGCCGAGTTGGGGTTTTTTGTGGGATAGCCGTGGGGTCAGTGGTGGGCGGCCTATCAGCTCTGCCGTGATGGACGCACCCGGACACGCCCGGGCCATCCCATATCCGCCCTACATTTAGGTTGGATATGAGGGGTGCCAGTCAACCCGGACCAGTTTGTGACACTCATCTGGGTCAGTTTTTTGTGACTGGTCACTAACCGGACCATCTGCATAGACGTATGAGGGGGTTTGAGGTTGTAGATACTCTCACACATGCTACTACGCGAGAATATCTTCTCCACAACAAGCTCCCCGTTAGACCCAACTTGTTTGAGCTCTAAGGCGTTGGAGGTCAAGGAGTACGTCAACAACTTCTTCAAATGCCATGACTACTCATGCCTGATAAATCCATCTTCATATATCAAATATCTCCTATATATATTTAAAATAACTCCAAGATCAATTAAAAAATATCTTCTAACTACACCAAAATAACTCTAAACTTAGGGCCTGTTCGGAAACACTCCAGCTCCCAACTCCGCAGAGCTGAAGTGGTAGAGCGGAGAAACACGCGGTTCATTTTTGTGGAGCAGCCATTCTGTTGCTCCTCATTTCCAGCGCTGAGTAGAGCGGAGTCGTGAGAGTGCACTACTAGGGAAAATAGGTGGAGGCTTAATAGTAGTGTGGGTGAGAGGCACGCGCTACTGCTACTTTATAGTAGCATGGGTCGGTAGTACGCGCTACTACTATCTCTTTAGCAGTAGGGAGGGTGCCAAACAGTGTTGTTGCTCAGTGGTCTCCACCGTACCCACCAAGCAATGTACAGTAGCAGCACGGCTTATAGGACACGCGAGTAGCACGGGGTGCAGACCCTCCTCTGGAACTACGGTTGCACTATGCCACCAGGCGGGCCCCACTAAGCAGCAGTGCGGGCTATAGACCCCATGGTACTGCTACTGCACTTATCAATATCCCCGAACCTGAACCCACGCTGCTGCTAAGGTGCAACAGCCACCTTTTCCACTCCTCTTCCCCTCCTCTCTCCCTCACTTGCTTCCACCCTCACTTGCTTTTTCCTAACCGACCGGAGCAATTCTAGCCGTGTTGTCATGAGGAGGCAAAATAAACATCGTCGGAATGGATGGAATCGCCAACGAGGAAGACTACAACCAGTATGGCAACCCGATGAGGGAAGATGACAATGACGATGAAGCATGCGTCAAAAGAAAAATCAAGACTACATTACCTAAGAAAGATCATACTCCATGGAAAAGAAAAAGTCATAATGAGGGGCATCAATTATTTGACAGCGAACAAGAATGGAAAGAAGCTCACTCAGAAACATCGTTGACGCTGAGAAACCATCATATATATATATATATATATATTGTGTTCACACTTAACCGTTATCGGTCAAATGATGTAATATATATCGCCTGCATTAGATACATTGTATCCCATTCTTCCCACCATGCATGTTATCGGTTCGGTCGTCTTTCTGGAAAGAAAAGAAAATGAAAACAAAAAATGGAGAAAGGAAAGAAGAAAATAAAAAGGAAAATAAAAGAAAAAGAAAAGTGGAAGGAATGGAAAAGAAAATGAAAAGGAAAGGAGAAAGGAAAAAATGAAAGGAATAGCAGTAACTTAGCACTAGTGCCGGTGTGTGTACCCGCGATACAACTAAGTTAGCTATAGCGCCGGTCCAGACCCGCGCTGCTGCTATTTTTGACTGAACCCCCCGCGCGGGCCTCCCTCTCCTTTCTCCCCCAATTACCCATTTGATCCCCTTTCTTCTCGCCGTTGCCGGAGCCCGTCCTCGTCACCCTTGCCTCCTCGACGTCGCCCCTCGCCTTCGACCCTCCTCGGTGCCGTCGTCTCCCCCGACCTCCACCTCCCCGCCACTGTCTCTCCCAACCCCCTCTATAAGCCCCCACCCCTCCTTTCTTTCATTTTCCTCTCTCTCTCTGTGTGTGTGTGTGTGCGTGTGTGTGTGTGTGCCTCGGTGGAAGTTCTAGGGTTCTAGGCTTTAGAAGTTTAATTGAGTTCAAAATTTAACATGGATACATGTTGGATACAAATTTGGTCAATCGGGGTTAACAAAGATATGCACTGGACACTTTAATTAGGTTAATTAGGGTTAATTAGTCCTTTGTCAATTAGGTTAAAGAAGTGAACTTGGACTAGAAATCGAACTAGGTTAATTAGGGTTTTGAGTGCTTCATCAAATTGATGATTCTAGACATTAGAGTGGTAGTGTTTCTACCATTAGTTTTCATAGATGTTTTTGTTTTTAAATAATAGTTTAAACTAATTCTCAAATGAACCCTAGGTAGTGCTTCTAGTAGTGGTGGTACTAGTAGTGGTACTGCACTAGGAATAGTTTAAATGGTAGTGCTGCTGCCATTGGTGTGACCTAAATGAATGAAATTCGGTAGTACGAAATCTAGGTATTAACTGTAGGTATTTCAAAAGGATGCATTTGGTACTATGAATGTAAGAATTTTGATCACCATACCTAGGTGTTCATATATATATGAGGCCATTTCATCATTACAACACAAAAGTTAACTGAACTTTGTTTCATTAGTAGTTAACTAAATTTGCTCTACCATCAGAGTTAACTGAATCTTGACCTAAATACTCCTAGCTAGTGTTAAATTGAATTTTGAATTTGTTCTGAATTAGCAACAATATAAATAGTGAGATCATGACCATTTTTTAGAGGAGTATCTTGGTCAAATTTTAGTTAATTTTCTGAAATTTGTGTGCTATATATTTATTGAAATTTAGTTAATTTAGAATTACTAATCCTATAATTTTCGTTCAAAGAAGTTGGAGGCCAGTGAGAGCATGGTCATTTCTTTCTTTTTTTGAGAGGAGAACTAGTAGGCCAATGTGTACTCTAGTATGATTTCAATGTGAAATATGTGCTTTGTGGAATTTGTGAGATTGTTTATCTTGTGAGAGCTAGCCTGTCCATGTGTTATATCTTGGCCTATATTGTTTCTAGGGATCTGAGTGGTCTATGTTTGCCGGAATATTGATTCATTTCTGTTTCGACAAATTTTAGGCACTTGATATGTCCACTTTTTAGCAAAGGTCATGCCGAAATTTCCTTGCACTCGAAAGTAGGACATATCGAGTGCCCGGGATTTGCCGGGACGTGTTGGGGATATAGCTATTGGGTATGACCCGCCCAGGAGGGGCGGTTCATACCACTGGCGACTTAAGGATAAAGATGGCGGGTCACGGGGCAAGCCTATTGAAGGCCCAAGACCCAGAGGTGACTTGAGGCCCAAGAGGAAGAACCACCATATGTGTAACTTATATTGTAAGACAAGCTTAGTTGGTCACCGAGACGGACACGTTGTGGATGAGCTGGTCGGGACTCTGTAAGCCGCCGGGCATCAACCTATGTATCTAAAGGGGTGACCCGGCGGCGGATTGAGGCAGGTAACAATCAATCAAGATCTAGGTCAAGCGTATTCTCTCCTTGGTGATCGAAACTCTAGCAATACAGCCTAAAGCAGGAGTAGGCTTTTACCTCGTTGAGAGGGGCCGAACCTGGGTAAACTCTCTGTGTCCCTTGTCTCGTTTAACCCCTTCAATCTAACCTAGCGGTGATGGCTCCATCTAAGTCTTTTCGCTGGGGCATCTATCTTGTTAAGTCCATGATAGTTGACGCCCACCGTGGGGCCAGCGCACGGTGGTTTTGAGTTCTTGAAGGGCAGCTTCGTAGGGATCATGGGATACACTATGCGCCGGATAACCAAGAGTCATCGCAGCAAGCTCTACATCGACGATTATGGTTGGGGCCCCGAGGCCGACTCAATTGAGTATGGGTATCGGGTCCCCTTCGACGAAATCCATGTCTTCATTGGCAAGATCGGCGAGCCGGGGCCTGAGCTAGACATCTGCACCGACCTCGTCGAGACGGCTTAGCGCGCACGGCCCGCCAAGATTCAAGCCGCTGCGAAGCGTGCCTTTGTCAGATTCATCCAAGCGGCGGATCTTGAGGAAGGATCTATGTCCAATGGAGAGACATCCATCTATTCGGGTGATGAGTCCTCCACTATTGAGACTGATTCAATGTATCAGTTGCAAGACGGCCAGCTTGGGGGTTGTTCTGTGATGCCCGGATAATCAAGCTACAGTAAACTCTGCTAATGATGCCACGTCACCTCCGTTACTGTCGCAAATCTCACGTGTCAGTTCAAAACGATTCGAATTCATATTTGATTTTTTGTCAAACATCAAAAACTTTCAAACATTAAAAAAATGTTCAGTATGTGACTTAATTAAGTTTACTAAATTAGGTACAACCTATGTATTTTTACAAAAACTAAAAGGTTAGGTAAATAAAGAGAAAATAGAAAAGAAATTTAAAAAAGGGAAAGTATAAAAAATAGAAAACTAACTAACAAAAATAAAAAAAGGAACACCCCCCCTCATGGGCCACGGCCTAGCAGGCCACTAGGTCGGCCACCAGGCCAGCCCACCCCGTCCCCATAACCCCCCTGTCGGTGGA
>NC_041384.1:227713023-227721001 GCF_002162155.2 Triticum dicoccoides | reverse complement strand
TCGTGACCCACCCACCCCGCCGCGCCTCCATCCTCCTCCTCGGTGTCACCTCGTTGGCGCCGCCTCATCGCCTCTACCTCGCCGACGCCGCTTCGCCGCCAGACCGCCTCGTCTCCCTCGCCTCTGCTTCGCCCAGCGCCGCCGGCGCCCACCCCGGTGCTGCTCCTCGCCGGACCTGCCCGCCGGCCTGCCTCCCCTGCATCGCGTCATCACCGTCGTCCCCCTCGACAACCGCTACCCTGCACCCAGCAACTACGGCGAGGCCCTCGGCCTCCCCTTCCCCTCGCTCGCACACCATCCCGCACCGGCGCTCGACCACCGCGACTCCTGCCTGCTGCTATTGTTCCCCCTCCTCTGTTCCTTCTCCCTGACGTAGCTCACGCCGTCATGGCTACGCCTGCCCGCATCGGCGTCCTCCTCGCAACGAATCACGATGCCCCGCGCGCCCGCGCCACATCTGCAGCTTGCGCCCGCGGCCACCTACCTCCGCGCGCGTCCACCATCGAGCTCCCGCTGCCCTGCGCACGCCTACAGCCGCCAGCCACCTCTCCTCCACCACACCGCCTTGTTCCGGTCGGCACGCGCGTGGCCCCTAGCCGTCGGCACCCGCACCTGATACGTCTCCAACGTATCTATAATTTTTGATTGCTCCATGCTATATTATCTACTGTTTTGGGCAATATTGGGCTTTATTATCCACTTTTATATTATTTTTGGGACTAACCTATTAACCGGAGGCCCAGCCCAGATTTGTTGTTTTATGCCTATTTCAGTGTTTTGAAGAAAAGGAATATCAGACGGAGTCGAAACGGAATGAAATCAACTGGAGAAGTTATTTTTGGAAGGAAACACACCTGATGGACTTGGACCCCATGTCAGAAGATATGGGAGCTGCCCACAAGGGTGGGGGGTGCTCCCACCTCCCTAGGGCGCGCCCCTGTCTCGTGGGGCCCCTGTGGCTCCCCTGACGTGCTTCTTCTGCCTATATAACTCCATATACCCTAAAACTTCCAGAACGCACAATAGATCGGGAGTTCCGCCGCCAGAAGCCTCCGTACCCACCGAAAACCAATCTAGACCCGTTCCGGCACCCTGTCGGAGGGGGCAATCCTTCTCCGGTGGCCATCTTCATCATCCCGGTGCTCTCCATGACGAGGAGGGAGTAGTTCTCCCTCGGGGCTGATGGTATGTACCAGTAGCTATGTGTTTGATCTCTCTCTCTCTCTCTCTCTCTCTCTCTCTCGTGTTCTTGAGATGATACGATCTTGATGTATAGCGAGCTTTGCTATTATAGTTGGATCTTATGTTTCTCCTCCCCCACTTCTCTCTTGTAATGAATTGAGTTTCCTCTTTGAAGTAATCTTATCGGATTGAGTCTTTAAAGACTTCAAAACACTTGATGTATGTCTTGCCGTGGATATCTGTGGTGACAATGGGATACCACGTGCCACTTGATGTATGTTTTGGTCATCAACTTGTGGGTTTCGTGACATTGGGAACCTATGCATAGGGGTTGGCACACGTTTTCGTCGTGATTCTCCGGTAGGAACTTTGGGGCACTCTTTGAGGTCCTTTGTGTTGGTTGAATAGATGAATCTGAGATTGTGTGATGCACATCGTATAATCATACCCACAGATACTTGAGGTGACATTGGAGTATCTAGGTGACATTAGGGTTTTGGTTGATTTGTGTCTTAAGGTGTTATTCTAGTACGAACTCTAGGGCTGTTTGTGACACTTATAGGAATAGCCCAACGAATTGATTGGAAAGAATAACTTTGAGGTGGTTTCGTATCCTACCATAATCTCTTCATTCGTTCTCCGCTATTAGTGACTTTGGAGTGACTCTTTGTTGCATGTTGAGGGATAGTTATGTGATCCAATTATGTTAGTATTGTTGAGGGAACTTACACTAGCGAAAGTAACCCTAGGCCTTGTTTCAACACATTGCAATACCGTTTACGCTCACTTTTATCACTTGTTACCTTGCTGTTTTTATAATTTCAGATTACAAATACCATTATCTACTATCCGTATACCACTTGTATCACCATCTCTTCGCTGAACTAGTGCACCTATACAATTTACCATTGTATTGGGTGTGTTGGGGACACAACAGACTCTTTGTTATTTGGTTGCAGGGTTGCTTGAGAGAGACCATCTTCATCCTACACCTCCTACTGATTGATAAAACTTAGGTTATCCACTTGAGGGAAATTTGCTACTGTCCTACAAAACTCTGCACTTGGAGGCCCAACAACGTCTACAAGAAAAAGGTTGTGTAGTAGACATCAAGCTCTTTTCTGGCGCCGTTGCCGGGGAGGTTAGTGCTTGAAGGTATATCTTTAGATCTTGCAATCGAGTCTTTTAGTTTCTTGTTTTATCACTAGTTTAGTTTATAAAAGAAAATTACAAAAAAATGGAATTGAGTTTGTCTCATATGCTTCACCTTTTTAATATCTTTCGTGAGTATGATGGAAAGGATAATTGTGCTCAAGTGCTAGAAGAAGAAATCTATAAAATGTTTGGCACTAAATATTAGAATGATGAGCATTATTGCAATGTTTTTAGTATGAATTCCTTGAATATCCATGATGCTAATGATATGCAAAGCCACAAGCTTGGGGAAGCTATGTTTGATGAAGATGATATTTTTTGTCCCCCAAGTTTTGATGAGCAAATTTATTATGATGAAAGCATGCCTCCTATCTATGATGATTATTTTGATGACACGTATGCTTTAAAGAATAATAATAACAATGAACCTTGTCATCTTGATCTTAATTTCCAATCACATGATAATTATTTTGTCGAGTTTGCTCCCACTATTCCGAATGAGAAGAATTTTGCTTATGTGGAGAGTAATAAATTTTTCTATGCTTGTAGATCATGAAAGGAATGCTTTATGTGATAGTTATATTTTTTAATTCATTCATGATGCTACTGAAAATTATTATGAGGGAGGAATATATGCTTGTAGAAATTGCAATAATATCAAGTTTCCTCTCTATGTGCTTAAAGTTTCAAAGTTATGCTTGTTTTGCCTTCCTATGCTAGTTGATTATTGTTCCCATAAGTTGTTTTCTCACAAAATCCCTATGCATAGGAAGTGGGTTAGACTTAAATGTGCTAGTCATATTCTTCATGATGCTCTCTTTATGTTACAATTCTTTTCTTTTATGTGAGCATCATTGAAATCATCATGCCTAGCTAGGGGCGTTAAACGATAGCGCTTGTTGGGAGGCAACCCAATTTTATTTTTGTTCATTGCTTTTTTGTCCTGTTTAGTAATAAATAATTCATCTAGCCTCTGTTTAGATGTGGTTTCATGCTTTTAATTAGTGTTTGTGCCAAGTAGAACCTTTGGGAAGACTTGGGGAGAGTCTTGTTGATCATGCTGTCAAAAACAGAAACATTAGCGCTCACGAGAATTGCTGCCATTTTTATATGGAGAGCGCTATTTAGTTAATTCTTTTAGCAGATGATTAATATATAAATTCCGCAGGTCCAGCAATTTATTTGAGAATTTTATGAGTTCCATAAGTATACGTTTGATTCAGATTACTACAGACTGTTCTGTTTTTGACAGATTCTGTTTTCATTGTGTTGTTTGCTTGTTTTGATGAATCTATGGCTAGTAAAAGAGTTTATAAACCATAGAGAAGTTGGAATACAGTATGTTTAACACCAATACAAGTATATAATGAGTTCATTACAGTACCTTGAAGTGGTGATTTATTTTCTTATACTAACGGAGCTTATGAGTTTTCTGTTAAGTTTTCTGTTGTGAAGTTTTCAAGTTTTGGGTAAGGATTCGATGGACTATGGAATAAGGAGTGGCAAGAGCCTAAGCTTGGGGATGCCCAAGGCACCCCAAGGTAATATTCAAGGATAGTCAAGAGCCTAAGCTTGGGGACGCCCCGGAAGGCATCCCCTCTTTCGTCTTCGTTCATCGCTAACTTTACTTGGAGCTATATTTTTATTCGCCAGATGATATGTGTTTTGCTTGGAGCATCAATTTATTTTGTTAGGATTTGCTTGATGTTTGAATAGAGTACCAAGATCTGAAATTATTAAATGTTAGAGAGTCTTCACATAGTTGCATAATTATTCGACTACGCATTGAGCTTCACTTATATCTTTTAAAGCATGGTGGTAGTTTTATTTTGAAGAAATAGATGAACTCTCATGCTTCACTTATATTATTTTGAGAGTCTTAAATAGCATGGTAATGTTCTTAAAAATCCTAATATGCTAGGTATTCAAGAATATTAAAATTCTCTTATGAGTGTGTTGAATACTATGAGAAGTTTGATACTTGATAATTGTTTTGAGATATGGAGATGGTGATATTAGAGTCATGCTAGTTGAGTGGTTATGAATTTGAGAAATACTTGTGTTGAAGTTTGTGATTCCCGTAGCATGCACGTATGGTGAACCATTATGTGATGAAGTCGGAGCATGGTTTATTTACTGATTGTCTTCCTTATGAGTGGTGGTCGGGGACGAGCGATGGTCTTTTCCTACCAATCTATCCCCCTAGGAGCATGCGCGTAGTACTTTGTTTCGATAACTAATGGACTTTTGCAATAAGTATGTGCGTTCTTTATGACTAATGTTGAGTTCATGCATTATACGCACTCTCACCCTTCTACCTTTGCTAGCCTCTCTAGTACCGCGCAAATTTCGCCGGTACCATAAACCCACCATATACCTTCCTCAAAACAACCACCATACCTACATATTATGGCATTTCCATAGCCATTCTGAGATATATTGCCATGCAACTTTCCACCGTTCCGTTTATTATGACACGCTCCATCATTGTCATATTGCTTTGCATGATCATGTAGTTGACATCGTATTTGTGGCAAAGCCACCGTTCATAATTCTTTCATACTTGTCACTCTTGATTCATTGCATATCCCGGTACACCACCGGAGGCATCTATATAGAGTCATACTTTGTTCTAGTATCGAGTTGTATCATCGAGTTTTAAATAAATAGAAGTGTGATGATCATCATTCAATAGAGCATTGTCCCAAAAAAGGCCAAATAAAAAAAAGGCCAAATAAAAAAAGGCCAAAAAAGGGACAATGCTACTATCCTTTTACCACACTTGTGCTTCAAAGTAGCACCATGATCTTCATGATAGAGAGTCTCCTATGTTGTCACTTTCATATACTAGTGGGAATCTTTCATTATAGAACTTGGCTTGTATATTCCAATGATGGGCTTCCTCAAAATGCCCTAGGTCTTCGTGAGCAAGCGAGTTGGATGCACACCCACTAGTTTCTTTTGTTGAGCTTTCACACATTTATAGCTCTAGTGCATCCGTTGCATGGCAATCCCTACTCAACACATTGATATCTATTGATGGGCATCTCCATAGCCCATTGATATGCCTAGTTGATGTGAGACTATCTTCCCCCTTTGTGTCTTCTCCACAACCACCACTCTATTCCACCTATAGTGCTATATCCATGGCTCACGCTCATGTATTTCGTGAAGATTGAAATAGTTTAAGAACATCAGAAGTATGAAACAATTGCTTGGCTTGTCATCGGGGTTGTGCATGATTTAAATACTTTGTGTGGTGAAGATGGAGCATAGCCAGACTATATGATTTTGTAGGGATAGCTTTCTTTAGCCATGTTATTTTCAGAAGACATAATTGCTTTGTTAGTATGCTTGAAGTATTATTATTTCTATGTCAATATAAACTTTTGTCTTGAATCTTATGGATCTGAATATTCTTGACACAATTAAGAAGAATTACATTAAAATTATGCCAACTAGCATTCCACATCAAAAATTATTTTTTTATCATTTACCTACTCGAGGACGAGCGGGAATTAAGCTTGGGGATGCTTGATACGTCTCCAATGTATCTATAATTTTTGATTGCTCCATGCTATATTATATACTGTTTTGGGCAATATTGGGCTTTGTTATTCACTTTTATATTATTTTTGGGACTAACCTATTAACCGGAGGCCCAGCCTAGATTTGTTGTTTTATGCCTATTTCAGTGTTTTGAAGAAAAGGAATATCAGACGGAGTCGAAACGGAACGAAATCAACCGGAGAAGTTATTTTTGGAAGGAAACACACCTGATGGACTTGGACCCCATGTCAGAAGATACGGGAGCTTCCCACGAGGGTGGGGGGCGCGCCCACCCCCCTAGGGCACGCCCCCCTGTCTCGTGGGGCCGCCGTGGCTCCCCTGACGTGCTTCTTCTGCCTATATAACTCCATATACCCTAAAACTTCCAAAACACACAATAGATCGGGAGTTCCGCCGCCAGAAGCCTCCGTACCCACCGAAAACCAATCTAGACACGTTCCGGCACCCTGCGGGAGGGGGCAATCCTTCTCCGGTGGCCATCTTCATCATCCCGGTGCTCTCCATGACGAGGAGGGAGTAGTTCTCCCTCGGGGCTGAGGGTATGTACCAGTAGCTATGTGTTTGATCTCTCTCTCTCTCTCTCTCTCTCGTGTTCTTGAGATGATATGATCTTGATGTATCGCGAGCTTTGCTATTATAGTTGGATCTTATGTTTCTCCTCCCCCTCTTCTCTCTTGTAATGAATTGAGTTTCCCCTTTGAAGTAATCTTATCGAATTGAGTCTTTAATGACCCGAGAACACTTGATGTATGTCTTGTCGTGGATATCTGTGGTGACAATGGGATACCACGTGCCACTTGATGTATGTTTTGGCGATCAACTTGCGGGTTTCTTGACATTGGGAACCTATGCATAGGGGTTGGCACACGTTTTCGTCGTGATCCTCCGGTAGGAACTTTGGGTCACTCTTTGAGGTCCTTTGTGTTGGTTGAATAGATGAATCTGAGATTGTGTGATGCATATCATACAATCATACCCACGGATACTTGAGGTGACATTGGAGTATCTAGGTGACATTAGGGTTTTGGTTGATTTGTGTCTTAAGGTGTTATTCTAGTATGAACTCTAGGGATGTTTGTGACACTTATAGGAATAGCCCAATGGATTGATTGGAAAGAATAACTTGGAGATGGTTTTGTACCCTACCATAATCTCTTTGTTCGTTCTCTATTATTAGTGACTTTGGAGTGACTTTTTGTTGCATGTTGAGGGATAGTTATGTGATCCAATTATGTTAGTATTGTTGAGGGAACTTACACTAGCGAAAGTACGAACCCTAGGCCTTGTTTCAACACATTGCAATACTGTCTACGCTCACTTTTATCACTAGTTACCTTGCTGTTTTTATACTTTCAGATTACAAATACCATTATCCACTATCCATATACCACTTGTATGTAACACCCCGGATGTAACTTTCCCAATTTGTTCTCCAACTCTTGCCGTTTCTGGCGTTAAGTTATTTTATTTCCTCGAGTTCGGGTTTTTGTCTCCGTGTGTTGTTTTCGTTGTCGTGCATCTCATATCATGTCATCATGTGCATTGCATTTGCATACGTGTTCGTCTCATGCATTCGAGCAATTTCCCCGTTGTCCGTTTTGCATTCCGGCGCTTCGTTCTCCTCCGGTGGTCATTTCTATCTTTCTTTCGTGTGTGGGGATTAAACATTTCCGGATTGGACCGAGACTTGCCAAGCGGCCTTGGGTTACTACCGGTAGACTGCCTGTCAAGTTTTGTATCATTTGGACTTCGTTTGATACTCCAACGGTTAACCGAGGGACCGAAAAGGCCTCGTGTGTGTTGCAGCCCAACACCCCTCCAATTTGGCCCAAAACCCACCAAACTCTGTTCCATGTCCTAGAGCGTTCGATCACGATCGCGTGGCCGAAAACCTCACCTCATTTGGACTCTCCTAGCTCCCCCTATGCCTATATATACACCCCCCATTCCAATTCGCGGATCCTCTCCCCCCTAACCCTAAAAAATCCCAGATCCGCCGCTCCGGACGTGTCGGGGCGGAGCCGGACAACGTCCGCCGCCACCGCCGCCCAACCGCGTCGTGCCACCTATC
>NC_041384.1:227703492-227712643 GCF_002162155.2 Triticum dicoccoides | reverse complement strand
GGGAGCCGCCTCCGCCCGGAGCTCGCCGCCCCGCCGCGGGACTCCGGCGACCGGAGTCGGGCCCGGCGCCGCCAGCCGCCGTCCCCACCGACCGGACCCACGCCTCCCCGCTGCTTCTTCGCTCGCCGGAGCCGGCAAGGCTCGCCGGTGATCCTCGGGCTCCGCGCGCCCCGATCCAGATCAGATCCGAGACGGCTACAGTAAACCCTAATTTTCGCGAGGTTGTCATTTTTGCCATGATTATTGTGTGCATGATATGCCCGTGAGTTCTATATATGTTTTGTTAAGGTTTTGTCATCTTTCCAGAGGTGCAACCCATGTATTTTTAGGATGTGTGTGGTGACTTGTGCAAGCTTGCAAAGTGGTGCACTTGCTAATTCTGTTTTCAGGGACTTCGAAATTTCACTAAGTCCTGGGATTGTTTATCTCACGATGCCATATGTTCATGTTGTTTCCTAGTGATCCGTGCCTCTTTTGAGGATGATCATTAAGGGAGTTTTGTTAATATTGTAGTGCTCTATCCATCCATGTCTTTGTTTGTAATTATGAAGCACCCTAGCTTGAGTCAATCGAGCTCTACTTTTGCTTCGTTGTGAATCTGGCCAGATCGTCAACTTGTTTGCGATTTTGCCGATGTTATTGTAGTTGTTCCGTGCATGCTATGCCATTGTTCTTGCAATGTCTATCTTTAATTTTGTGCCTTCTTAAGGGATGTATGCTTGTCTTGCCATGACTTGCCCCGTGGTGAGTGCATCGAGCTCATAAACATGCCTTCGTGAGTTATGTTTCGGCATGTCCCAGTTTTCACTAAGTCTGAAAACTGATTATGTTTTTGCTATGTTCGTGTGCTTGTTAGTATATATTTTGTGATCCCTTTTGGCTCAAGGTCACTAAGGGACTTTTGTTAAGATCTTTGAGTAGCTCCATGCCTTGCTTTGCTTTGTCATGTTCAGGTCCTGTAGCATGTAGGTATTGTTGCTCCGAAGAGGGCTATATGATCTGAAATTCCAGACAAGTGTTAATTTCACTAAGTCTGAAATCTGTTTTCCGTTTACGTTTTTGCCATGCTTGTTTGAACCTCCTAATGGATGAATTGGCCGTAGCTCAGTGCTAGACTTTTGTTAAGCATCTTGTGTGCATCCCTGCCATGTATTTTGTTGTCATGTTTGGATGCTGTAGCATGTTCATTTCGTTGCATTTAGATGCCTACTTGCTGTAAATCGCAGACCGGTGTCATTTTTTTGAATCGCTTGCCATTTCCAAACCGTAACACCGATTCCGGCGTTCTTTATATTGTTTTCAAGCGATTTCATCTCATATTTCCTGTGGCACCCTTGGAATTCCAAGTTGAGGCCAGGATCATGCATTTCCTGTCATATCTTGCATTTGCATTCCGCATCGCATCCCGCATAGCATATCATCTTTGCATCGTGTTGCTTGATTTTGCACGTGGTTGATTGTATCCTTGTTGCTTGTTTGTCTTGTTTGGGTAGAGCCGGGAGACGAGTTCGCTAACGAGGAGCCCGTTGAGTTTGCTTTCGAGGATCCAGTCAACTCTGACAACTGTGCAGGCAAGATGATCATACCCTCGAAATCACTACTATCTTTGCTATGCTAGTTTGCTCGCTCTTTTGCTATGCCATTGCTATGATGCCTACCACTTGCTTGCAATCCTCCCAAATTGCCATGTCAAACCTCTAACCCACCTTTGTCCTAGCAAACCATTGATTGGCTATGCTACCGCTTTGCTCAGCCCCTCTTATAGCGTTGCTAGTTGCAGGTGAAGATTGGAGGTCGTTCCTTATTGGAACATCTTTTATTTACTTGTTGGGATATCATTATATTGCCATGTTATCTTAATGCACCTATATACTTGGTAAAGGGTGGAAGGCTCGGCCTCTCGCCTAGTGTTTTGTTCCACTCTTGCCGCCCTAGTTTCCGTCATATCGGTGTTATGTTCCCGGATTTTGCGTTCCTTACGTGGGTGGGTTATAATGGGAAACCCTTGATATTTTACCTTGATTAAAGCTTTTCCAGCAATGCCCAACATTGGTCTTACCATTTGCCACCTAGCCTTTTCCTTCCCTTGGGTTCTGCAGACTCAAGGGCCATCTTATTTTAACCCCCCCCCCCCGGGCCAGTGCTCCTCTGAGTGTTGGTCCAAACTAGAGCCCCTTGTAGCGCCACCTCGGGGAAACTCGAGGGCTGGTTTTAGTTGTACGGATTGCTTATCTGAGTGTGCCCTGAGAAAGAGATATGTGCAGCTCCTATCGGGATTTGTCGGCACATTCGGGCGGTGTTGCTGGTCTTGTTTTAACCTGTCGAAGTGTCTTGAGTTACCGAGATACCGAGTCTGATCGGAACGTCTTGGGAGGAGCTCTATTCCTTCATTGACCGTGAGAGCTTGTCATGGGCTAAGTTGGGACTCCCCTGCAGGGATTGAACTTTCGAAAGCCGTGCCCGCGGTTATGGGCAGATGGGAATTTGTTAATGTCCGGTTGTAGATAACTTGAACCTTAACGTAACTAAAATGAATCAACCGAGTGTGTTACCGTGATGGCCTCTTCTCGGCGGAGTCCGGGATGTGGACACGGTGTTGGAGTAATGTTTGCGCAGGTTGCTCTCTAGTTTCTCGCTCGCGCTTTGCCTCCTGTTCTCGCTCTCTTTTGCGAATAAGTTAGCCACCATACTTGCTAGTCGCTTGCTGCAGCTCCACTCATTTTTTACCTTGCCATACCTATAAGCTTAAATAGTTTTGATCGCGGGGGTGCGAGATTGCTGAGTCCCTGTGGCTCACAGATTACTATTACACCAGATGCAGGGCCTGATGATTCCGCTCCAGGAGACGCGTATGAGCTCAAGTGGGAGTTCGACGAAGACTCTCAATGATACTATGTTTCCTTTCCTGATGATCAGTAGTGGTGCCCAGTTGGGGGTGAACGGGACCGTTGTCGCATGTTGGGTTTTCTTTTATTTTGGCGCCATAGTCGGGCCTTGAGTGTATGGATGATGTAATGTTATTTATGTACTTGATTGACGTGGCGAGTGTAAGCCAACTATGTTATCTCCCTTTTATTATTTATATTACATGGGATGTTGTGAAGATTGCCTAACTTGCGACATATGCCTTCAATGCGATTATGCCTCTAAGTCGTGCCTCGACACGTGGGAGATATAGTCGCATCGAGGGTGTTACAAGTTGGTATCAGAGCCTTCCCCGACCTTAGGAGCCCCATTGCTTGATCGTTTTAGCGGCCGAGTTGTGTCTAGAAAAATGTTTTGAGTCTTTTAGGAATTATATATCGGAGAGTTTAGGAATTATTTTTACTTCCCAGTCTCCTCATCGCTCTGGTAAGGCATCCTGACGTAGAGTTTTGACTCTTCTCTTCTCAAATTTCACTAATTTTTTTTAAGGATCACGCGGGTATCTTGGAATCGTTCCGATGGTTTTATGATGAGAACATTGACTTGGTGCCTCCTATCAGGGGTTTAGT
Organism: Triticum dicoccoides; assembly: GCF_002162155.2. Taxonomy (NCBI): domain Eukaryota; kingdom Viridiplantae; phylum Streptophyta; class Magnoliopsida; order Poales; family Poaceae; genus Triticum; species Triticum dicoccoides. Next base: position 227,709,149 of record NC_041384.1, on the reverse strand, counting down.
GGAAGTGTCCCGGGGAGTAGAGCTCTGAGGTGTTGTCATCATAATTTTATCGTTACAGTTCTGGAATACCTGAGTCTAGTACGCTGACATCGAAAATCTCTTTTATGCAGTTCGTTGGTGAGATAACCTCGACGCCACCCAGTACTGGGGCGGGAGTTCGGGAGTATCGCCATAACTTGTATAACGGATGCTTTTCGAAGGTTGAGGTAGATGGTTTCCGAAGGTTTCTTGGTTACGTGTTGAAGGATGGATACAGCTGGATGTAGGATTTTCTAGTTTGGGTGAGATATTATGCTTCCCCTGTATCCCCAACACCTGATTGCATAACCGGAAAGGTTTGGGAGTTTCATAGGTGGGAATTCTAGTAGCTCTAGTTCTTCTTCCACGGATGTTGGTTTGAGATTGGGATTTCTTACCGATTATTCGTTCTTGATCCGTACCTTGTTGATTTATTTATCTACCTTAATTCTACATGGTTTCTCAATTTATGGATATGTGACCATTTCAAGAGGAATGCATTCCTTCATTTTGTTCGGATGTGAAGACTATATGTTGCAATTTTCATTCCGTTGGATTCAGCTTCAATATTTATCTGCCAATGTGCTAATGGTGGTCAACCTCTTCAGGATGGCTCCTCCAACACGCACGACTCCGAATCCTGATCCGCCACCACCTCCACCTCCTCCAGAGGCATGGCAAGTTGTGATGACCGCAACCAATGCAAACACACAGCTGATCATGCAAATTCTCCAAGAGCGCAATCAAGGCAGTCAAGGGAATCAAGGCAGCAATCAGAATCACTTTGCTACACTCAACCAGTTCCTTGCTAACAGGCCAAAGACCTTCAGCAATTGCGTTGAGGCAACCGATGCTGACGATTGGCTTGTGGATCTGTGCAAGCATTTCGAGTGCAGTAACGTCAGGCCTGAGGACTTTGTCAAGTTCGCTTCCTTCCAACTCAAAGATCAAGCTGCAGAATGGTTCCAGCAGTACAAGGACTCCAGACATGGACTTGTTATCACTTGGGATGATTTCCGTCGAGATTTCCGAGCTCATCATATTCCCCAGAGCGTGGTTGAAAGCAAGCATGAGGAATTCCGCAATCTGAAGCAAGGCTCTTTGTCTGTCTATGACTACAAAAAGTTGTTCCAGAAGCTCGCCCGCTTTGCCAAGCAGGACGTCCCTGATGAGAAGAGCATGATATCTCAGTTAAGGGGTGGTCTCAGAGAAGAAATTCAGCTAGCTCTTGTTCTCTTTGAGCCCTTGAGGTACGATGAGTTCTACAACATGGCACTGAAGCAAGAGGCTGCTCAGTTGAGGTGTGATGCTTCCAAGAAGCGAGTCAGAGATGTTACTCCTTCTTCCTCTACTCAAGTGACCAAGCAGCAGAAGTTTTGGCTTCCTCCTCCTCCGTTCCGTCAGCCGTATCAGCAGAAGAGCAAAGGTGGTAGTGGTTCTTCCCACCCACCCAACCCTGGCTTTCAGAACAAGACTTCGTCTCAAGCTCCAAGATTGAGTGCTCCATATCACCGTCCGCTTTCAGAGGTCACGTGCAACAAGTGCCAACGGAAGGGTCACTATGCCAACAAGTGTCTCAACCAGAGGCGTCTTCCTCCTCCTCCTCCTGTCAGATCGGCAAGTACAGCTGTGGTCAAGCATAACCCCAAGCATGCCAAGGTCAATATGATGAATGCAGCTCAGGCAGAGGACTCATCAGATGTGATCATGGATAACCTTCCTGTTAATGATATTCCTGTAAAAGTTCTTTTTGACACTGGTGCATCGCATTGTTTCATTTCGAGACCTTTTGCATCTAAGCATGATTTTGTTACTCAAGTGTTGCCGAAGCCGTTGGCTATCGTCTCTCCGGCCCGTCAAATGATATCTCGATTATGCGTTCCGGATGTTACTATCACTTTGGGTGACTATAAGTTCTTGTCCTCTCCAAATGTTCTTGGTGACTCGGATATTGATCTTATTCTCAAAATGGATTGGCTTTCTAAGCACAAGGCTCAGCTTGATTGTGCAGCCAGGCAAATTCAATTGACTCATTCGTTTGAGGATGTAATTGTCTTTGCCGCTCGGGATGATTCTATCCGTCTGTTTTCTCTCAATGAGAAGGGTGAACTGGATGCCATCTCTCAAATTCCAGTCGTTTGCGAATATCAAGACGTCTTTCCAGAAGAGCTCCCAGGAATGCCTCCTGGCCTGCCAGTTGAATTCGTTATTGATCTTGAGCCTGGCACGGAACCTGTGTGCTAACGTCCTTACAAGCTCGGACCTGAAGAGTTGAAGGAGCTGAAGAAGCAACTTGATGAGCAAGAAAGAATGGGTCTCATCCAGCCTAGTTCTTCTCCATGGGGTTGTGGTGTTCTTTTTGTGAAGAAGAAGGATGGAACGGACCGACTTTGTGTTGATTACCGTTCGGTGAACAAGAAGACCATCAAGAACAAATACCCACTTCCCAACATCAATGAGCTGTTCGAACAACTCAAAGGTGCCCAAGTATTCTCCAAGCTTGATCTCCGTATGGGTTATCACCAGATTCGCATTCGTGGAGAAGATATTCCCAAGACAGCATTCAGAACAAGCTTTGGTTCATATGAATACACTGTCATGTCTTTTGGCCTCGCCAACGCTCCTCCGACGTTCTCTCGCATGATGAACTTCATTTTCAACGCCTACACCAATGACTTCGTTTTGGTCTATCTCGATGACATTCTGGTTTTCTCCAAGAACAAGGAAGATCATGCCAAGCACTTGCGTTTGGTTCTTGATAAGCTCAGAGAACATCAGTTCTACACCAAGTTCTCCAAGTGTGAATTTTGGCTTGAGGAGATTCTTTATCTTGGTCATATCATCTCTGCCAAGGGCATTGCCGTGAATCCTGAGAAGGTGTCTACAATTGTGAATTGGGAACCTCCTTAGAACGTGAAGCAACTCCGCAGTTTTCTCGGTCTCGCAAGCTATTGCCGAAGATTTGTTGAAAACTTTTCCAAGATCGCGAAGCCTCTCTCTAACCTTCTCCAGAAGCACGTCAAGTACGTTTGGTCTCCGGAGTGTGATATTGCTTTCAACACTTTGAAAGAGAAATTGATCACTGCTCCAGTTCTGACTCCACCTGATGAATCCAAGCCGTACGAGGTCTTTTGTGATGCCTCTCTCCAAGGTCTTGGCACAGTATTGATGCAAGAGAAGAAAGTTGTTGCTTATACATCTCGCCAGTTGAAGCCTAATGAGAAGAACTACCCCACTCATGATCTCGAGTTGGCGGTAGTTGTGCATGCTCTTTTGACTTGGAGACATCTTCTATTGGGAAGAAAAGTGGACATTTTCACTGATCACAAGAGTCTCAAGTACATCTTCACTCAGCCTAATCTCAACCTCAGGCAAACTCGATGGGCCGAAATGATTCAAGAGTATAATCCGAGTATCGAGTATACTCCAGGCAAGGCCAATGTGATTGCTGACGCATTGAGCAGAAAGGCTTACTGCAACAGTCTGATTGTCAAGCCTTATCAACCCGAGCTTTGTGAAGCTTTCCGCAAACTTAATTTGCAAGTTGTCCCTCAAGGTTTCCTCGCCAACCTTCAAGTCTCTCCTACCTTAGAAGACCAGATTCGCCAAGCCCAGCTTCTTGATGCTATGGTGAAAAAGGTGAAGATTGGGATTGCCAAGAGCCAGTCCAAGTACAAGTGCTACCGCCTTGATGACAAGGACACTCTCTTCTTCGAGGATCGTATTGTTGTTCCCAAAGGTGACCTCCGTAAAGTGATCATGAACAAGGCTCACAATTCTCTCCTCTCCATCCACCCTGGGAGCACGAAGATGTATCAGGACCTTAAGCAAGCTTATTGGTGGACTCGAATGAAGAGCGAGATCGCTCAATTCGTGAATGAATGTGATGTCTGCAGAAGAGTGAAGGCAGAACACCAAAGGCTAGCAGGTCTCCTCCAACCTCTTGCCATTCCAGAATGGAAGTTTGACCACATTGAAATGGACTTCGTGACTGGGTTTCCAAAGTCCAAGCGTGGCAATGATGCTATATTTGTTGTCATCGACAAACTCACCAAAGTGGCTCACTTTCTGCCTATCAAAGAGTCGATCACTGCAGCTCAATTGGCGGAACTCTATACCTCTTGCATTGCTTCTCTGCACGGTATTCCTCAAGTGATCTCTTCAGACCGTGGCAGCATCTTTACCTTGAAGTTTTGGGATTCTTTTCAGAAGGCCATGGGCACTAACATCCGCTTCAGCACTGCTTTCCATCCTCAAACAAGCGGTCAAGTCGAGCGTGTCAACCAGATTCTTGAAGATATGCTCAGGGCTTGTGTGATCTCCTTCGGCATGAAGTGGGAGGATTGTCTTCCTTATGCTGAATTCTCCTACAACAACAGTTTTCAAGCAAGTTCGGGCAAGGCCCCTTTTGAAATTTTGTATGGCAGGAAGTGCCGTACACCTCTCAACTGGTCTGAAACCGCCGAATGTTAGCTTTTGGGTAATGACTTAATCACAGAGGCAGAAGAAATGTGCAAAGTCATTCGTGATAACCTCAAAGCAGCCCAATCCCGTCAGAAGAGCTACTATGATAGTAAGCACTGTGATTTGGCTTTCGAGATCGGAGATCATGTTTACCTCCGTGTCTCTCCTATGAAAGGTACTCGTCGCTTCGGTATCAAAGGGAAGCTTGCCCCTAGATACGTGGACCTTTCAAGATTGTTAGCAAGAGAGGCGACCTCGCCTATCAACTCGAGCTTCCTTCAAACTTTGCAAATGTTCATGACGTGTTCCATGTCTCTCAGCTTTGAAAGTGCTTCAAGACTCCTGACTGCACCGTCAACTTCGAGGACATTGAGCTCCAAGAAGATCTCTCTTATCGTGAGCACCCAGTTGCTATTCTTGAAGAGACTGAACACAAGACTCGCAACAAGTCAATCAAATTTCTCAAAGTCAAGTGGTCACACCATTCCGACCGTGAAGCTACCTGGGAACGCGAGGATCACCTCCGTTCTGAGTACCCGGCGTTCTTTCAGTCCTAGATCTTGGGACGAGATCCTTTCGTAGTGGTGGAGTGTTGTAACACCCCGGATGTAACTTTCCCAATTTGTTCACCAACTCTTGCCGTTTCCGGCGTTAAGTTATTTTATTTCCTTGGGTTCGGGTTTTTGTCTCCGTGTGTTGTTGTCGTTGTCGTGCATCTCATATCATGTCATCATGTGCATTGCATTTGCATACGTGTTCGTCTCATGCATTCGAGCAATTTTCCCCGTTGTCCGTTTTGCATTCCGGCGCTTCGTTCTCCTCCGGTGGTCATTTCTATCTTTCTTTCGTGTGTGGGGATTAAACATTTCCGGATTGGACCAAGACTTGCCAAGCGGCCTTGGGTTACTACCGGTAGACCGCCTGTCAAGTTTCGTATCATTTGGACTTCGTTTGATACTCCAACGGTTAACCGAGGGACCGAAAAGGCCTCGTGTGTGTTGCAGCCCAACACCCCTCCAATTTGGCCCAAAACCCACCAAACTCTATTCCATGTCCTAGAGCGTTCGATCACGATCACGTGGCCGAAAACCTCACCTCATTTGGACTCTCCTAGCCCCCCCCCCTATGCCTATATATACACCCCCCATTCCAATTCGCGGATCCTCTCCCCCCTA
>NC_041384.1:227700204-227702759 GCF_002162155.2 Triticum dicoccoides | reverse complement strand
CACCTATCCCGCGGGGGACCGCTTCGCCGCCGACCGCGCCAGGCCCGCGAGGCCCACGCGTGGCCCTCCCCGCCGCCGAGCCGGGCCTGAGGCGCCCGCCCGCGCCGCCTCTTCCCCTCCCCGCCGCCTCGCCGGCCGGAGTTCGCCGCCGGCCGGACCCCGCCGTGCCCCGCCGCCGCACCAACGCCCGCCGCCCGGAGCCGCCTCCGCCCGGAGCTCGCCGCCCCGCCGCGGGACTCCGGCGACCGGAGCCGGGCCCGGCGCCGCCAGCCGCCGTCCCCACCGACCGGACCCGCGCCTCCCCGCTGCTTCTTCGCTCGCCGGAGCCGGCAAGGCTCACCGGCGATCCTCGGGCTCCGCGCGTCCCTATCCAGATCGGATCCGAGACGGCTACAGTAAACCTTAATTTTCGCGAGGTTGGTTTTTTTTTGGTAAGTCCTGAAATTATTGATCCATATGCCCCTGTTCGAGGCTCTGTAACTTTGCATCCGTAGCTTCGATTTGGGCATATAGCATATAAAAATGTTCATCTCAGAGAGTACATCATTTCATTCCATTGCATCATTTTCATTTGAGCTCATCTTGATGCCCGAAATGCTGTTAGAAGAGGGCTACTTGAGTTAATTGTCAGATCTGCTACTCCGTTTAGCACTTTTGTCATTTTTGCCATGATTATTGTGTGCATGATATGCCCGTGAGTTCTACATATGTTTTGTTAAGGGTTTTATCATCTTTCCAGAGGTGCAACCCATGTATTTTTAGGATGTGTGTGGTGACTTGTGCAAGCTTGCAAAGTGGTGCACTTGCTAATTCTGTTTTCAGGGACTTCGAAATTTCACTAAGTCCTGGGATTGTTTATCTCACGATGCCATATGTTCATGTTGTTTCCTAGTGATCCGTGCCTCTTTTGAGGATGATCATTAAGGGAGTTTTGTTAATATTGTAGTGCTCTATCCATCCATGCCTTTGTTTGTAATTATGAAGCAACCTAGCTTGAGTCAATCGAGCTCTACTTTTGCTTCGTTGTGAATCTAGGCAGATCGTCAACTTGTTTGCGATTTTGCCGATGTTATTGTAGTTGTTCCGTGCATGCTATGCCATTGTTCTTGCAATGTCTATCTTTAATTTTGTGCCTTCTTAAGGGATGTATGCTTGTCTTGCCATGACTTGCCCCGTGGTGAGTGCATCGAGCTCGTAAACATGCCTTCGTGAGTTATGTTTTGGCATGTCCCAGTTTTCACTGTCTGAAAATTGATTATGTTTTTGCTATGTTCGTGTGCTTGTTAGTATATTTTATGATCCCTTTTGGCTCAAGGTCACTAAGGGACTTTTGTTAAGCTCTTTGAGTAGCTCCATGCCTTGCTTTTCTTTGTCATGTTCAGGTCCTGTAGCATGTAGGTATTGTTGCTCCGAAGAGGGCTATATGATCTGAAATTCTAGACAAGTGTTAATTTCACTAAGTCTGAAATCTGTTTTCCGTTTACGTTTTTGCCATGCTTGTTTGAACCTCCTAATGGATGAATTGGCCGTAGCTCAGTGCTAGACTTTTGTTAAGCATCTTGTGTGCATCCCTACCATGTATTTTGTTGTCATGTTTGGATGCTGTAGCATGTTCATTTCGTTGCATTTAGATGCCTACTTGCTGTAAATCGCAGACCGGTGTCATTTTTTTGAATCGCTTGCCATTTCCAAACAGTAACTCCGATTCCGGCGTTCTTTATATCGTTTTCAAGCGATTTCATCTCATCTTTCCTGTGGCACCCTTAGAATTCCAAGTTGAGGCCAGGTTCATGCATTTCCTGTCATATCTTGCATTTGCATTCCGCATCGCATCCCGCATAGCATATCATCTTTGCATCGTGTTGCTTGAGTTTGCACGTGGTTGATTGTATCCTTGTTGCTTGTTTGTCTTGTTTGGGTAGAGCCGGGAAACGAGTTCGCTAACGAGGAGCCCGTTGAGTTTGCTTTCGAGGATCCAGTCAACTCTGACAACTGTGCAGGCAAGATGATCATACCCTCGAAATCACTACTATCTTTACTATGCCAGTTTGCTCGCTCTTTTGCTATGCCATTGCTACGATGCCTACCACTTGCTTGCAAGCCTCCCAAATTGCCATGTCAAACCTCTAACCCACCTTTGTCCTAGCAAACCGTTGATTGGCTATGTTACCGCTTTTCTCAGCCCCTCTTATAGCGTTGCTAGTTGCAGGTGAAGATTGGAGGCCTTTCCTTATTGGAACATCTTTTATTTACTTGTTGGGATATCATTATATTGCCATGTTATCTTAATGCACCTATATACTTGGTAAAGGGTGGAAGGCTCGGCCTCTCGCCTAGTGTTTTGTTCCACTCTTGCCGCCCTAGTTTCCGTCATATCGGTGTTATGTTCCCGGATTTTGCGTTCCTTACGCGGTTGGGTTATAATGGGAACCCCTTGATATTTCGCCTTGATTAAAGCTTTTCCAGCAATGCCCAACATTGGTCTTACCATTTGCCACCTAGCCTTTTCTTTCCCTTGGGTTCTGCAGACTCAAGGGTCATCTTATTTTAACCCC
>NC_041384.1:227663662-227700093 GCF_002162155.2 Triticum dicoccoides | reverse complement strand
AGTGTTGGTCCAAACTAGAGCCCCTTGCAGCGCCACCTCGGGGAAACTCGAGGGCTGGTTTTAGTTGTACGGATTGCTTATCTGAGTGTGCCCTGAGAAAGAGATATGTGCAGCTCCTATCGGGATTTGTCGGCACATTCGGGCGGTGTTGCTGGTCTTGTTTTAACCTGTCGAAGTGTCTTGAGTTACCGAGATACCGAGTCTGATCGGAACGTCTTGGGAGGAGGTCTATATCTTCGTTGACCGTGAGAGCTTGTCATGGGCTAAGTTGGGACTCCCCTGCAGGGATTGAACTTTCGAAAGACGTGCCCGCAGTTATGGGTAGATGGGAATTTGTTAATGTCCGGTTGTAGATAACTTGAACCTTAACGTAACTAAAATGAATCAACCGAGTGTGTTACCGTGATGGCCTCTTCTTGGCGGAGTCCGGGAAGTGGACACGGTGTTGGAGTAATGTTTGCGCATGTTGCTCTCTAGTTTCTCGCTCGCGCTTTGCCTCCTCTTCTCGCTCTCTTTTGTGAATAAGTTAGCCACCATACTTTGCTAGTCACTTGCTGCAGCTCCACTCATTTTTTACCTTGCCATACCTATAAGCTTAAATAGTTTTGATCGCGAGGGTGCGAGATTGCTGAGTCCCTGTGGCTCACAGATTACTATTACACCAGATGCAGGGCCTGATGATTCTGCTCCAGGAGACGCGTATGAGCTCAAGTGGGAGTTCGACGAAGACTCTCAACGATACTATGTTTCCTTTCCCGATGATCAGTAGTGGTGCCCAGTTGGGGGTGAACGGGACCGTTGTCGCATGTTGGGTTCTCTTTTATTTTGGCGCCATAGTCGGGCCTTGAGTGTATGGATGATGTAATGTTATTTATGTACTTGATTGACGTGGCGAGTGTAAGCCAACTATGTTATCTCCCTTTTATTATTTATATTACATGGGATGTTGTGAAGATTGCCTAACTTGCGACATATGCCTTCAATGCGATTATGCCTCTAAGTCGTGCCTCGACACGTGGGAGATATAGTCGCATCGAGGGTGTTACATTGTATCACCATCTCTTCGGCGAACTAGTGCACCTATACAATTTACCATTGTATTGGGTGTGTTGGGGACACAAGAGACTCTTTGTTATTTGGTTGCAGGGTTGCTTGAGAGAGACCATCTTCATCCTACGCCTCATACGGATTGATAAACCTTAGGTCATCCACTTGAGGGAAATTTGCTACTGTCCTACAAACCTCTGCACTTGGAGGCCCAACAACGTCTACAAGAAGAAGGTTGTGTAGTAGACATCAGCACCCGACTCCCCCCCCCCGCGCGCCGCACCGCTGCCGGCTGCGACCCAGCCGCCCCGACCAGCCGTGCATCCCTGCCTGTCGCCGCTGCCTCCCACCTAGAGCCACCGCCGCCGTTGCTGCTAGCTCCGCCACGCCTTGCCTCTGCTCTGGGTGCCGCTGCGACCTCACCGCACCGCGCATAGGCCTCCACCTCCTCCCCTGGCCGACGTTGTGGACGCCGGCGGCCGCGCCGATGGCCTCTCCCTAGCTCGCGCACGGGCTCCCCCAGTCGGGCACCCAGCGCGCGCGCCTGGCTCCACCCGTAACCGCGTGCCCGTTAAGGCCTTAGGCCTATGACATGAGGGGCTCTCGCCACAGATCGTTATAAAAAAAGAAATAAAAATAAAATAATAATAATTAATAATTAAAATATTAATTAGTTAATCTAGTTTAATTAACCTAATTAACCTGCTAATAAAACTAACTATTGTTTATTGGTTAACAGCCTATGACGAGTGGGACCCACATGTCAGATTGACCGGCCAACGGTCAGAGTTGACCGCTGACGTCATGTCGACATCATGCTGACGTCATAATTGTATTTTCTGATTTAATTAATTATGCTAATCCTAAAAATGATTTAAATCTTTGAAAATTAATATAAAATAATCCGTAACTCGGATGAAAATACTTTGTACATGAAAGTTGCTCAGAACGACAAGACGAATCCGAATATGCAGCCCGTTCATCCGCCACACATCCCTAGCATAGCGAACATGCAACTTCCCCCCTCTGATTCATTTGTCCGAAAACGCGGAACACCGGGGATATTTTCCCGGATGTTTCCCCCCTTCACTGGTATCACCTCATACCTCGTTAGGGCACCCCTAGCACCGCTACTTGTCATGTCATGCATCGCTATTGTCAGGACCCCGATTCTAAGTCACACCGATCTAGCCTTTGACACCTCATATCACTTTGAGGCCTCACGCACGGTATTCCCACGGGTGTCGCCTTACCATGGCCCCGGACCATTTGCGCCTTTTGACTCACGTATATGATAGTGTCGCTAGCATCCATATGACAGAGAACCCAGGCCGACATGGCTAGTCGTGAACCCAAAGCGGCACAAACTTACGAGGACAGGCATACATGAATCAACATCGAGCATGTCGGTCAGCAGCGTGTGAATCCAGGCTGTAGCACTGGGCTAACAAGACTCCGGGAACCCGGGATGTAGAAGGCTAGGCAGGACTCTGGATGTCACCGCATGACATTTCCTCGAAGGGACAGACACAGGAACGAGGTGAAACACATGCCGGCCAGTCAAGTGTTTCAGAGCAGTAGTGCTGGGCTAGCAGGACTCCGGTGAACCGGGCTGTAGCGGACTACTATGGCTCATGGAAGCACTAGACTACATTTCCCGATAAGAGAGGCTACCAAGGATAAACAACTAGATTGTCGGATCCCACACATACCAAGCATTTCAATCATACACACAATATGCTCGATATGTGTAAATACAACATGGCATCACAACAAAACTCTACAACTCAAAGTACTTTATTTAATGGCTCCGGAGAGCCATACATAACATGTTCATACAGATAGGGGTCACATGACCTGACACACAAGTCATACAAACATAAAAGCACATGCGGAAGCAAAATTGTCTGAGTACAGACAACTAGAAAGAAAGAGGGCTTGATGAAGCCTGTCTATGTACATAGGCCCTTCACAAGCTTAGATCACCACCTGGGTGGCAAGTCACTCGTCAACATTGAGATCTACATAAAACCCATCGGAGGGGGCGGTGTTTGATACGTCTCCAACATATCTATAATTTTGATTGTTCCATGCTATTATATTATCAACTTTGGATGTTTTATATGCATTTATATGCTATTTTATTTGATTTTTGGGACTAACCTATTAACCCAAAGCCCAGTGTTAGTTTCTGTTTTTTTTGTTGTTTTAGAGTATTGCAGAAAAGGAAAATCAAACGGAGTCCAATTGACCTGAAACTTCACGGAACTTATTTTTGGACCAAAAGAAGCTCACAGAGTATCGGAGTTGGACCAGGAGAGTCCCGGGCTGCCCACGAGGGTGAGGGCGCGCCCACCCCCCTAGGGCGTGCCCTCCTGCCTCATGGACAGCTTGGAGGTCCACCGACGTACTTCTTCCTCCCATATATACCCATATACCCTAAAAACTTTGGGGAGCAGAATAGATCGGGAGTTCCGCCGCCAGAAGCCTCCGTAGCCACCGAAGGCCAATCTAGACCCGTTTCGGCACCCTGCCGGAGGGGGAATACCTCTCCGGTGGCCATCTTCATCATCCCGGTGCTCTCCATGACGAGGAGGGAGTAGTTCTCCCTCGGGGCTGAGGGTATGTACCAGTAGCTATGTGTTTGATCTCTCACTCTCTCTCTCGTGTTCTTGAGGTGGTACAATCTTGATGTATCGCGAGCTTTGCTATTATAGTTGGATCTTATGATGTTTCTCCCCCTCTACTCTATTGTAATGGATTGAGTTTCCCATTGAAGTTATCTTATCGGATTGAGTCTTTAAGGATTTGAGAACACTTGATGTATGTCTTGCGTGGGATAACTATGGTGACAATGGGGTATTCTATGATCCACTTGATGTATGTTTTGGTGATCAACTTGCGGGTTCCGTGACCTTGGGAATCTATGCATAAGGGTTGGCACACGTTTTCGTCTTGACTCTCCAGTAGAAACTTTGGGAAACTCTTTGAGGTTCTATGTGTTGGTTGAATAGATGAATCTGAGATTGTGTGATGCATATCGTATAACCATACCCACGGATACTTCAGGTGACATTGGAGTATCTAGGTGACATTAGGGTTTTGGTTGATTTGTGTCTTAAGGTGTTATTCTCGTACGAACTCTAGGGCTGTTTGTGACACTTATAGGTATAGCTCAACAGATTGATTGGAAAGAATAACTTTGAGGTGGTTTCGTACCCTATCATAATCTCTTCGTTTGTTCTCCACTATTAGTGACTTTGGAGTGACTCTTTGTTGCATGTTGAGGGATAGTTATGTGATCCAATTATGTTATTATTGTTGAGGGAACTTGCACTAGTAAAAGTATGAACCCTAGGCCTTGTTTCAATGCATTGCAATACCATTTACGCTCACTTTTATTATTAGTTACCTTGCTGTTTTTATATTTTCAGATTACAAAAACCATTATCTACTATCCATATACCACTTGTATCACCATCTCTTCGCCGAACTAGTGCACCTATACAATTTACCATTGTGTTGGGGACACATTTGTTATTTGGTTGCAGGGTTGCTTGAGATAGACCATCTTCATCCTACGCCTCCTATGGATTGATTAACCTTAGGTCATCCACTTGAGGGAAATTCGCTACTGTCCTTCAAACCTCTGCACTTGGAGGCCCAACAACGTCTACAAGAAGAAGGTTGTGTAGTAGACATCAAGCTCTTTTCTGGCGCCGTTGCCGGGGAGGTTAGCACTTGAAGGTATATCTTTAGATCTTGCAATCGAGTCTTTCAGTTTCGTGTTTTATCACTAGTTTAGTTTATAAAAGAAAATTACAAAAAATGGAATTGAGTTTGTCTCATACGCTTCACCTTTTTAATATCTTTCGTGACTATGATGGAAAGCATAATTGTGCTCAAGTGCTAGAAGAAGAAATCTATAAAATGGTTGGCACTAAATATTTGAATGATGAGCATGATTGCAATGTTGTTAGTATGAATTCCTTGAATATCCATGATGCTAATGATATGCAAAGCCACAAGCTTGGGGAAGCTATGTTTGATGAAGATGATATTTTTTGTCCCCCAAGTTTTGATGAGAAAATTTATTATGATGATAGAATGCCTCCTATTTATGATTATTATAATTATGAAAGTGGATTTGGAGAGGTCATGACTTTATTTTGTGATGAACCCACTATTTCGGAAGAGGTTTCAATTGATTATGAGAACAAAGTTGCTATCTATGATGATTATTGTGATGAATTGTATGCTATAAAGAATAATGATATCCATGAAACTTGTCATCATGATTTTAGTTTTCAATTGGATTATGCCTCACATGATAATTATTTTGTTGAGTTTGCTCCCACTATTATTCATGAGAAGAATTTGCTTATGCGGAGAGTAGTAAATTTTCTATGCTTGTAGATCATGAAAATAATGCTTTAGGTGCTGGTTATATTGTTGAATTCATTCATGATGCTACTGAAAATTATTATGAGGGAGGAACATATGCTTGTAGGAATTGCAATAATATCAAGTTTCCTCTCTATGTGCTTAAAGTTTTGAAGTTATGCTTGTTTTGCCTTCCTATGCTAGTTGATTATTGTTCCCATAAGTTGTTTCCTCACAAAATCCCTATGCATAGGAAGTGGGTTAGACTTAAATGTGCTAGTCATATTCTTCAAGATGCTCTCTTTATGTTTCAATTCTTATCTTTTATGTGAGCATCATTGAAATCATCATGCCTAGCTAGGGGCGTTAAACGATACCGCTTGTTGGGAGGCAACCCAATTTTATTCTTGTTCCTTGCTTTTTGCTCCTGTTTAGTAATAAATAATTCATATAGCCTCTGTTTAGATGTGGTTTTATGTTTTAGTTACTGTTTGTGCCAAGTAGAACTTTTGGGAAGACTTGGGGAAAGTCTTTGCGATCATGCTGTAAAAAACAGAAACTTTAGCGCTCACGAGAATTGCTGCCATTTTTTATTTGAGAGTGCTATTCAGTTAATTCTGTTTGCATATGATTAATAGACAAATTCCTCAGGTCCACCAATTTATTTGGGAATTTTATGAGTTCCAGAAGTTTGCGTTAGTTACATATTACTACAGACTGTTCTGTTTTTGACAGATTCTGTTTTTCATGTGTTGTTTACTTATTTTGATGAATCTATGGCTAGTAAAAGAGTTTATAAATCATAGGGAAGTTGGAATACAGTAGGTTTAACACCAATATAAATAAAGAATGAGTTCATTACTGTACCTTGAAGTGGTGTTTTGTTTTCTTTCGCTAACGGAGCTTACGAGTTTTCTGTTAAGTTTTGTGTTGTGAAGTTTTCAAGTTTTGGGTAAAGATTCGATGGACTATGGAATAAGGAGTGGCAAGAGCCTAATCTTGGGTATGCTCAAGGCACCCCAAGGTAATATTCAAGGACAACTAAGATCCTAAGCTTGGGGATTCCCCGGAAGGCATCCCCTCTTTCGTCTTCGTTCATCGGTAACTGTACTTGGAGCTATATTTTTATTCACCACATGATATGTGTTTTGCTTGGAGCGTCATTTTATTTTATTTTATTTTGATTGATGTTCGAATAAAATACCAAAATCTGAAATTCGTAAATGTTAGAGAGTCTTCATATAGTTGCATAATTATTCGACTACTCATTGATCTTCACTTATATCTTTCGGAGTAGTTTGTTGTTGCTCTAGTGCTTCACTTATATCTTTTTAGAGCACGGTGGTGGTTTTATTTTATAGAAATAGATGAACTCTCATGCGTCACTTATATTATTTTGAGAGTCTTTAAAACAGCATGGTAATTTGCTTTGGTTATGAATTTAGTCCTAATATGATGGGCATCCAAGAGGGATATAATAAAAACTTTCATATAAAGTGCATTGAATACTATGAGAAGTTTGATGATTGATAATTGTTTTGAGATATGAAGATGGTGATATTAGAGTCATGCTAGTTGAGTAGTGGTGAATTTGAGAGATACTTGTGTTAAAGTTTGTGATTCACGTAGCATGCACGTATGGTGAACCGTTATGTGATGAAGTCGGAGCATGATTTATTTATTGATTGTCTTCCTTATGAGTGGCGGTCGGGGACGAGCGATGGTCTTTTCCTGCCAATCTATCCCCCTAGGAGCATGCGCGTAATACTTTGTTTCGATAACTAATAAATATTTGCAATAAGTATGTGAGTTCTTTATGACTAATGTTGAGTCCATGGATTATATGCACTCGCACCCTTGCACCATTGCTAGCCTCTCTAGTACCGCGCAACTTTCGCCGGTACCTTAAACCCACCATATACCTTCCTCAAAACAGCCACCATATCTACCTATTATGGCATAGCCATTCCGAGATATATTGCCATGCAACTTTCCACCGTTCCGTTATTATGACACGCTTCATCATTGTCATATTGCTTTGCATGATCATGTAGTTGACATCATATTTGTGGCAAAGCCACCGATCATAATTCTTTCATACATGTCACTCATGAGTCATTGCACATCCCGTTACACCGCCGGAGGCATTCATATAGAGTCATATCTTGTTCTAAGTATCGAGTTGTAATTCTTGAGTTGTAAGTAAATAAAAGTGTGATGATCATCATTATTAGAGCATTGTCCCAGTGAGGAAAGGATGATGGAGACTATGATTCCCCCACAAGTCGGGATGAGACTCCGGACAAAAAATAAATAAAAGAGGCCAAAGCGGCCCAAATAAAAAAGAGAAAAAGGAGGCCATAAAAAAAGAGAAAAGTCCCAAATAAAAAAAGAGAGAAAAAGAGAGAAGGGGCAATGCTACTATCCTTTTACCACACTTGTGCTTCAAAGTAACACCATGATCTTCATGATAGAGAGTCTCTTGTTTTGTCACTTTCATATACTAGTGGGAATCTTTCATTATGGAACTTGGCTTGTATATTCCAATGAAAGCGAGTTGGATGCACACCCACTTAGTTTCTTTTTGAGCTTTCATACACTTATAGCTATAGTGCATCCGTTGCATGGAAATCCCTACTCACTCACATTGATATCTATTAATGGGCATCTCCATAGCCTGTTGATACGCCTAGTTGATGTGAGACTATCTTCTCCTTTTTGTCTTCTCCACAACCACCATTCTATTCCACCTATAGTGCTATGTCCATGGCTCATGCGCATGTATTGCGTGAAGATTGAAAAAGTTTAAGAACATCAAAAGTATGAACCAATTGCTTGGATTGTCATCGGGGTTGTGCATGATTTAAATACGTTGTGTGGTGAAGATGGAGCATAGCCAGAATATATGATTTTGTAGGGATAGCTTTCTTTAGCCATGTTATTTTGAGAAGACATAATTGCTTTGTTAGTATGCTTGAAGTATTATTATTTTTATGTCAATATTAAACTTTTGTATTGAATCTTATGGATCTGAATATTCTTTCCACAATAAAGAATTAGATGGATAAATATGTTAGGTAGCATTCAAAATCAAAAATTCTGTTTTTATCATTTACCTACTCGAGGACGAGTAAGAATTAAGCTTCGGGATGTTGATATGTCTCCAACGTAACTATAATTTTTGATTGTTCCATGCTATTATATTATCAACCTTGGATGTTTTATATGCATTTATATGCTATTTTATATGATTTTTGGGACTAACCTATTAATCCAGAGCCCAGTGCTAGTTTCTGTTTTTTTCTTGTTTTAGAGTATGGCAGAAAAGGAAAATCAAACGGAGTCCAATTGACCTGAAAATTCACGGAACTTATTTTTGGAATAGAAGAAGCCCACGGAGTATCGGAGTTGGACCAGGAGAGTCCCGGGCTGCCCACGAGGGTGAGGGGCGCCCCCCCTGGGCACGCCCCCCTGCCTCATGGACAGCCCGGAGGTCCACCGATGTATTTCTTCCTCCCATATATACCCATATACCCTAAAAACTTTGTGGAGCAGAATAGATTAGGAGTTCTGCCGCCAGAAGCCTCCGTAGCCACCGAAAACCAATCTAGACCCATTCCGGCACCCTGCCGGAGGGGGAATACCTCTCCGGTGGCCATCTTCGTCATCCCGGCACTCTCTATGACGAGGAGGGAGTAGTTCTCCCTCGGGGCTGAGGGTATGTACCAGTAGCTATGTGTTTGGTCTCTCTCTCATGTTCTTGACGTGGTACCATCTTGATGTATCGCGAGCTTTGCTATTATAGTTGGATCTGATGATGTTTCTCCCCCTCTACTCTCTTGTAATGGATTTAGTTTCCCTTTGAAGTTATATTATTGGATTGAGTCTTTAAGGATTTGAGAACACTTGATGTATGTCTTGTGTGGGATACCTGTGGTGACAATGGGGTATTCTATGATCCACTTGATGTATGTTTTGGTGATCAACTTGCGGGTTCCGTGACCTTGGGAATCTATGCATAAGGGTTGGCACACGTTTTCTTCTTGACTCTCCGGTAGAAACTTTGGGGGACTCTTTGAGGTTCTATGTGTTGGTTGAATAGATGAATCTGAGATTGTGTGATGCATATCGTATAATCATACCCACGAATACTTGAGGTGTCATTGGAGTATTTAGGTGACATTAGGGTTTTGGTTGATTTGTGTCTTAAGGTGTTATTCTAGTACGAACTCTAGGGTTGTTTGTGACACTTATAGGAATAGCCCAACGGATTGATTGGAAAGAATAACTTTGAGGTGGTTTCGTACCCTACCATAATCTCTTCATTTGTTCTCCGCTACTAATGACTTTGGAGTGACTCTTTGTTGCATGTTGAGGGATAGTTATGTGATCCAATTATGTTATTATTGTTGAGGGAACTTGCACTAGTGAAAGTATGAACCCTAGGCCTTGTTTCATATTACAAAAACCATTATCTACTATCCATATACCACTTGTATCACCATCTCTTCGCCGACCTAGTGCACCTATACAATTTACCATTGTATTGGGTGTGTTGGGGACACAAGAGACTCTTTGTTATTTGGTTGCAGGGTTGCTTGAGAGAGACCATCTTCATCCTATGCCTCCTATGGATTGATAAACCTTAGGTCATCCACTTGAGGGAAATTTGCTACTGTCCTACAAACCTCTCCACTTGGAGGCCCAACAATGTCTACAAGAAGAAGGTTGTGTAGTAGACATCAGTGTTGTCATCTGAAAATAGTAATTAAAGAAACATGAGTACAAAGGTACTCAGCAAGTCTTACAACAGATCCTACTACACATGCACATTCTCAAGAAGGTAGTGGAGTTATTGCAGCAAGCCAGCTTTGACTCTTGGCTAAGCCATCCTATGAGACACCACTTGTAAAATAGTTTTCGCACACGAGTCCACTAATCACCATCACAATACTCCACCGTGGATCCTCCCTCGTCATCCTACGAGAGGGCCATCTGCGGTACTCACACTTATCTTGAGTCTTTTACTAGTAACAATTAACTTGTCTATGAACTAAATAAGCGACCAAGTAGTCCTTTACCACGGACGCGGCAATTCGAGTAGTTTTATACCCTGCAGGGGTGTACTTCGTCATACATGTTCCCACCACTTAGCGTCTACACACGACATGTGCTCGGCAGACTTCAAGTGAAAGCCGACGTGGGTGTAGACCACGACCTGACTAACCACGCAAGTCTCTAGTGCAGGTTTATCGCCTATTCAGGTTCCATCCACAAGGAAATCCGGCTGGGGTGTCCTCAACGGCCCCAAACGATGCGTGCAGGGTTCCCAAGAGACCAAAGGGCGACTCGGTACACCGGGCCACGAGCCTACCGCATCACAGCCCACCCCTAAGGTCAGCGGTACGCATGGTCTCTAGCAACTACAAACACCAGAAACTACTTGCAACTCCTGGACAGAGGACGAGAGGGGTCAGTAAGTCAAGCAGGGTCATATTTTAGGGCCCAATGTGTGGTAGTAGCTGAATCTTAAATCACGCATACTGATCTCAGTTCTTAAGGACGGCCTCAATGAAACAACCCACCATGTACTCCTACATGGCCTCTCATCGATACCTTTACCAAATCATGTTCAACACTTCACTCTCATTACCGACACAACCATTCACTCTAGTTCATCACCCCGATGAGCCAGACCTGACATGACTCTAAGCATAGCAAGCATAGCATGGTAGGAAACACAAACATGGCTCAATCAACTCCTACACATGCTACTGGGTTTCATCTAGTTACTGTGGCAATGACATGTCATGCAGAGGAAGTGGGTTCAACTACCGCAACACACAGCAGTTTGAAACGCGTTATCTTAATGCAGTAAACGAGAGCAGAAGCCAGAAGATGGGTTTGTATCAAAATGATCAATGGGGTTACTTGCCTGAAAGAGTGGTAGTGGGATACCACCCTTCAGTTGGATACTCGTGAATATCCTCGAAGGCAGAACCTATCACGAAGAACACATCGAAACACAACCACCACATGGCAATATGCAACAATATGATGCATGCAATGACATGGCAAAATGAGTGTGTTTGGGCTAATGCAACTTAGAATAGATTAGTTTGAGTTCATTTGAATCAAGGATTCAAATGCTAACCCAAAGTAAGAGGTGATATAAGTGCATTTACTTGTTTCATCTAAACAGCAAGGTTAAAGTTTTCTAACATGCATGAAACCTATACAGATGGAAAGATTGAATTTTTCTGATCAAAATTCATATAGAAATCTTTGCGTTTGGAGTTACAGATTAATTTCTATGATTTTTTGAAATTTGTAGTATTTTCTGGAATTTCCTGTATAATAATAATGCCAGTAATTGAATTACTGCTTCAGCATTGCGTCAGGGTGACATCAGCAGGTCAAAGGTATCAGCCCAGGTCAAACTTGACGGCTGGGACCCACATGTCAGTGTAACAAGTAACTAACAAAGTTAGTTAGTGTTACGTTAGCACTAATCTAGGTTAATTAGGGCCTGGGTCCACATGTCAGTGAGTCAACCCATTAACTAAACTAGATGATACCCCACACGTTGTTGCGGGAATATTTGCAATACATTTCGATGATATGTGATTTCTATGGAACGTTAATAGTGATACTACAAAAACTAAAATTGCAAATCCATATGCTTTATTGTGTTTGATTAATGTATTGTTAAATATCTAATATATGTTTCCATGTTGAGGTGGACATTTTCATGTGCATGAATGCATGTTGTGGTGGGCCTTTTGCCATGCATGTTGCTTGATGATGTGGCATGTTTGCATGTTGAGAGAAATATGTTAGTGGGGGCTAACTATTTAGATATAGAAGATTGGTTAGCGTTAATTAATCTAACACTAAACTAAACAGGGGCATGGCCCACACGTCAGTGACCCTGGGGGGTCAAACTGGGCCCACCCGAGGTCAAACTGGGTCAGCGGGGTCAAACTCGACGGCGTTTAGCCGCCAGCGAGGCCAGACGCGACGGGGCGATGCGGGTTTCGTGCTCCGGCGACCAAAACGACGGCGGAGCACATCTACATGATGCGGGGTGTGAGCCGCGTCGAGTGGTGGTGGTGGTTGGGCTCGGGGTCACCGGAAACAACGCCGGCGACGAGCTGTGCGGCTGCCGGAGTTCAGGCGAGGTCGAACCCGTTGCTAGGGAGCACTGCAAGGGGCGTGCGGTGGTGCTATGGGTTCCTGGCGATGCGGTGAGTGTAGTGGAGAAGGTGGTGTGGCCGTTGGGTGGCCGGAGTGTCGTCGGCGACGAGCTCGACGGCGGTGCATGCGGTGAAGCTTCGTGCAGTCGCTATGGTGCTCGATAGAGAGAACGGTAAGGATGGGGAGGTGGCTGAGCTCACTGCGATCACGACACAGCAGACGGTGAGGTCAGGGACGAGCTGGTGCGGCGGGGACGGCGAAGGGGATCTCCAGCGGTGTTCGGTGGAGACGAGGTCGAAGGAGGTGGTGCAGAGCGTGCGAGCGCTCGGGGCTCGGCTAGCTCGGCGTAGCGGACGGCGGCGGAGCTCCTAGAGAAGACGAGGCGGCGCGAGGACGACAGAGTGCGCGGCTACGTCGGCGGTGCAGCGACAGGTGCGTCGGCCATGGCGGGAGAGGGCGAGGGAGAGAGGCAGGGGAGAATGGATGTGTCCAGGGGTTCGGGGAGGCGACGTGGAGTTCGTCCAGCGCGTCTAGAGGTGAAGCGGCAAGCAGGTGGCGCCGTGGCGAGCTCGCGCACGCCGCCGTCACCTCCCTGCCTGCCTAGCGGGGAAGAAGCACAGTGCTGGGCCGCCAGGTGGGCTAGGTGGTGGGTTGCGGCCAGGTAAGTATGTTTTTATTTTATTTCTATTTTCTTTTATTTCTGCAAGTTTGTGGCATTTCTAAAAATACCTAGGCATTTCAAAAATTCAACAAACTACACATGCTCACTGTATGGAACATATCCAACATGGAACATTTCAGTTTGGGATTATTTGGACATTTAAATTATTTACTAGCATTTAAATTCCCAAATGCAAGTTACATATTATTTAATTCAATGATCTTGTGATGACCTAGAAAATTGTGAACCCATTTTGTCACAGGTTCTAACCCAAGATAAAAAGGGTGGACTTTTTAGAACGGCATTTCAGGTTCATTGAAAATGATTTTAGTAAACCCTAGTTGTTTTCAGGGGGGTGTTGGGGGTTCTGTCTTCCCCATTTCAAATTTCTGGAAAAGTAAACATGATGCAACGCTCTAATGCATGAACTAGCTAGGATGTGACAAGTCACCCCCACTCAAAAGAATCTCGTCCCGAGATTTAGGATCCGTCGGGAAGAAGGTGGGGTACTCAACTCGAAGACGATCCTCCCTTTCCCAAGTAGCTTCTTTCTCGGAATGGTGTCACCATTGAACCTCGAGAAACTTGATATTGTGGCTTCGAGTGGTATGCTCGGCTTGATCAAGGATGCGAATGGGATATTCCCGATATGTGAGATTATCTTGGAGATCAAGCGTTTTATGGTCCACTCCACGGATAGGATCCGCGAAGCAACGCCTGAGTTGAGAAACATGGAAGACATCGTGAACTTTGGAAAGATGCGGAGGTAGTTCCAATTGGTAGGCAACTTCTCCTCGTTTGGCAAGAATGCGAAAGGGTCCAATGTAACGAGGAGCAAATTTTCCTCTGATACCGAAACGATGGGTTCCCTTCAAAGGAGTAACCCGAAGGTAAGCCTTCTCGCCAACTTCATAAGTTATGAGCTTATGTTTGCGGTCATATTGGCTCTTTTGACGAGATTGGGTTGTTTTAAATTTCTCACGAATAATGCGAACCTGCTCTTCTGCTTCCTGAATCTTATCCGGGCCAAAGAGTTGTCTTTCCCTGGTTTCTGACCAGTTAAGAGGCGTTCGACATTTTTGTCCATAGAGAACTTCGAAAGGATCTTTGCCCAAGCTAGCTTGATAACTATTGTTATAAGCGAACTCGGCGGATGGAAGGCATTTCTCCCAATCCATACCGAAAGAGATGACAGAAGCTCGGAGCATATCCTCCAGAATTTGATTGACTCATTCTACTTGACCACTTGATTGGGGGTGGAAGGTGGTGCTAAAGGAGAGACGAGTTCCCATAGCATTTTGGAAACTTTCCCAAAATCGAGAGGTGAAGAGACTTCCACGGTCTGAGTTAATCTCCAATGGAACACTATGAAGAGACACTATTTAGGAGATGTACAAGTCAGCTAGCTGACTAGCGGTTATACTCTCACGAACAGGTAGGAGTGGGCTACTTTGGGAAGACGATCGACAACAACGAAGATATCATTATTCCCTCTCTTGGTCCTGGGAAACCCGGTAATGAAATCCATACCGATTTTATCCCATTTCCATTCAAGAATAGCTAAAGGTTGAAGGGTGCCAGCAGGCCGTTGATGCTCTACTTTAACACGACGACAGACGTCGCAACTAGCAATGTATTGAGCAATTTCTCTCTTCATCCTAGTCCACCAAAACCTTTGGCATAGGTCTTGATACATTTTAGTACTACCGGGATGAATGGTGAGAGGGGATTCATGAGCTTCCTTAAGGATCAACTAACGTAGATGTTGTTTCTTGGGAACCACCAAGCGGTTCTCGAAGAAGACAACACCTCGCTCATCCATGGAAAAACATTTATCAACTCCGTTAGCGATGTTTTCCTTAATACGGGATATGCCCTTATCACGCTTATGGGCAGCTATGATTTGATCCGTATGGTTAGGCTTCGCCACCAGGGTGGATAGGAATCCTCGAGGAACAATGTGAAGGTTAAGCTTACGGAATTCCTTGTGGAGAAGTGGTTGACTTTGTTGTAATATCAAGTTGTTACAATAAGATTTACGACTTAGCGCATCAGCCATGACATTGGCTTTGCCCGGGGTGTAAGTTATTCCTAAGTCGTAATCTGTGATCAACTCGACCCAACGTCTTTGCCTGCGATTCAAATCCGGTTGGGTGAAGATGTATTTCAGACTTTGGTGATCGGTGTAAATCTCGCAACGATTACCGAGAAGGTAATGTCACCATGTTTTGAGTGCATGGCCTACAACTGCAAGCTCTAGATCATGTGTGGGCTAGTTATCCTCATGTGGACGCAACTGTCGAGAAGCGTAGGCAATCACATGACGATCTTGCATGAGTATGCAACCTAGTCCTTGTCGCGAGGCGTCGCAATAGATAACAAAATCCTTAGAAAAATCTGGTGACACAAGTACGGCAGTAGATTCAGGCGTCTTTTCAGTTCCTGAAAGCTAAACTCGCACTGTGGGGTCCACTCAAACTTTTTATCTTTCTTGAGGAGTTCAGTTAGAGGTTTAGCAACCTTGGAGAAATTCTCGACGAAGCGGCGACAGTAGCTCGCTAAGCCAAGGAAACTCCGGATTTGCTTGACCGTTTCAGGTGGAGTCCAATCAAGGACGGCTTGAACTCGCTCGGGATTGACAGCAATACCCTTACCAGAGATTACATGGCCTAGATAGGTCACTTCTGGCAACCAAAATTCACACTTGGAGAATTTGGCATAAAGGTGATGCTCTCGAAGTTTCATCAATACTAGCCTTAGATGCTCAGCATGTTCTTCCTCATTCTTGGAGTAGATGAGTATATCATCGAGGTATACAACGATGAATTTATCCAAATACTCCATGAAGATCGAGTTCATTAACCGAGATAAGGTGGCTGGAGCATTGGTTAAACCGAAGGACATGACGGTGTACTCGTATTGGCTATAACGAGTATCAAAGGCCGTTTTAGGAATGCCCCCATTCTTGATTTTGATTTGATGGTAGCCCAACCTCAAATCCATTTTGGAAAAGACTGAGGATCCAGTGAGCTGGTCATACAGATCGTTGATCCTGGGGAACGGATACTTGTTCTTGATAGTGACCAAGTTGACAGGTCGGTAATCTACAACCATCTGATCCGTTCCATCCTTCTTCTTGACGAAGAGGACGGGGCAAGCCCATGGAGAAGAACTAGGACGGATGAAACCCTTTTTCAAGGACTCATCGAGTTGTTTCTTAAGCTCGGCTAGTTCTAAGGGTGCCATCTTATAGGGTCTTCTAGAAATTGGGACGGTTCCTGGAACAAGGTCTATAACGAACTCGACATCCCTGTCAGGTGGAACACCTGGCAGTTCTTCTAGAAAGACATCCGGAAAGTCATAAACTACCGGAATATCTTCAAGGTCTGGAAGAGGGTTGGCATTTATGGAGTAGAGTTGACGCTTGGCCACTCGAGTTAAGACATTGACTGTCTTGCCCGATGGGTGAGTAAGTTGAACAGTTCTAATGGCACAATCAATCTTAGCATAATGGGCTGACATCCAATCCATACCTATGATGATATTTATGTCCGAGGACTTGAGAGCTATCAGTGATGCAAGGAAGACCAATCTATCGACAAGAATTTCATTTCCATGACTTATTCTAGAGGTTTGCCATCTAGAACCAGGAGTTTGAATTTCCATGGAGGTGGGCATGTCACTAAATGTGGTGTTGTCCAATCGAGCATAGCTCTCAGAAATAAATGAATGAGATGCTCCTATATCGAAAAGAACTGTTGTCGGATGGCAATTAACAAGGAGCATACCAAGGACGCCGTTGGGATCATCATGAGTCTCCTCAGCTGAGACATAGTTGACACGACCACGTGCAGTGGTGGCGGGCTTGTCATAGTAAGTCTTTCCCGCTGGCTTGCCACGACCAATGGACTTTCCAGGCTGATTGGGGTTGTTTTGGGGGCACTCGCGCAGGTAGTGACCCGTCTCTCCACACTTGAAGCATGTCACAACATTGGGGCGTGGAGCAGCATTAGCAGTGGGGCCACCATAGGCCTTGGGCGGTGCATACTGCTGGTTGGGGCGAGGCGCCTCAAAGGATGGCCTCAGAGTGAACCTGGGTGGCAGAGCTGTGTTTGGAATCCAGACCCGGCGTTTATAAGATCCGGAGCCGGATGAAGAACCAAAGTCACGGGAGTGCTTGCATGAAGCATCATAGTCAGTCTGACCTGTCTCAGCACTGATGGCCTTATTGACCAGCTTTTGGAAGGAGGTGCACTCGTACAGACGAAGATCACGGCTAAGCTCGGGGCTAAGTCCCTTGCGGAACCTTGCCTGCTTCTTGGCATCGGTGGATACCTCTTCAGGAGCATAACGTGCCAGATTTCCAAACTCACGGCTGTATGCATCCATGGTCAGTCTGCCTTGGGTGAAATTGCAGAATTCTTCCCGCTTACGACCCATGAGACCCTCCGGAATGTGATGCTCACGGAAAGCCTCACTGAATTCAGCCCAAGTAGTGATTTGGCCAGCCGGGCGCATAGCCTCAAAGTTTTCCCACCAAGGCTAGCAGGGCCTTCAAGGTGATAGGCAGCGTAGGTAACCTTATCAGCTTCGGGTACATTGGCAGAACGTAGCTTATGGGTGATGCTGCGAAGCCAATCATTCGCATTAAGGGGCTCGATGGAATGATTAAACTTCGGTGGGTACAACTTGACAAAGTCATTGATTGACACCAAGTCGTTCCTCTGATGACGTGCAGTATTCTGCTCAATTCGTTTTAGCAAGCAGTTGGTCTCAGGCTTGTTTCTTTCCGCCTCCAGCATAACTTCGGCCAGAGAAGGCAGGTGAGGCAGATTCTCATCCCTAGCTGCACTGGCTTCACCCTGCGCCTGGACAGCAGGGTTGTTGCGGGTGTTGACCATCCTAGGAAAAACAAGACAACAGTTTAGACAAGGATGGCACAATCTTGGCAAGGAAGTGCCGAATGTAATGGATAACACGGAATGCAGAGATGTTCATCCGTATGACATGGTAATATAGAAACTGCCATATATATACCAACGGTCGTACACACCATACATAGTTTAGTACAAGCCCAGGCTAGAGTACAACTACGATGAAAGACGATACATCTCATCAGAGGCATTCCAAGCTCCTATACATTATTTTTCTACACCTCGAGAACATGATACACACCAAGTCGTATCCCACGAGTCACGCGGGACTGTGGAGAATACAACTGTTACAATACTAGTGAAGCTACTACCAACTCAGACGTCTCCGTAGTAATCTTCATAGAGATTACCACCATGTCCTGGGAGCTGAACATGATCATCTGGAAACAATCGGTCATGTGGAGCTTGCGGTCCATAAGGACTCAGATGTGGCCTTGGTCCAACAAACGGTGGCAGACGGGGTCCACGGGGAGGGGTGATGCCTCCTACATCACGCCAGTCCATACAGTCTGGCAGACCAGACCGCACGGGGTACAAGTCCCTCATGTCCATATACCCAGCCTGCACGGCAGGTGCAAACCGTGTCAGAGTGGCCCAGTGATCAGAACGAGCGTTGAAGAGCTCCATTCACAAGGCACGATTCTCACGGTCCTTGTCCTCAAGCATCTCGGTGGTGGTGCGGAGTAGTGAATCCTCATGGGTAGAGTCACAGTAAATAGCCTGATAGTACCTGACGTGGGTTTGTCACGGCAGATGTCCTCGTGAAAGGACTTAGTCGTGGAGCCATCGCTACGGGTTAGCTTAAAGGGGTTAAACCGGACAAGGGACATGAGAGATTTTATACTAGTTTGGCCCCTTCGATGAAGGTAAAGCCTACGTCTAGTTGTGATGGGTATTGCTAGGGTTCGATGACCAGGGAGCAAATCTGCTCTGCCTGGCTCTCGAGTTGTTGTTTGTTGTCCCTAAACCGCGGCCGGGTCGTCCCTTTATATACATAGGTTGATGCCCGCTGGTTTACAGAGTCCCGAGGCCGGATCATAAACGTGTCTGGCTCGGTCTCTATTCCTCTAACTTACAATACAAGTTACATGAAAGAATCGGTTTACATCTACAAGCCTTAACCCGCCTTTGGGCCTTGGGCCTTCGTAAAGCGCCTCCATCCTCACGTCTTCATGAGCTTCTATCTTCATGGAGCTAACCCGGCCACTCCTAGCCGGTTTACCTCCAGTAATCATATCCCCAACATTAGGCCCCAGATTGATTTGAACTTGTTCATGTCAATCTTCAATACTTAGAAAAATTCTTGCCCTGGCACCTTCGTATAGATCTGGTAAACCACCGTGATGTCATCCTTTAGATCCGTAGTAAACCGTCATGATGTCATCTATCCGTTGAAGCCGAAGATACCCTTCATTAATGAATATCCGACCCTCGAGGCGACATCCTTATTAACTATCCATTTTAAGCTCCTCGATTTAGGCACTTGTCGCTTATCGGTTCACCTTATAAATAGGCCCAAAGGCCATTCTCTTTTTCCCCCTTCGCCTCTTCTTCCTCCTTGCGACATCTCTGGACCCGAGCGCCGCCGCCGTCGCCGAGCTTCGCCTTTGCCTCTCCATTGGCCGCTGCATCAACCTGGTTGCACCAGAGAGCTATTGCGTTCCTCCGTTGCTTCAATCAGTCGCTGTAAGTCCTTTCCTTTCCCCCTTTGTAGATCTGTCTAGGGTTTCCTTGTTCTTCGCAGTTCATCGAAGTTCATCAGGGCTCCGGTGCTGCTCTTCCCTGTTCCTCCTTAGTCCATGGATAAAAAACCTCAAGCTTGATATATTTCGCATAACGGTTTATCTTCCGCTACCATAACAAACCCTTATGCGCATAAAAACTGATCTGGTCCTTTGTGAACTCCTTCGGGACTAACCCTTTTAGGTCTAAATCTTTTTGATTTCCTGTCTTACGGTAGATCCAAAATTTCCCGGCAACCTTGTGAAATCTGTTTTACCTTGCTCTGTATCCTCTTTACCACATAGGCGGTTTACCTTTGTAAAAACAATCTATCACATACCATTAGTCCCCTGGTGAACCAGCAATCCTTTTTACCTCCGTTGTTATACTCTAGTTTAACAGCATGTGTATGCCTTTGTTCTGAAATTGCCTTGTCATTCATTATTGTATCAGCCTCCGGTTTACGCAATTTACATACCTGTATATCTTTATTCCGTCGCATCTTATATATCACCATGAATGATTTGTAAACCGGTATTTCCTTTCAGCTTTTCGCTTGCAATGGCCAAACAGTTTTACGCTTGTAACTGGGCTCCTTCCCGGGTTACCGAAGAGCAGCTTAATGGAATGGTCAGAATTTGTACTTTGCCAAAAAAGAATGAGATCCGGTGGCGAGTTCCTGGACCGGAGAATCCTCCTACCCCTAAGCAGGGTGAGGTAGTGGTATTTGTTGACCACATAGGCAGCGGTTTCAAACTGCCCGGGTCAAAGTTTTCTGAGATGTGCTTGCCAGTTTCCAGCTCCACCCTCAAGACATTGGACCTAATTCAGTATCCAACATATGCAACTTCCAAGTCTTCTGTGAAGTGTACTGACAAGAAGAACCAACTGTCGAGCTGTTCCGGGATTTTTTCCATCTGAACCGGCGCACTAAATTTGTAGACGGACCCAACACTGAACTTGGTGGCATCTCTATTCAAAAAAGAAAAGAGGTTGAATTCCCTCATGCCAAGCTGCACAGTCACCCCAAAGAGTGGAACCAAACTTGGTTCTACTGTAAAGACACCTCCCCTAAAGACGAGAACCCTCTGCCGGGTTATCGTGCCCACTGGCTTTCCAACACTCATCCACTGCCGCAACGCCTAAGTGCCCAGGAACGGGCCTCTTATGCCCCTCAACTCGCCAAGCTCCGAGCCTTTATGGCCAATGGTTTATCCATCGACTTTGTGCGTTGCTGGATATCTTGGAGCATCTTACCATTAAGTCGCCGCTCCGGTTTAATGTGTGAGTACACTAGTGAAGTAGAAGACTCCCAACGTCACATCAACATTCAGTTAACTGATGAAGAAGTTACTGAGGGTGTCAAGAAGATTTTGCATGAATCGGAATCTGTCTGCCGCCAAACCGGCTTAAGCCCTTTTTACACAAAAAAACAAAACCGCCTGCTGTAAGTACTATCCTTCCTTTTTACCTTTGATATCTTTTTAGACTGTTCAACCTGTGAATATTCTTCTGCTCGTTTATAAATAGGGTGATGATCCGTTCTGGAAGAAGAAACCCGCAGAAAAAGAGGCAAAGCCTTCTTGCCCCAAAACCAAAACTGTCAAGAAAACCTCAAAGTGGAAGGCAGCTGAACGTATCAGCATGGAACTGGATGACAACGTTGATGAACCGGAAGTTGACGTAGAACTTGATTCACTTGGTTCCCTTTTTATGCATCTCATTAACAATGATATTTATCAGGAGGGCGCGGAAGGTAGCCAAGCTGACGATGTAAAGGTAATTATCCTTTCCTTCGGTTCAGACTCTCTGTCAACACAAAAAATCCGTCAAGCGATCCGTAAAGTAAGCTTTTCACATCCTCTTGCTCACTTGGATCCAACATTTATTTTGAAGAAGCAGCAGCACGAGGCTCATCACACAACCCGGCACAGCGGCCAAAAGGTCACTTCGGCAGGTTTACCTGACATCCCGGTTCGAAAGCGCCGATCTGAGGTTTCACCTCCTTCTGACAATTCTTATCCCAAGGTAGGTTATTTCCGACAACCTCTTAATCCGTCCGATTCAAATTATCAGGTGACACCTCCCTCATCTTCTGGCGAGCTAACAGCGACCCAACTTCCTCCTATCAAAACTGTAGCTGGGTAAATACTTGAACTCCTTCTTTGAATGTTTCCATACTTTGTACATTATGCTTAACTTTCGCATCTTTTTCTGTTTTTAGAGCCAAAGCCAGACCCATCAAAAAGGCTCGGGTGAACAATCCGTCTGAAGACCAGGTGTTTCTTGAACCGGAGTAAACAGGTGAACCGGACCAAACTGTTGAACCAGAGGGTCCCAATCCTGAAGCCACCTTTGATGAGCCACCCCCTCAAGATCACAATATCGATGAACAACCAGAAGTTGATATTGTTGTGCCTGATGCTGAACCGGTAGATCCAATCCGGGCTAGCCCGGTGAGAGCTACTAAAACTCCATCAACTCCAAAAAAAGTTGCTAGAGATAAAGAAGGCGAGGTTACCATTACTGGTATTGGTCACACTTCCCCTGGTTGTACTGTAATCTTGGCCCAACATAGTGCCAAGGAAGAGCGTGCTGCCATGGGAAAAGGCAAATGGAGCACTGACTTGTCAAGCTACGCCCATCTCAGCGCTCAAGAACTCCACTCCGGTTTTCTAAACCGTCTGCACGCAAACCGAGATTATGAAGCCAGTTTGGTGAACTTGATGAAAGAGCGCTACGAGGTATTTTCATAACTTTCCTTTCTTAAATACAAAGTACAAGCATCAACCCAAGTAGCCCCCAAGGGCCGGTTTTATGATGGCAATCATAAATCGGGACTTTATAAGACATGAACTTTTACAAACTTGTCCTCCATACACCAACTGATTGTATGAAGTAAATCAAACGTGATCATTATATTCCTCTAGTTTTTCGCCTGTGTAGCCCCCAAGGGCCGGTTTAGCTTTGCGAGATAAACCGGGTCTTCCATCAATGCGTCAACTTTGAACAGATGTACATTAGCCCCCAAGTGTTAAGGACAATGCTTGCATTGTACTTGAGACTTGTGAGAAATATGTTGATGATAGAACAAATAGGCATTAGCCCCCAAGTGCAAAGTGCATAAATTGTTATACGCTTGGTACTTCATAACCTGTTTTAATGATATATCTCATCTTTTTAGGCTGAGCTGAATAAGAAGGATGCTCAAACCGCAGACCTTCAAGAAAATGTAAAGTATCAACAAGCAGAGGCTTCCAAAGCCAAAGAAGAGCTGACCAATGCCTTGGCAGCTATGGAGAAGTTGAAAGATACCTTCAACCAGGAGCGTGCTGACTGGGAAACAGAAAAGGTCGGTTTGATAAGAAAGGCCGAGGACACAGAGGCAGCCCTGAAACCGGTGGTGGAAGAACTGACCGGCTTAAAGCGGCAGACTGACGCCGTGACTTCTGCTGTGTTTGGTAAGTGCCCTCACATGCAGTTCATCTAATTCATAAGATCTTATCAATAGCGGGTTTACTGATGCTGAACCATGACAGGGACCCGCATTGCTCATCTGGGCTCTGACATGCGGATGAAACTTAAAGCGGCTTACACCTTAATAGAACAACTGTTCTTTGGATCCCAGCGTGCCATTTGCACTGCAGCCTATAACAAGCCGGCGCCATCATTGATAAAGGAAACACTTGAGAAGCTGGCCATGCTACCTGCCCGGATCACCGAACTGAAGAGATCAGCCGCAAGATCAGGAGCGCTGACCGCGCTAATCCAGGCAAAGGCATGGATTCCGGATCTTGAACCGGCAGATATCATCAAAGGATATCCTGGCGTGAAAGAAGACGACTCAGACTTCAATAATGATGATCTGCGAAGGGTGACAAAGGAGATGCGGCCAATAGCAAGCAAACTGGTGGAGGACACAGATTTATCTCACTTCCAACCGGTTTACGATGCTGAGGGAAAGAGACAGCCCACTGTGATCCATGCTGTTGAAGAGCTTGTGCCTACAATCCGTAAGCATACTTACGCTCCTGACATTGACCCCTCCAGCCTTATCCATCAAGAGGCTGTGTTTCAAGCATTAACCAGAATCGATTGGTCAACCGTTGATTTCCAGCGTCTGGGGTGGGATGAAGAGGATGTGACTGCACAAGATGACCCGCAATCGTCAAGCCGTCCCAATGAAGAATCCTAAACCGGCGACCGGTTTATCAGCTACAGTCTGCCACTGCGGGAAAACAATTATGCAATTTGGGCAGTTTTGAAGCTCCTTGTAATAGGATAGCAGAAACACCTTTATCTGCCATGCCATCGAGCATGCTTGTGTTGCTTGATACTTTGAAAACTTGTTCCACTTTTGTGATCTATTTATGCATAGTCCATTATACTTTGTGTTCCTGCATATAAGAACTTGAAAGCGTCCTAGTGGTTTACCACTGGACGGGTCA
The DNA here is from genome assembly GCF_002162155.2 of Triticum dicoccoides. NCBI lineage: Eukaryota > Viridiplantae > Streptophyta > Magnoliopsida > Poales > Poaceae > Triticum > Triticum dicoccoides. The sequence continues at coordinate 227,675,701 of NC_041384.1, read as the reverse complement.
TGATGCCCAAAAAATATATACATAACTTTTTTGGATAACCAAGATTTATATTAACCAGATAAAATAAATAATATCTGTGACATACCTCGTTGGCTGACCAACTGCTTGTATGGTAAAGGTGAAAAAACACCAATCCGGAGTGTTGACAACTCCCTGCCTCTTGCCGGTTCATATAGAAACCATATTGGGCTATAATAGTCGCATAATGCTGGTGACATCTAGTCAAAACCAGACCGGATGAATATACTACCAGTTTAAAACTGATCATGCACTGACAACTAAGCGTTGAAAGTCATGCCGTGTTGTAATGAACACTTGTTTATCAGAAAATATTCATAAATCCCTTATCATAAAAAACAGCAAAGACAAGAAATATGCAAGGCTTTTCATGGGCTGCCAGGCCCTAAATCGAGGCTTTTCATGGGTTGCATGGCCCTAAATCGAGGCTTTTCATGGGCTGCCAGGCCGCTGAGTTAAACCATTTTGCAAAGCCTTTTAAGATGGACCTCAATCTGTAACCAATCACCGTTTTAACTTTGACAAGTTCAGGGTCCATGGGATTGACTTGTCAAACGTTCGATGGGTCATACTAGGTTTACCTAGACGGAGTGGCTTACTTAGAGAGGCATGATAACCCGGGGTTTTAGGTGAATACACCTAGCTTCCAAGCCTGGCTTGATAGCCTATTACAAGGGTGCAAGCTCGTTGTTCTTTGAGAAGCAAGGAGCCCCAGGTAATATTTGAGCTGTGCTCAGTGGTTACCTATGTTTGAGTTGTGCTTAATGCAACAGATTCTCTTTGGTTCCACATAATTTCCTTTGGGCTTGAAACCTATCAAGAGGTGTAGCTATGGTGTGAAGACAACCAAGCCCCCTAGTGATATCCCCTTTTGGTTTTAAACCGATCAAGAGGTGTAGCTATGGTTCAGATACGACCAAGCCCCCTAGTGATTTTCTTTATATCTGTGCGGCCGTATAGGCTAGGTTAAGAAAACGCCACTTTGTCAGTAAAAGCTCCTGTAGGCTCACACATGATGTAAAAAGAATAGAGACCCCGCTTTATTCGAGGCTCCGGTTTATTATATAATATATACATTGTCATAAGTATGTACATAAGAAGAGCCTGTGGCTCAAGTATAGTAAGGCTGAAGAAGAGCTATATTCCACGGCTGCTTGGTCTCCTCCTCCGATTTACGTGAGTCTTTGTGCTCTCGAACATCAATGAGGTAGTATGACCCGTTGTGCAGATTTTTGCTGACCACAAAAGGTCCTTCCCAAGGTGGGGATAACTTGTGCATATCAGTATGATCCTGGATGAGCCGGAGCACCAGATCGCCCTCTTGAAAAGTTTTGGTCTTAACCCGGCGGCTGTGATAACGTCGGAGATCTTGTTGATAAATCACCGAAAGTGTTGCTGCAAGATCACGCTCCTCATCTAACAGGTCAAGTGAGTCCTGACGTGCCTTCTCATTGTCAGCTTCAACATACGCCGCCACACGGGGCGAGTCGTGACGGATGTCACTAGGAAGAACCGCCTCTGCTCCATAAACCATGAAGAAAGGTGTGTAACCCATAGATCCGTTAGGTGTGGTGTTGATGCTCCATAACACAGAAGGTAACTCCTCCACCCAACAACCCGATGTCCGCTTTAGTGGAACCATAAGTCGGGGTTTAATACCTCTCAAAATTTCTTGATTCGCCCTCTCTGCTTGACCATTAGACTGGGGGTGAGCCACTGATGCTACATCGAGCCGGATGTTCTCACGTTGGCAAAATTCCTCCATCTCACCCTTTGACAGATTAGTACCATTGTCAGTTATAATACTGTGTGGGAAACCAAACCGGAATATCACCTTTTTGATGAATTGAACCGCCGTGGCTGCATCACACTTACTGACTGGCTCTGCTTCGACCCTCTTGGTGAACTTGTCCACTGCCACTAACAGGAGGGTCTTTTTGTCCTTGGATCTCTTAAAGGGTCCAACCATATCAAGCCCACGTTGCAAACAGCCAAGTTATTGGAATCATCCTCAATTCCTGAGCCGGAACATGAGCGCGGCGTGCAAATTTTTGACAACCGTCACACCTTTTGACTAAATCCTTAGCATCAACATGAGCTGTCAACAAATAGAAACCGTGACAAAAAGCCTTAGCCACCAAGGATTTTGAACCGGCTTGGTGACCACAATCTCCTTCGTGGATTTCTCGCAAAATCTCACAACCCTCTTGAGGAGACACACAACGCTGAATTGCCCCTATGACGCTATAACGATGTAACTCCCCATTCATTATGGTCATTGACTTGGAACGCCGGATTATCTGCCGGGCCAAGGTTTCGTCCTCAGGTAATTCACCCCGGTTCATGTAAGCCAAGTATGAGACTGTCCAATTCGGTATAACATGCAAAGCTGCCACCAATTGGGCCTCCGGGTCAGGAATAGCCAACTCCTCCTCTGTGGGTATCTTGACCGACGGATTATGCAGCACGTCGAGGAAGACATTAGGTGGCACCGGTTTACACTGAGAGCCTAGGCGACTTAAAGCGTCTGCTGCTTTATTCTTTTGCCAGTCTATATGGTCAACTTGATAACACTTGAAATGACCAGCCACTATGTCCACCTCTCGTCGATATGCAGCCATGAGTGGGTCCTTAGAATCCCAAGTGCCAGATACTTGTTGAGCCACTAGGTCCGAGTCACCGAAGCACTTAACCCGGCTTAAGTTCATCTCCTTAGCCATCCGAAGACCGTGGAGTAAGGCCTCATACTCAGCCGCGTTGTTAGTACATGGGAACATTAAGTGAAGAACATAACAAAACTTGTCACCTCATGGGGAAGTTAATATAACTCCAGTCCCCGAGCTCTCCAATTGCCTGGACCCATCAAAGTGAATAGTCCAATACGTGTTATCTGGCTTTTACTCTGGTGCCTTCAACTCTGGTGTCAAGTCCACGAGTGCTTGGGATTTGATCGATGTGCGAGGTGTGTACTTGAGCCCATGAGGTCCAAGCTCAATAGCCCACTTGGCAATCCGGCCAGTTGCTTCTCTATTTTGAATGATATCTCCTAGAGGGGATGAACTGACCACTGTGATAGGATGACCCTGAAAATAATGTTTGAGCTTCCGGCTTGCCATAAACACCGCATACACCAGCTTCTGCCAATGCGGATACCTCTGCTTCGATTCGATAAGCACCTCGCTGATATAATAAACCGGCCATTGAACCGGATATTCCTTTCCAGCCTCCTTGCGCTCCACAATAATAGCCACACTAACAGCCCTGGCATTAGCAGCCACATACAGCAGTAAAGGCTCTTTATCGATCAGAGCTGCAAGCACAGGCGGTTCAGCTAATTGCCTCTTCAGATCCTCAAACGCTTTATCAGCCGCATCGCTCCAAACAAAGTCATCAGTTTTTTTTAACATCTGGTATAAAGGGATAGCTTTCTCCCCGAGACGACTGATAAACCGGCTCAAAGCCGCAATCCAGCCGGCTAAACGATGAACGTCATTGATACACGCCGGTTTAGCCAAAGACGTGATTGCTGGAAATTTTTCGGCTTTGACACTAGAAAGCCCAAGAGTTTGCCTGCCGGGACACCAAAGACACATTTGTCCGGATTGAGAATCATCTTGTAAACCCGAAGGTTATCAAAGGTTTCTCTCAAGTCATCTATCAATGTTTCCTCCTTCCTGGACTTTACCACAATATCATCCACATATGCGTGAACATTGCGCCCAATCTGCTTGTGAAGAAAATTCTGAACACATCGTTGATAAGTCGCCTGGGCACTCTTGAGACCAAAGGGCATGGAGACATAGCAGAAGGATCCAAAGGGAGTTATAAAAGCTGTCTTCTTTTGGTCCTTAACTGCCATTTTGATCTGATGATAACCAGAATAAGCATCCAGAAAACACAAACGGTCACAACCCGCCGTAGCATCAATAATATGATCAATACGAGGGAGGGCAAAAGGATCTGCTGGGCAAGCCTTGTTCAAATCTGTGTAGTCCACACACATACACCAAGTGCCATTTTTCTTAAGAACCAGCACGGGATTAGCCAACCACTCTGGGTGAAAGACCTCCACGATAAACCCTGCGGCCAACAGCCGAGCTACCTCCTCACCGATAGCCTTGCGCCTTTCTTCACTGAAGCGGCGGAGAAACTGTCTGACCAGTTTAAACTTAGGATCTATATGAAGTGTGTGCTCAGCGAGTTCCCTTGGTACACCTGGCATGTCAGAAGGCTTCCATGCAAAGATGTCCCGGTTCTCGTGGATGAACTCGATGAGCGCGCTTTCCTATTTGGGATCCAAGTTAGCGCTGATGCTGAACTGCTTGGATGAATCACCAGGAACAAAATCAACCATCTTAGTGTCGGTGGCTGATTTAAACTTCAACGCCGGATCGTGCTCTGTAGTTGGCTTTTTCAAGGAAGTCATGTTTGCCGGATCAACCTTGTCCTGATAAAACTTCAGCACTTCCGTGGCACAAACCGACTCAGCATAAGCTGCATCACCTTCCTCACATTCCAAAGCAATCTTCCTGCTACCATGTATTGTGATGGTCCCCTTATGACCTGGCATCTTAAGCTGCAGATAAACATAACACGGTCTCGCCATGAACTTGGCATAAGCCGGTCGCCCAAATAGAGTGTGATACGGACTCTTGATTTTCACCACCTCAAAATTCAATGCTTCTCACCTTGAATCATGATCATCTCCAAAGGCCACTTCTAGAGCTATCTTTCCCACTGGATATGCAGACTTACCGGGCACCACAACATGAAAAATGGTGTTCGACGGTTTAAGATTCTTATCTGTCAACCCCATACGGCGGAAGGTGTCATAGTAGAGAATATTGATACTGCTTACCCCATCCATGAGCACCTTGGTGAACTTATACCCCCCAACTTGAGGTGCCACCACTAAAGCCAGATGACCCGGATTATCAACCCGGGGTGGGTGATCCTCTCTACTCCATAAAATGGGTTGATCAGACCAGCGCAAATATTGAGGCACTGCCGGTTCAACAGAGTTCACGGCCCTCTTGTGAAGCTTCTGATCACGCTTACACAAGCTGGTGGTGAGGACATGATACTGCCCACTATTCAACTTCTTCATATTGCTCTGATAACCCGACTACTGCTGCTGCTGATTCCCCTGATGGTTATAACCTCCCTGGTTGCCCTAGTTACCTTGATTGCTATGTCCGGTTTGATTGCCTTGAAATCCTGAACCGGAGCTACCGCATCCATAACCCGGCCCATGAAAACCACCTCCTGGACCGCCGGGCGGGCCATTGTCGTATTGAAACATATTGGAGTTCTTGAACTCTCGCATGATATAACAATCCTTCCAAAGATGTGACGTTGGCCTCTCCTTCGATCCATGCTTTGGACAAGGTTGATTTAACAGGCGCTCCAGATTGGGGCCTGAACCTCCGCCCCTCTGGGGTTGTTTACCCTTACAACGCTGACCGTTATCCTGAGCATTGGTGTTAGCCACAAAGTCCAAACTGTTGTCTGCCTTGCGCTTACCATTGTTCCCGTGACCTGCCGGGTTATGCTGATGTCCCTTGGTGTTGCCGTTCTTTTTCCCTTTCCCCGGTTTGTCCTCCTCTGATTCGGGGTCCTTGGTATTATCTGAATCGGCATATTTAGCCAAAGCGGCCATAAGCATTCCCATATCATTGCAGTGACGTTTGAGCCTTCCTAACTTCTGTTTTAGCGGTAGAAACCGGCAATTGCCTTCCAATGTTAACACTGCTGTGTCCGCATTGATGCGATCCGATGAATGCAGAATAGCTGAGACCTGCTTCACCCAATGGGTTGTAGACTCCCCATCCTCTTGAACACAAGTGGCCAGGTCCACAATCGACATAGGCTGCTTACAAGTATCCCTAAAATTCTGAATAAACCGGTGTGTTAACTCGGCCCATGATCCGACAGAGTTAACTGGTAAGCTCTTTAACCAAGTATGAGCTATCCCCTCCAACATCATGGTCAAGTATTTAGCGCACACTGCTTCATCCACATCCAACATCTCCATTGCCATCTCATAACTTTCAACCCATGACTCTAGTTGCAAATCGGCGGTGTAATTGGGCACCTTACGAGGGCCTTTAAAATCCTTGGGCAGTCGCACATTACGTAAAGCGGGGGTGAGACACGGCACCCTAAGGAACTGAAGACCACACTAGGCTCCACTGAAGTGGTAGGGCGAACCGGAGTAGGTTGACGAGCTGCATGCAGAGCTGCTAAATCGATCTCTCGACGTGCACGACCATGATCCACCACATCCTGCGCATTAGCACCTCCACCTGCCGGGTTGTGCCCTCGTGGTGAGTTACGGCGACGTGCACTGCTTGATACAACAGGTTCATCCTCAACATGCCTGCTGTAGCTTCGGCTCGGGCGGGGGGTGGAATGAATCCTCTCGCGACTATGAGAATAAGCCTGCTGCTGGTTTAAAGCTGTTTGAAGGAGCTCTCTAGCCCGTCGTGTCTCAATCACAACTGGTGACTCGCCGTCAGCTAGGAGAGCTGCTAACCGTGAAGCGGCAGCCACAATGTTGTCTAACGGGTTGGAGTAATGCCCCGGGGGCGTGGGCACATACTGCGGTGCAACATTGTTCTGACAAGGCGGGTCCATTGTCCGCGGCTGAACCGGTGCTCCTGTTCCCGGCGCCTCCGTCCGGTTTACCACTGGCTGGTTACTGGTTCCGGCTCCTGGCGTGTTGAAGAGATTTCTTGGCTCATAACCCGGTGGGAGGTGCGACCGGTATCTTCTCCTCATGACCTCATCTGTGGCATTCTGGTCTAACCTAAGCCGGAAGGCCTGAGCTACCAACTCGGCCCGTTCAGTAGCCATCGTGGCGTTCTCTGCTGCCAGGTCCACTTTAGCCTGAGTTATCTGATCTTTCACCTTTGCAATCTCCGCATTGTGCTGATCTCGGGCTGCTGCGTCCACCTCTGCAACCATCAATGTCGCCAAAGCGTTGAACAAATCAGACAAAACTTGAGCGGGAGGCGGTGCAAAGCCCCCTGCTCCTGCTGGCGTTGCTGTCACTGAACCGGAGAGCATTGCCACGGCGGTGGATGAGTGGGGCGCTGATTGTGTACCGGCCATGAAGATAGCGACCCGGTTTGGCAGATCGAGGGGGTCCGGAATACTGTTGCCATCGGAACCTCCGCTAATCCGGCCGTCCTGCAACTGATACAGCGATTCGGTCTCTCCAGTTGAAGACTCGTCATCAGAACAGACAACGGTTTCCTCATCAGATGCCGGTCCACCCTCATATTCCGCTCCATGGATGACACACACGAAAACATGCCTCGCTGCGAGCTGAACCGGGGAAGGGCTTGCACGCTGAGCCATCTCGATGGTGTCGGTGCAGGTGTCCGGCTCAGGGCCCGGTTCACCGATCTTGCCGATGAAGACATGAATCCCACCAAAGCGGACCTGGTACCCGTATTCGATTGAACCGGCCTCGGGACCCCATCCTGGATGTAGAGCTTGCCGCGACGACTCTTCGTCATCCGGCCCACAGCGTATCCCTTGAGTCCAGCAAAGCTGCCCTTCAAGAACTCGAAACCATCGTGCGATATCCCCATGGTGGGCGCCAACTGTCGTGGGTTTGTCACGACAGATGTCCTCGTGAAAGGACTTAGTCATGGAGCCATCGCTACAGGTTAGCTTAAAGGGGTTAAATCGGACAAGGGACACGAGAGATTTTATACTAGTTCGGCCCCTTCGATGAAGGTAAAGCCTACGTCTAGTTGTGATTGGTATTTCTAGGGTTCGATGACTAGGGAGCAAATATGCTTTGCCTGGCTCTCGAGTTGTTGTCTGTTGTCCCTAAACCGCGGCCGGGTCGTCCCTTTATATACATAGGTTGACGCCCGCCGGTTTACAGAGTCCCGAGGCCGGATCATAAACGTGTCCGGCTCGGTCTCTATTCCTCTAACTTACAGTACAAGTTACATGAAAGAATCGGTTTACATCTACAGGCCTTAACCCGCCTTTAGGCTTTGGGCCTTCGTAAAGCGCCTCCATCCTCACGTCTTCATGGGCTTCTATCTTCATGGAACTAACCCGTCCACTCCTAGCCGGTTTACCTCCAGTAATTATATCCCCAACAGTACCCTTGTGCCCCAGGGAGTGATGCTTGCATATAGCGGAAATCAGTGTTGTGAAGCAAGGCAGTTCTGGCTCGTATGATAGTCATCATCGAGTAAGCTGCGTCCTGCACAGACATATCGATGGTAACCCCAAGTCCATAAGAGCAATGGAGGGTTTCAGAAGCTCCAGGATAGGAAGGGTATATTCTGACCGTGCAAAGGTATTGGCTCTGATTAAAGTCTCGAAACTGCTCCTCAGCGGTATACTCAGGATACCATCGATAGCCTGTCTTGATCATCACTCGGAACAGGATGGCCGTGTGACCAGGTACATCGAGGCACCGAGTCAGATGAACCACTTGATTCTGGGAACGGGTGGCCATCTGAAAGCACGAAAAAATGCAAAGGCATTAGAATTTTCTAGGAGAAATCGGATAGCATAACGGCTGTAAATGCTCAGAAAAAGATTTGAGACATTCACAACAGTTTGCAAAACCACGCAACAACATCATATCAAGGTTCTGGTTTGTAACGCCCTCGATGCGGCTATATCTCCTACGTGTCGAAGCACGACTTAGAGGCATAACCGCATTGAAAGCAATGTCGCAAGTGAGGCAATCTTCACAGCAACCCATGGAAATAAATAAAGGGGAAAGGTACATAGTTGGCTTACACTCGCCACGTCACACAAATACATAAATAAGTCATTACATTCATCCAATACACTCATGGTCCGGCTACGGTACCAAAATAAAGATCAACCCCCAAATGTGACAAAGTCCCCGAGATCGCCCCAACTGGGCACCACTACTAATCATCTGGAAAAGACGCGTAGTAACGACGAGAGTCTTCATCGAACTCCCACTTGAGCTCGGTTATGTCATCTGGAACGGTATCATCAGTCCCTGCATCTGGTTTTGAAAGGAATATGCGAGTCACGGGGACTCAGCAATCTCACACCCTCGCGATCAAGACTAGTTAAGCTTATAGGTAAGGCAAAGGTATGATGTGGAGCTGCAGCAAGCGACTAGCATATATGGTGGCTAACATATTTGCAAAAGAGAGCGAGAAGAGGAGGCAAAAGCATGGTTGAACAACTATGATCAAGAAGTGATCCTAGAACAACCTATGTCAAGCATTACTCCAACACCGTGTTCACTTCCCGGACTCCGCCGAGAAGAGACCATCACGGTTACACACGCGGTTGGTGCATTTTAATTAAGTTAAGTTTCAAGTTATCTACAACCATACATTAACAAATTCCCATCTCCCCATAACCGTGGGCACGGCTTTCGAAAGTTCAAATCCCTGCAGGGGAGTCCCAACTTAGCCCATCACAAGCTCTCACGGTCAACGAAGGATATTCATTCTCCCAAGACAATCCGATCAGACTTGGCATCCCAGTTACAAGACATCCTTGACAATGGTAAAACAAGTCCAGCAACACCGCCCGAATGTGCCGACAAATCCCGATAGGAGCTGCACATATCTCGTTCTCAGGACACACTCAGATTGTCCAAACTTCCGGTAGGCCAGCCCAGAGTTGCCCCTGGTGGCCACCGGCGGCTGACGAGGTGGACCAACACTAAGAGGAGCACTAGCCCAGGGGGTTTAATAAAGATGACCCTTGGGCTCCGGAAACCCAAGGGAAAAAGAGGCTAGGTGGCAAATGGTAAAACCAAGGTTGGGCATTGCTGGAGGAGTTTTATTCAAGGCGAACTGTCAAGGGGTTCCCATTATAACCCAACCGTGTAAGGAACACAAAATCCGGGAACATAACACCGATATGATGGAAACTATGGCGGCAAGAGTGGAACAAAACACCAGGCATAAGGCCGAGCCTTCCACCCTTTACCAAGTATATAGGTGCATTCAGATAAACAAGATAATATTGTGATATCCCAACAATAAACAATGTTCCAACAAGGAACGATCTCCAATCTTCACCAGCAACTAGCAACGCTATAAGAGGGGCTGAGCAAAGCGGTAACATAGCCAAACAATGGTTTGCTAGGACATGGTGGGTTAGAGGTTTGACATGGCAATTTGGGAGGCATGATAAGGAAGTGGTAGGTATCGTAGCATAGGCATAGCAAAAGAGCGAGCATCTAGCAAGCAAAGATAGAAGTGATTTCGAGGGTATGGTCATCTTGCCTGCAAAGTTCTCAGAGTTGCCTTGATCCTCGAAAGCGAACTCAACGGGCTCCTCATCCACGGACTCGTCTCCCGGCTCTACCCAAGCAAGAACAACAAGCAAAAAGGAACGCAATCAACCACGTGCAATGCTCAAACAACATGATGCAAACATGGTATGATATGCGGGATGCGGTATGTGATGCATATGCAAGATTTGCAAAGGAATGATTGAACCTGGCCTCAACTTGGAAATCCAAGAGTGCCACAGGAAAGGGGAGTTGATTTTGGTTGAAATCGATATAAAGATCACCGGAATCGGATGCACGGTTTGGAAATGGCAAGCAAAACAAATATGGCACCGGTCTGCGATAAACAGCAAGTGACCAACTAAATGCATCAAGTTAAATATGCTACAGCACTCAAACATGGCAACAAAATACATGGCAGGTATCCACTCATGATTCTTGACAAAAGATGAACACTGAGCTATGGCTAAATCATCCATTAACCAGTTCAAACAAGCATGGCAAAAGAGCGAATGATAACAGGTTTCATACTTAGTGAAATTAACACAAGTCTGGAATTTATCACCAGGAAGCAAACTTTAGAGCATGAAAACTACATGCTACAGGAACATATCATGGCAAATCAAGGCATGGCATGAAGCTACTCTAAGCACATAACAAAAGTCCCTTATTGATCTTGAGCCAAAAGGGATCAGAAAATACAATTGCAAGCATGTGAACATAGCAAAAATACAAACAGATACAGACTTAGTGAAAAACTGGGGCATGCAAAGCAGTTAACGAGTAGGCATGTTTACGAGCTCGATGCACTGACTACAGAGCATGGCATGACAATCTAAGCATACACCCATGAAGAAGACATGGCATAGAAGCTATACATGGCAAGAACAATAACATAGCATGCACGGATCAATAGCAACATCCTCGGCAAAATCGCTAAACATGTCAACAATCTGCCAGGAATATTTTATAGCAAAAGTAGAGCTCGATTGACTCAAACTAGGTTGCTTCATAAATGCAAACAAAGACATGGATGGATAGAGCACCACAATATGAACAAAACATACTTACTGATCATCCTCAAAAGAGGCACGGATCACTAGGAAACAACATGAACATAAGGCATAAAAACAAAATTAGGACAAGGACTTGGAGAAATTCTAAGTCCCTGAAATCAGCATCATCGATTATGCTACTTTTCATGCTTGTGCTAGTCACCATAAATATCACAAAAATACATGGCAAGCACCTCTGTAAAGATGGCATGGCATTCTACAAAACACATGTAGAGCTCAAGATCATAGCATGCACACATAAACATAGTAAAAATGACAAAAGGCCATTTGCTGAAACAGATCTAAAATATTCCTCACATAGCCCTCTTCCAACAGCATTTCGGGCATCAAGATGAGCTCAAATGAAAATGATGCAATGAGATGAAATGATGTACTCGTCAAGACGAACATTTTGATATGCTACACGCACGAATCGGAGCTATGGATGCAGAGTTATGGCATGTCAAAGATTGCAAAAAAACTAGGGTTTCGGGGCAAAAGTCAACCCTAACGGATCTGGATCTGGATCGGGGTGGCGCGGAAGCCGAGGTTCGCCGGAAGCCGAGATCCGTAGCGGGGACTTGCCGGGGCGTCGTGGTGCGGTGGCGGCACTAATGGCGGCGGAGGGCCTCGGGCGGCGCGGGGCGACGCCGGCGGCCGGAGTTGTAGGGGCGGCGGTGCCGGAGATGGGGCCGGCCG
>NC_041384.1:227617974-227663537 GCF_002162155.2 Triticum dicoccoides | reverse complement strand
GGCGGGGAGGTGTCCGGCGCAGACGGACACGTCCGGCGCGGCGCGAGGAGAAAATCTAGGGTTAGGGGGAGAGGAGACCCGGGATTTCGGAGGAGGGGCTAGTTTTATAGGTAGAGGGAGCTAGGAAGCTCCAAATGAGGTGTGGTTTTCGGCCACGCGATCGCGATCGAACGATCTAGATGATGGAAGGGGTTTAGGTGGGTTTTTGGGCCAATTTGGAGAGGTGTTGGGCTGCAACACACACGAGGCCTTTTCGGTCCCTCGGTTAACCATTGGAGTATCAAATGAAGTCCAAATGGCACGAAACTTGACAGGCGGTCTACCGGTAGTAAACCAAGGCCACATGGCAAGTCTCGGTCCTATCCGAAAATGTTTAACACCCGCACACGAAAAGAGGTAGAAAGGACCACCGGAGGACATAGGAGCGCCGGAATGCAAAACGGACAACGGGGAAAATGCTCGAATGCATGAGACGAACACGTATGCAAATGCAATGCACATGATGACATGATATGAGATGCAAGACACATACAAAACACACGGAGACAAAAACCCGACAACGAGGAAATAACATAACTTAGTGCCAGAAGCGGCAAGAGTTGGGATACAATTAAGGTAAATTACATCCGGGGTGTTACAACACTCCACCACTATGAAAAGATCTCGTCCCGAGATCTAGGACTGGAAAAACTCCGGGTACTCAGAACGGAGGTGATCCTCGCGTTCCCAGGTGGCTTCACGGTCAGAATGATGTGACCACTTGACTTTGAGGAATTTGATTGACTTGTTGTGAGTCTTGCACTCAGTTTCTTCAAGAATAGCAACTGGGTGCTCATGATAAGAAAGGTCTTCTTGGAGATCAATGTCTTCGAAGTTGACAGTGCGGTCAGGGGTCTTGAAGCACTTGCGGAGTTGAGAAACCTCGTGCACGTTTGCAAAGTTGGAGGGAAGCTCAAGTTGATAGGCGAGATCGCCTCTTTTGCTGACGATCTTGAAAGGACCCACGTATCTAGGGGCAAGCTTCCCTTTGATACCGAAGCGACGAGTACCTTTCATTGGAGAGATGCGGAGGTAAACATGGTCTCCGATCTCGAAAGCCAAATCACGATGCTTACTATCATAGTAGCTCTTTTGGCGCGATTGCGTAGCTTTGAGGTTATCACAAATGACTTTGCACATCTCTTCTGCCTCTGTGATCAAGTCATTGCCAAGAAGTTGACGTTCACCAGTCTCTAACCAGTTGAGAGGAGTACGACACTTCCTGCCATAGAGAATTTCAAATGGGGCCTTGCCCGAACTCGCTTGGAAGCTGTTGTTGTAGGAAAACTCAGCATATGGAAGACAATCTTCCCACTTCATGCCGAAAGAGATAACGCAAGCCCTGAGCATATCTTCAAGAATCTGATTGACACGCTCGACTTGGCCACTAGTTTGGGGATGAAAAGCTGTGCTGAAACGGATGTTGGTGCCCATGGCCTTCTAAAAAGAATCCCAAGACTTGGAGGTAAAGATGCTGCCACGATCTGAAGAAATCAACTATGGAATGACGTGCAGAGAGACAATCCGAGAGGTATGTAGCTCTGCCAATTGAGCTACTGTGATAGACTCTTTGATAGGAAGGAAATGAGCCACTTTAGTGAGTTTGTCGATGACAACGAATATAGCATCATTGCGACGCTTGGACTTTGGAAATCCAGTCACGAAGTCCATCTCAATGTGGTCAAACTTCCATTCTATAATGGGAAGAGGTTGGAGGAGACCAGCTGGTCGTTGGTGTTTTGCCTTCACTCTTCTGCAGACATCACATTCATTCATGAACTGAGCGATCTCGCGCTTCATTCGAGTCCACCAATACGACTGCTTGAGGTCCTGGTACATCTTTGTACTTCCAGGGTGGATAGAGAGGAGTGAATTGTGAGCCCCGTTCATGATGACTTTACGAAGGTCACCTTTAGGCACAACAATGCGATCCTCGAAGAATAGGGTATCCTTGTCATCAAGACGATAGCACTTGTACTTGGGCTGACTCTTGGCAATCCCAATCTTCACCTTCTTCACCATAGCAACAAGAAGTTGAGCCTCGCAAATCTGATCTTCCGAAGTAGGAGAGACTTGGAGGTTGGCGAGGAAACCTTGAGGAACAACTTGAAGGTTGAGTTTGCGGAAAGCTTCACAAAGCTCGGGTTGGTAAGGCTTAATAATCAGACTGTTGCAGTAAGCCTTCCTGCTCAATGCATCAGCAATTACATTGGCCTTGCCTGGAGTATATTTGATACTCGGATTATACTCTTGAATCATTTCGACCCAACGAGTCTGCCTGAGGTTGAGATTAGGCTGAGTGAAGATGTACTTGAGACTCTTGTGGTCAGTGAAGATGTCCACTTTTCGTCCCAATAAGAGATGTCTCCAAGTCAAAAGAGCATGCACAACTGCCGCCAACTCGAGGTCATGAGTGGGGTAGTTCTTTTCGTTGGACTTCAACTGGCGAGAAGTATAGGCCACAACTATCTTCTCTTGCATCAACACTGCACCAAGACCTTGAAGAGAGGCATCACAGAAGACCTCAAACGGTTTGGATTCATCAGGAGGAGTCAGAACTGGAGCAGTGACTAATTTCTATTTTAGGGTGTTGAAAGCGATGTCACATTCAGGAGACCAAACGTACTTGACGTGCTTCTAGAGAAGGTTGGAAAGAGGCTTCGCGATCTTTGAAAAGTTCTCAACGAACCTTCTACAATAGCTTGCGAGACCAAGGAAGATGCGGAGTTGCTTCACGTTCTGAGGTGGTTCCCAATTCGCAATTGCAGACACCTTCTCAGGATTCACCGCTATGCCCTTGGCAGAGATGATATGCCCAAGGTAGAGAACCTCATCGGGGCAAAACTCGCACTTAGAAAACTTGGCATAGAACTTATGTTCTCTGAGCTTATCCAGCACCAAACGCAAGTGCTTGGCATGATCTTCCTTGTTCTTGGAAAAGACCAAAATGTCATCGAGGTAGACCAAGACGAAGTCATTTGTGTAGGGGTTGAAGATGAAGTTCATCATGCGAGAGAAAGTTGGCGGAGCGTTGACGAGGCCGAAAGACATGTCAGTGTATTCATATGAACCATAGCTTGTTCTGAATGCTGTCTTAGGGATATCTTGCTCACAAATGCGAATCTGGTGATAGCCCATACGGAGATCAAGCTTGGAGAATACTTGAGCACCTTTGAGTTGTTCAAATAGCTCATTGATGTTGGGAAGTGGGTACTTGTTCTTTATGGTCTTCTTGTTCAATGGATGGTAGTCAACACAAAGTCGGTCCGTTCCATCCTTCTTCTTCACAAAAAGAACTCCACAACCCCATAGAGAAGAACTAGGTCGGATGAGACCCATACGCTCTTGTTCATCGAGTTGCTTCTTCAACTCCTTCAACTCTTTAGGTCCAAGCTTGTAAGGACGTTTGCAAACAGGTTCCATGCCAGGCTCAAGATCGATGACAAATTCAACTGGCCGGTGCGGAGGCATTCCTGGAAGCTCTTTTGTAAAGACGTCTTGATATTCGCAAACGACTAGAATTTGAGAGATGGCATCTAGCTCACCCTTCTCATTGAGAGAAAACAGACGAATGGTATCATCCCTTGCGGCAAAGACAATTACATCCTCAGACAAATGAGTCAATTGAATCTGCCTGGCAGCACAATCAAGCTGAGCCTTGTGCTTAGGAAGCCAATCCATTCCGAGAATAAGATCAATATCCGAGTCACCAAGAACATTAGGAGAAGACAAGAACTTATAGTCACCCAACGTGATTGGAACATCCGGAACGCATACTTGAGAAGTCATTTGACGGGCCGGAGAGACAATAGCCAAAGGTTTCGGCAACACTTGAGTAACAAAATCATGCTTACATGCAAAAGGTCTTGAGATGAAACAATGCGATGCACCAGTATCAAAAAGAACTCTTGCAGGAATATCGTTAACAGGAAGGTTACCCATGATCACATCTGACGAGTCCTCTGCCTGAGCTGCGTTCAACAAGTTGACCTTGGCGTGCTTGGGATTATGCTTGACCACTACGGTGCTGGCAGATCTCACAGGAGGGGGAGGAGGGAGACGCCTCTGATTGAAGCATTTATTGGCATAGTGACCCTTCTGTTGGCACTTGTTGCACGTGACCTCCGAGAGCGGACGGTGATACGGAGCACTTGATCTTGGAGCTTGAGATGAAGTCTTGTTCTGAAAGCCTGGGTTGGGTGGGTGGGAAGATCCATTGCCACCTTTGCTCTTCTACTGATAAGGCTGACAGAATGGAGGAGGAGGCAGCCAATACTTTTGCCGCTTAGCCACTTGAGTAGAGGAAGAAGGAGTTGCATCTTTGACTCGCTTCTTGGAAGCATCACACTTCAGTTGGGCAGCCTCTTGCTTCATTGCCAGGTTGTAAAACTCATCGTACTTCTTGGGCTCAAAGAGGACGAGAGCTAGCTGGAGTTCTTCTCTGAGACCACCCCTGAACTGGTATATCATGCTCTTCTCGTCAGGGACATCTTGCTTAGCGAAACGGGCGAGCTTCTGAAACATGATGTTATACTGGTAAACAGACATAGTGCCTTGCTTCAGGTTGCGGAATTCCTCACGCTTGCTTTCAACCACACTCTGAGGAATATGATGAGCTCTGAAGTCTTGACAGAATTCATCCCAGGTAATCACACGGCCTCCTCTGGAATCTTTGTACTGCTGAAACCATTCTGCAGCTTGGTCTTTGAGTTGGAAGGAGGCGAACTTGACAAAGTCCTCAGGCTTGACGTTACTGCACTCGAAATGCTTGCATATGTCCATGAGCGAATCATCAGCGTTCCCGAGTAGAGAGGGCAGGATAAGGATTCAGTAAGAAGGAGAGTCTACTTATGGAAATGCCATCCTCTCTTTCCTCAGTAACGGAGTGACTAGCTACCCTGACTTTTTATTCCAGTTCCATTCTTACTGGTGTAGGAGTCCAAAGTGCATCTTCCAACTCCCTAACTGCGTCTTCCATGAAGTTCAGGAGACCCCTCACGTGCCGCTGCCCGTGAGACTCGCCTTTGTACACTTTGCGCACCGCTTCGACTAGACCCCGCTACTACCTCGTATCCAAATACCTGCGAGGTTTTAAGAGAACAACCTTTTGGGGATACCAATTCCACCCATTCGCAGCAAAGGAACTAGCACTTTCTTAAGCTTTCCACCGTTCTTGCTTATTCCCCTTACTTACCCACTGAAAGATATAGATTGGAAATTGGAAGATGGTCATCCATAGTTATCTTGTCTAACTTTGCTAACTTCCCCTTCTCTACCCGTATCTTGTTCGTTATGGAAACACGTCTTCCTATCACTAAAGTACAGGTACAACCGATCACAGGTTCCATAGGGAGTTTGACTTCCTTTCCAATTTCATATTTCTCAACAACAACTTCTCTCATCCCCACGGATCTATTCAAAATTCTGGAATCGTCCCATGTTTCTATTTCGATTGTATGGCGTGGCGTATACACGTTATGCAAACAGAACGTATGGTTACTTTACTCTATTTTCTCAGAAATTGCAGAGGAGCAGGATCCGAAGCGGTGGCTGCTACAAGAATGGAATATTCCAAAGGAAGAGTATAAGTCTAAGATATAAGTAAAGGTGGGGCTAAGACCTCTAAGTCAAAGAGTGAGGGCGTTAGCGGGTAGTATTTTGGAATGCTGATGTATTTGATTGATCTAGTTTCTTATTATGTAGTGGAAACGCCTCACAATCTTCAGTTTTACGCTTACGCTTAAGGGAAGAAATGTTCTTGGTGGATGCAGGCCCTGGTACCTTCTAATTTTGTGGCCGGTTTTGTGGTAAGCGTGATAGATTGAATCAACAAGCAGTAGTGTGATCTGCTGCTTGCGGTTAGTACTACGTGTGATCTCAATCATATTTCATGAGGAAGCACCAAATTTGATGACTTATTAAGGGAAAGACGAAGTAAGAGCATGCTTGCCAAACCTTCCCGTCGATGTGGACTCTTGGGGAAGATCAGCCTGTTATCCCTAGAGTAACTTTTATCCGTTGAGCGACGGCCCTTCCACTCGGCACCGTCGGATCACTAAGGCCGACTTTCGTCTCTGCTCGACGGCGATTGCTTTCTTTTTGACCTTCAGCCGAGAAATTCCATACCTTCCACCGACTTCTTTTGTGTGTGGCAGGACTTGACCAAACATCTCACGACACGAGCTGACGACAGCCATGCAGCACCTGTATGAAAGTTAGTACCATCCTGTTAAGGACAGGTTTTGTTGTTCATATGTCAAGGGCTGGTAAGGTTTTGCGCGTTGTATCGAATTAAACCACATGCTCCACCGCTTGTGCAGGCCCCCATCAATTCCTTTGAGTTTCGGTCTTGCGACCGTACTCCCCAGTAGTTCATATAGGAGCTATTGCCGTTTCATTCCTATTCGTGGTTATGATGTTCAATATTCAAATAGCGGAGATTCACGAAGAAGTATTGCGCTATTTACCAGTGACCTTTTAATGAAAAAAATCATTAGAAGAGATCTTGTCTTTGCTGATTGGTAATCCCAGATATTATATTTTATTGGAAGTCTTGGATAAGAATCTACAACGCACTAGAACGCCCTTGTTGATGATTCTTTACTGCGACTGCATCCAGCTCGAACAGCTGTCGGACTGCTCTACTGATCTTCTCTCTCTTCAGAAAAACGAAACCTTCTCAAAGACTCCCTTTGCACTGAGAACACAATTCAGAACCCGCCTCTCTTCTGGATGCGAAAGAAGATTCGATCAACGTACAGGCCAACCTTCTATACTAGTGCATTCATAGGAGGACGAAGCAGGAATTAGGAAGCCCTACACTTCAACCGGAGCAAACTTCACACTCGAACTTGGATATAGCAAATAGATCAAATAGGCTTAGAGAGATACGGGGCATAATCAAAAAAAGAACGTAGTTCTCATAGTACTGCTAATAAAAACTCTCAATTTCACGGGCATCGCTCTTCTTCACGCGCTTCGCGTGTCGTGTGGAAACTAAAGCTAGGCGCCGCTATTCGTCCTCGGCCGTATTCTCATTCTGGGAAAAGTCCGAAGATTCTTTCGGCATCAATGTGCTTTTGGAATCTTCCTATGGAACAAATAACATTTTGGAACAGTTTAGGAGAGAACACGCCTCAGTAGAAAGCGAGCTTTTTTCGCGTATAGCCACCTCGAAGGCCTCGTCATCGAAAGCGGCTTCCAATTGCTCGGAAATTCTCACTATATGGGGGAGATAGATGACACTGATCCAATCTCAAATTGGTCTAATTGTCATGATCTTTCCTGGTTGACTGAAACAGGTCGAGATAGATGACATCACCTTTTTATCCTCTTCCTTACCGGGAAGGCGCACTTCTCTTCTTCTTCTGGCCTTCACCTCCTGCCCGGCCCGGAAATAGTACCCAGCCCCCTTTCTGATCCATTCATTTCTGCAAGCAGGCGGGATCTAGAGCTAAGCCCCCCTCCTATTCGAAGCCGGGTGTGGCCTCGCCCTTTTGCTCTTCCTTCGATTTGGCTCCACGAAGGCGCCGCCTAGACTAGGAGCCCTACATACACATCGAAACTTCCTATCTCAGCCAAGCTAGCACCTTCATCCCACCAATGCATTGTACGACTCTCCAGCTGTTCACGTAACTCCACTCTCGGCTTGGATTATATATCCATTTGGTCCGCTCTCGGCCATTCCACACGCTGCCTAGCAGAGACGTGGTTATCTGAAGTGGATTCTCTCTTTTGTAGTAGATGCCGAACCTACTGCTCAGTGGGCGGGCGCAGCAGCCATTATTAAAACATTATAAAGTTGATGATTCCCACCAAGAATTTGATCGCTGGGTCAGGCTAATTCCATACGAATCAGTACGGAGAAGCATGTGCCCATCACTCCTGTGCGAAAGCAAGTCCCGCGTCAGCAGTGATTCGAGTTTTTCCTTGAGGGCAGGCTTATGCAAAGTTTTAGAATTTGTTCACATAGGCAGCATGATTGGGGGCATATTTGTTGCTTCCCAAGGTAGTTAGTTCACCACACAGGCATGTTAGTACTAAACCGCAGAAAACTATTAAGTCATCCAATTCATGCCGCATTGCAAGATTACTCAAATAGAGTCGAACTGAACTGCTAGACTACGTTGAGTGATGAACTCAATGATTCAAAAAAAACTAAGAGATGGATGAAATTACACAAGGAATCCTGGTCTCATCATCTGACACCTTTCGGTGCCATTCCTTTTGAAACTGGCGTTTCTTTTGTCAAAGAATTCGATGCCCCTGCGAAAAACAGAGTCAAGAAAGAGGTAAGGGCCGGGTCAGAGGCGGAACAGTAAAGATCAATAGGTTGAAATCAGATAAAGGCAAATATGGCTTTGAGGAAGAATATGAACGGGATTCCACATTCATAGGCTATTAGGCAGGTTTGGATTCTCCTGGCAAAGGTATTCATGTCCACCAGAATTGCCTACTGATTGGCTGTAGTTTACTTCCCGATCAGAAGGATCCGAATCCTGTTTAATAAAGACCCATTGCCACCTAGGTATCCTTTATCTTCTCTTGTTCCTCTTTGGACAAAGGTTTCAAACCACCAACTCTTTAGAAATCTCTGAGGAGTATGCATCTGGGTAAAGCAGTGGGTATTTCTGTTTCCAGAGTAGGATCCACGGCTCAAATTAAAGCCATGAAACAAGTAGCTGGCAAATCCAAATTGGAACTAGCTCAATTCGCAGAGTGACAAGCCTATTATTCGCCTCTGCTCTCGAGCCGAGGAGACAAGACGGATCCATATAAGGATACCAGCAACCCGAAGAGAAGAACCTCAGTTTATTAGAGAGATCCGTTCTATTTCACTAGTTGGGTTTCTGTCTCGGCCTGGCATCAAGAACATGTCATGAGCATGGGGGTTTGGCCGACTACTAAACTATTGGCTAGGGCTTTTCTAGTTATAGCTTCTATAGTGAGTGGCCCTTCCGCTTTGATCTAGTTTTAGTTTGTATTGTACTAAATTGAACACATATCAAAGAAAGGCGATCAATCAATAAGTAGTTGCCCTTCTCCGGCCTGGGAAAAGCAGCGAACTCGTTAAACAAGGGGCTTTTTTATTCATGGTCGCTACTGTTGTATTGTATATTGTCGGGGGAAGCTACTGCTTCTACGACAAATGATGGATAGCAAAATCCACAATCGATCATGTCCTTCAAGTCGCACGTTGCTTTCTACCACATCATTTTAAACGAAGTTTCATAGTTAACTCTTGCAGTGGAACGATAGAGACTCCATTTCACTTAGGTTGATTTAATTTAGACCGGAGCCGGTTTCCTGTCGCGGAAGCCTTTTCCCAGTGCGCGGAGCCCCGATGAGGAAGGTGTTAGTGCTTTCTCATGGGGTCAATAATGCTAATCCCTCTTTTTGTGCCGGGAAGAAGATAAGAAAAGGCGAAGCCTTCTCTTGGTTTCCCAAGTGTAAACCGTGTCAACAACGAGAAATTGAAGTGTAAATCTGGATGGTTTGAAGTGGAAACCTTAACATGCAAAAGTGTCTACCTCATTAGAAAAGCAAGTATCTACCGGCGATATATTCATTCGAGTATCAACCGGGGGAAATACAGTTGCTCAATTCATTCGATTTCGAAATAGCGTATAAAGTGATTCTTGCAATTTCACTGCAGGCAGCGTAGCAATTCTTGCGGGAATATCGGTCTTGTTTGGGTTGATTCCTTAACGAGAGCCTAGTGGAAAGCGCCCATAAAAAGAGTAAATCGTTTTTGGTATGGCAAGCCCATCCCGGGTAACTTTGTATCCTGACCCAAGCCGGAAGTTTGTCGAACTTGTAGTCTAGGACATTGGTCACATTCCAGGCGAAGGTCATAATTCGCAGGAACATTCTATAGTCTTAGTCAGAGGAGGTAGAGTGAAAGATTCGCCAGGTGTGAAATCCCATATTTAGAATTATTATTATTATTGTAATTTACTTTTAGATTTGGGTAGTTTCTGCAACTATTATATCTATTTGCACAAATACCTCGACCTGAGGCCTCGACTCAGTTGCTGAAAGTCTTTGGCTGGTTAGCGAGGAACTGGTTGAGTGTAGCAAACTGATTCTGATTGTTGCCATGGCCTTGGTTGCGCTCTTGCAGAATTTGCATGATCAGCTGCGTGTTTGCATTGGTAGCGGCCATCACAGCTTGCCATGCCTCCGGAGGTGGAGATGGTGGTGGCGGATCAGGATTCGGAGTCGTTGAAAGTGCGTTATATCGACTAGAGGGGGGTGAATAGGCGATTTTTATGAAAGTCTTCAAAACGTGGAAGTTATGAAGACAAACGATAGAAATAAACCTATTACACTGCAGCAGAAGGTAGACTACACTAGGCAAGCCATAGTCAAGTATTCAATAGAGTGAAAGCACAGTGACTAATAGCAGCAATGTAGTAAGGATCAGGTAGGAAGATATTGTGAAGCCACACAGAACACGCAGTCACTCAATGAAGACAAAAGATAGTGCGAACATACAATGACTTCACAAGGAGTAACAGTAAGTAAAGGGAAGGGAAGATGAAACCAGTGACTCGCTGAAGACAATGATTTGTTGGACCAGTTCCAGTTGCTGTGACAACTGTATGTCTGGTTAGGGCGGCTAGGTATTTAAACCTTAGGACACACAGTCCCGGACACCCAGTCCTGAACACGCAGCTCAGGACACCCAGTCCTCATCGTATTCCCCTTGAGCTAAGGTCACACAGACCTCGCCCAATCACTCTGGTAAGTCTTCAAGGTAGACTCCCAAACCTTCACAGACTTCTTTCACCGGCAATCCACAATGTCTCTTGGATGCTTAGAACGCGACGCCTAACCGGCTGGAGGATGCACAGTCCTCAAGTGTAATAAGTCTTCAGATCACACAGACAAGAAGACTTAAGTGATGCCTAATTCTCTTTGGCTCTGGGTGGTTAGGGCTTTATCCTCGCAAGGAATTCTCTCTCAAAGGCTTCGAGGTGGGTTGCTCTCAAACGACAAAAGCCGTACTCTGAATCTGAGCAGCCAACCGTTTATGGTTGTAGGGGGTGGGCTATTTGTAGCCACTTGGCAACCCGACCTGATTTGTCCGAAATGACCCTGGGTCACTAAGGAACTGACACGTGTTTCAACGGTCAGATTTCAAACTCACAAGGCAACTTTACTTGGGCTTCAAGCAAAGCTGACTTGCCCGACTCTGGACAAGATTCGCTCTCAAAGTCTTCACTCGAAGACATAGGTTTTGTTTAAGCATCACTTCAGTTATTCTGACTGGTTCTCTTGGACCCCACTTAACAGTATGGTGGTTCCTATGACTCAACACAGAAGAAAGAGAACTACGAAAGATCTAAGTCTTCGAGCTCCATAGGCTTCATGTGGTGTCTTCTCTTGTCATAGTCTTCAATGTGAGTATCTTCATATACCACCTTTGACTTCAATGTCTTCATACATTTTTAGGGGTCATCTCTGGTAGGAAAACCGAATCAATGAGGGACTTCTACCTGTGTTATCCTGCAATTCTCACAAACACATTAGTCCCTCAACTAGGTTTGTCGTCAATACTCCAAAACCAACTAGGGGTGGCACTAGATGCAGTTACAATCTCCCCCTTTTTGGTGATTGATGACAAACTAGTTGAAGTTTTCAACGGGGAATATAATCTGTGAAATTGTAAAGGATAAGGAATTGTCTTCATAGGTTGCAAGGGCTCCCCCTGAAGATGTGCATATAAGTAATTTGCTTTTGGAATGCAAATGCACATGGCAGGTTGTACTTGTGGAGATCCACTTCAACTTATGATGACAATCCACTATGCATGTGAAAGTATATGAAGATAATGACATGCATAATGGAAAATGGACGTCTGCAGAATGATCTAAGTGCGGAATTTATCGTCGCACATGCGGAATTTATCGCAACACAAGGTGGCAAATAAGTAGCAGACAACCATCGAGTTTAAGTGTTACAACTCAAAGGACCAAATGTAGCAAAACGAGAGTTGTAAGCACGAAGCAAAATATAAAGCACCCGCCCATATGGACCCGCTTGAAGACTATCAACCTCATATGCTTCTCCCCCTTTTTTCAGTAAGGACCAAAAAGGTTTGAAGACATAGAGCATCTACTCGTTCCCATGAGGAGTAGGTGGAGCAGCAGGGTCGTTGGTTGTGTTTGGCGGTGCTGAAGAGCTTGGAGTAGAGTCGAAGCGTGCTGAAGGAGGTGGCGGTGAAGTAGCATCGTCTTCATCCTTGATTACTCTGGCATTCACAGTTGCAGCAGAGGAAGAGAACTCGGAGTCTTCAAGGGATGGAGTTCGTCGCAGCACTACCCTTCGAGGAGGTGTGGAGTCAAACTTGAATCGCTCAGTGAAGCCATCCTCTTGAAGATCATCTTCAGAACACATCAGTGTTAGCCCTTTCCATGTGCGGCGAGAGGTTTCATGGGCAACAAAAGCATTCTTGGTGGCAAGATTGCGAATGCGATTAACATCCACCAAGAGGCTTTGCATCTGACGCTTCAGCCAGTCATGATGGCTATCATGTTTCTGATGAAGAGCCACAAGAAGCTCTCGGTTGTTGAGAACACGAGTGCGCTTCTTGGGTCGTGGAGCAGTTGTACTGTCAGTGGCTTCAGTGAGAACAGGATGCGGTGCACGTGTAGTGCCAGCCAAAGGATACACACGAGTTACGGCTTCAACGCCTTCAACGTTCTAAGTGAAACTTTGATGCTCTGTATTCTAAAGACTGAGAGGTTCCTTGGCAGGCTCAGGATAGATGGCTTCAATAGACATATCCACATCAGGCAAAAAGATCCGATGGTTGCGGGCCGAGGGCTGATATGAGATAGCGGAGTGAAGTTTGATCAGCCGCATCACCCAAGGGGCATAGAACTTCAAACCAAACAGATCAGAGCCAGATGCAGCAAGTTGGTGAATGAAGAAATCCTGTGTATTGAAGCATTTTCCATGAAGAATGTAGAAGACCAAAGTCTTCATTGCACCTTCCATCTTGGCATGGGGAGAATGTCCTTTGATTGGCCAGAGAGTTCGCCTTATGATGTGATAAATGGTTCTTGGCAGATACTCAAGGTCTTCAACGAAGAACTCCGTGGGATAAGCAGCATCTTGGGGCAATGGCTTCATCATACTGAGCATCTGACTCATATTAGGTTCAGTCTTCTGAAAGATGCTCTCCATAGCTTCACTATGAAGATGATAGCCATGCTCGTAGAGATCGCCAGGAGTGGGCAAACCAGTGAGCTCAATGATGTCAAAGGCTTTGGCTTCGTGATGAACGTTTCCTGTCATCCACTCCAGGACCCAAGTCTTCGGATCTCTGCTATACCCGCGGATGTGAAGTGTGGCACAGAATTGGAGCAGCAACTCTTCATTCCAATGCTCTTGGTCAGTGACGAACGACAGCAGTCCAACCTCTTTGAAGCAATCCAGAGCTTCTTCCAGACAGGGCAGACCAGCTATTGCTTCAATGTCAAGGCGCTTGTGTGGGAAGATGCGACCTTGGTTGTAAAGAACACATGAGTAATAGCTTCGTTGCGGATAACTCCAGAACCGATTAGATGATATTCTTTCCCTGGAGTAGGGGTTGCTGGAGCTGTTGAAGAATGTGTTGTCTTCTCTGAAGCCATTGATATTGAATTAGCCAGGTGCTGATGCAGGACCTGGGAACCTTGGCAATCTTGGGATTGGCTTCTGTACCTGAGGCCTGTGCTCAACATGATAGTCGAATTGGGGACCGGCAGCAGACGCAGGAACAGAAGCAGCGGGATCAGTGGCTTCGCTGACTTCTGGTGCTTTTGTTGGTGAGGGCTCCACATTTGCTTCAGCCATGACAGCGTCAGTGGCTTCAGTGGTGTTGGTGGTGGCAGCCGCAAGATTTTCAACCTCCACTTGACGAGCTGGCGGGTCGCTTATGATCACGTTCTCCTCGAGAACTGCTTCTTGATGGGATAGGGGAGTAGCAGCTTGTGGTACTTCTTCTTCATCGGCTAATGCAGCCGGAATGTCTTCAGCAGTTTTAGCTTCAGACGCAGAGACTTGAGCCCTTGGACCTTTGTGAAGCCTGCGCAACACGGGCGACGCCTGTGGAGTTTGTGTTGGCTGGGCCTTGGAGCCTTCTTCCTCTTGTGGGCGATCCGCCCACGAAGCATCCTGTGCTATTGGTGTCAGTGGACGACCAATACTGATGAGTTCACTGTGCATGAGCACAGGCGATGATACCTGTTGGTGCTCTAGCTGAGGAAGGGCTGCATCATCTTCAACATGGTCATGGTGACCAATGTCCTCAGCAGCGAGGGGATCAGCTACTGGAAAGTCTTCAGCTTCATGAGCCTCTGTGAAAGCAGGCTCATGGACAGTCAGTTGACGTTCTTGTGGATCGGCGTCGGGGTGAACCATGTAAATGGGTTCAACAATCAAGGGCTCTGTGGGAGCAGCTCGTTCCTTCTTGGTCATTCTTTTCTTCTTGGCAGGGGCAGTAGCAGAGGCTTCAGGATGTTTTCTCTTCCTTGCTTCAGCCTCAGCAGTCCTGGTCTTCTTCAGTTCTGAAGCGGTTGACCTGGCCTTTGGCTTTGGGCCAGTCATGCTAGTTGGGAAGACAAGGGGATCTGCCTCCTGCCTTGGTGCTTCAGGTTCAGCCATAGCGGGCTTCTTCTGCTTCTTGGCAGTCATCCTGGGGTCGATGCCAGGACGCCCAAGGGCCTTGCGCTTCTCAGCCTCATTGTAGACTAGCACACACCTATCAGCCAGGACCTTCATGCGCTCACGAGAACCCTGAGCTTCTGCACATTTCTTTAGAAAGGCTTCCTTGAGCTCGTGCAGCATAATCTTGAAATTCTTCACATCTTGCATGCTGAGCTTGGCCATATGCTTCTTGAACTGAGATTTCTCAAAGTCAATCTTCTGCTTCAGTTCGACAATGCGCTAGGCGATAGCTAACTCTGAAGCAATGGCACCATGGAAGGCGACACTGAGGCCAATGGGTAGTTGGAGATCATCGAAGCTGATGTTTGGCGTGTCAAACCATTCATCAATGAAGTTGTGAATGACTGTTACATCAAAGAGAGGCAGATCATTGAAGATTTCTGCTTCTTCTTTGCTCTTGATGAGTTGCTCAAGAGCGTCATCTGCAAGATCTTCATCACTTGACAGATCAATGGCATCATTGCGCAGAATGGCAGCAACTGTTAGCTCTTGGCCGGTGTGTGGCAGAGGCATCTTGACCTTCTGGGGCTTGGAGATGCGTGATAAATCTTCGGACTGCACACTATCTTCAGGAGGTGTAGTTGCCAGTGGCTTCGCCCGTGAGATTTTTGGTGAAGGGGCGGGCTTTGAAGCTTTAGGCTTCTTCAACTTCTTTGGCTTTGGCGCTGTAGGCGCTTCATCTGATTCAGCGTCAGCTGCAGGCTCATTCACTACAGTCCCTTGAACCAAGATATGGGTGATGAGGCCTTCAAGGTTGTAGAAAGGACCGACAACATTGGGTTCTGCATCTCGTGTGCCATCAGCCCTTGGAGCTGAGGGACCAGGGTTGAAGTCTAGTCCCAATGTCTTCTTGTTTTGCTTCGCTGAGTTCTGGGCAAACTGGAAGTTGCGCTTGAACAGAATATCGTCACGACACCATAGTAGTGACGATGGGTGTGCATCAGCAGGCTGTGGCCCACGGACCATGCAGGGATAGAAGCCTTGTTCAATGGCTTCATTTCTGGACCTGGGTTGAAGATTCTTGTATAGGATGTCTCCCCATGGTCTCTTGATGGCATTTTTCTCAGCATATTCCTGGGTTACAAATCGGTATTTGAACCATTGTTCTGCCCAATATCTTCGAATCCATTGGATTCGGGTCTTGCGCTGATTGTAATCCTCTTCAGGATCTGTCTTGTACAGTTCTGAGAGGTCATCTGGCAGATCTCTAGATGTTTCTCCATGACGCTTTCTGCCACCCTTCCTTGCTGCTTTCTCTGAAGCCATAAACTTTAACTTGAAAGGCTTCAACATGTTCAAAGGCTTCAAAGGTTTTCGCTTGCTCGACCAACAGGAACTGGCTTCGGGAGAATTAATGTGATGTTGTAAGAATTCTGCAAATGAATGCAGACTATGAGAACCAAGGGATTCTCCCACGGACATGTACCTGTGACAACATTAAGGTGCGAGGGAAGGGGAAGAGGTCATATGCATTCTCAGAAGATTTTGAATATAAATCAGCTTAGAAGACATTGACCTCATCGTGCGAAGACATTCACTCATAGATAAGGAGTTGGTTCGAGATTTGTACGAATCCAGAGATCAGTACAAGTGAGGAATCTAACTACTTTGTGAAGCATAAGTGAATATACTAGGCATGTTATGAGATGCAGTATGAGAGAGATCTAACTTGTGTGAATAGAAACTGCTTGTGGTAGAAAGTGACAAAGCCATAGGATCAACGGTGTCGTAAAAAGGAAGTTTTATTTACCACACTAAGAACTGCTAGACGGAGTGGAAGATGAGGCCGAGCAGTTCGATCTTCCGTGCCCTAACTTGGCGACGGAGGACACCTATGGCGACGGCGGAGAGGGCGATGTCCGCGGTCGGCATGAAGACGGCGTCGGAGAGGTTGCGGTAGCGAAGCGCTTCGTCGCCGGCGTCGTCGAGGGCTAGCGGTGGCGCTAGGGTTCGTGCGAGAGTGGAAGAAGAGATAATGACCGCCGTGAAGTGTGTATTTATAGGTACAGGGGCGGCACTGCGTTATTACACAGGTGCCCCTGGCGATTCGCATCTGAGGAACACGTGGCCATCATGCAGAATTTTGGGGTTTGTTCCACGTCCCACGCACGCCTGGATTGTCGGGTGGTCGTTCCTACTTCTCCGGGTTTCATGTGGAGGAATGAGCATTGAAAGTGGACTTAAGGTTTGTCTTTGTATCTTCTGCTGACAAGGACGCAGAGAAGACATTCGACAGTTTCAATAGAATGCATATGACTTGGAGAGATAGAGTTTGAGATAGATAGCATAGAGAGGTTAGGGTCCGATCACATTCACTTAGTTCAAAAGATTCAACAAGAAGACATAGCTATAAGTGAATGTTGTAGAGGACAAAACACTAGTATATATATATATAATCAACATAGTGAAGATAATCATGAAGACATGTTGAGATTGAAGCCAAACCAAATGTGAAGACATAGCAAGGTAACGCCATGAGTGAAACACTTCAAAATAGAACATTTGGTGGTGGCGTTACCCACCGTATAGGAAGTATTAGACCCAGACACGACGCACAATTATCGTGGCGCTCCGAAGTCAAATTCCACATTAATGTATTCACACTTAGAATGTATGTCTTCATTGATTGAAGATATACTTTACTTCGTGTGTTGCACCCAAGTGACTGCTTCAACTCCTTCAATGTTCTGTGAGAAACTCTGATGCTCTGCATTCTGAAGACTTAGAGGTTCCTTTGCAGGCTCAGGATAGATGGCTTCAGTAGAGATATCCACATCAGGCAGAAAAATCCTATGATTGCGAGCAGATGGCTGATATGAGATATCGGAGTGAAATTTAATTAGCCGCATTACCCATGGGGCCTAGAACTTCAAGCCAAACAGATCAGAGCCTGATGCAGCAAGTTGGCGGATGAATAAGTCCTGTGCATTGAAGCATTTTCCATGAAGAATATAGAAGACCAAAGTCTTCATTGCACCCTCAAGCTTGGCATTTGGAGAGTGCCCTTTGATGGGCCAGAGAGTTTGCCTGATGATGTGATAGATGGTTCGTGGCAGATACTCAAGGTCTTCAACGAAGAACTCTGTTGGATAAGCGGCATCTTGGGGCAATGGCTTCATCATGCTGAGCATCTGACTCATATCAGGTTCCGGCCTCTTAAAGATGCTCTTAATGGCTTCACTATGCAGCTGACAGCCATGCTCATAGAGATCGCCAGGAGTGGGCAAACTAGTGAGCTCAATGATGTCAAATGCATTGGCTTCGTGATGAACATTTCCGGTCATCCACTCCAGGACCCAAGTCTTCGGATCTCTGCTGTACCCGCGGATATGAAGTGTGGCATAGAATTGGAGCAGCAGCTCTTCATTCCAATGCTCTTGGTTAGTAACGAACGGCAGCAGTCCAACTTCCTTGAAGCAATCCAAAGCTTCTTCCAGACAAGGCAGACCAGCTATGGCTTCAATGTCAAGGCGCTTGTGTGGGAAGATGCGACCTTGGTTGTAAAGAATGCATGAGTAATAGCTTCACTGAGGATAGCTCCAGAACCGATCAGATGATATCCTTTCCCTTGAGTAGGGGTTCCTGGAGCTATCGAAGAATGTGTTGTCTGCCCTGAAGCCATTGATATTGAAGGAGCCAGGTGCTGATGCAGGACCTGGGAACCTTGGCAATCTTGGGATTGGCTTCTATACCTGAGGTCTGTGCTCAACATGATAGTCGAACTGTGGACCGGCAGCAGACTCAGGAACAGAAGTGACGGGATCAGTGGCTTCGCTGTCTTCTTTTTCCGTTGGGGAGGGCTCCACATTAGCTTCATTGGTGGTTGTGGCAGCCGCAAGATTTTCAAGCACGTTCTCCTTGAGAACTGCTTCTTGGTGGGACAGTGGAGTGGCAACTTGTGGGACTTCATCTTCCGCGGCTGATGCAGCCGGATTGTCTTCAGCAGAGACTTGAGGCCTTGGACCTTTGCGAAGCCTGCGCAACGCGGGCGACGCCTGTGGAGTTGGAGTGGGCTGGGCCTCAAAGTCTTCTTCCTCTTGTGGGCGATCCGCCCATGAAGCATCTTGTGCAATTGGCGTCAGTGGACGACCAATGCTGATGAGTTCGCTGTTCTGAGGAAGGACTGCACCATCTTCTACATTGTCATGTTGACCAATGTCTTCAGCAGCGATGGGATCAGCTGCTGGAAAGTCTTCAGCTTCATGAGCCTCTGTGGAAGCAGGCTCATGGATGGTCAGTTGGCGTTCAGCTTCAGGATAGACCATAGAAATGGGTTAAACTATCATGGGCTCTGTGGAAGCAGCCCGATCTTTCTTGGTCTTCCTCTTCTTCTTGGAGGGGGTAGTTGGGGAGGCTTCAGAATGTTTCCTCTTCCTAGCTTCAGCCTCAGCAGTCCTTGTCTTCTTGAGCTCTGAAGCTGTTGACCGGCTTTTTGACTTCGAGCCAGTCATTTTAGTTGGGAAGACAATAGGAACTGCTTCCTGCCTTGGTGCGTCAGGTTCAGCCGTAGCAGGCTTCTTCTTTGCGGCCATCCTGGGGTCGATGCCAAGACGCCCAAGGGCCTTGCACTTCTCAGCCTCATTGTAGGCTTGCACACATCTGTCAGCCAGAGTCTTCATGCACTCACGCGACCCCTGAGCTTCTGCATGTTTCTTTACAAAGGCTTCCTTGAGCTCGTGCATCATACTCTTGAAGTTCTTCACTTCTTGCACGCTGAGCTTGGCCATATGCTTCTTGAACTGAGCCTTTTCATAGTCAATCTTTTGCTTCAGTTCAACAATGCGCTGGGCAATAGCGAGTTGTGAAGCAATGGCGCCTTGGAAGGCGACACTGAGGCCAATTGGTAGCTGCAGATCTTCAAAGTTGATGTTTGGCGTGTCAAACCACTCGTCAATGAAGTTGTGGATGATGGTCACATCAAAGAGAGGCATATCATTGAAGATTTCTGCTTCTTCTTTGCTCTTGATGAGTTGCTCAAGAGCGTCATCTGCTAGATCTTCATCACTTGACACATCAATGTCGTCATTGCGCAGAATGGCAGCAGCAGTTAGCTCTTGTCCGGTGTGAGGCAGAGGCATCTTGACTTTCTGGGGCTTGGAGATGCGAGATAAGTCTTCGGACTGCACACTGTCTTCAGGAGGTGCAATTGCCAGTGGCTTCGCCCTTGAGATTTTTGGTGAGGGGGCAGGCTTTGAAGCTTTAGGCTTCTTCATCCTCTTTGTCTTCGGCGCTGCAGGAGCTTCTTCTGATTCAGCGTCAGCTGCAGGCTCATTCACTGCAGTCCCTTGAACTAAGATGCGGGTGATGAGGCCTTCAAGGTTGGAGAAAGGACCGATGACATTGGGTTCTGCAACTCGTGTGCCATCTGCCCTTGGTGCTGAGGGACTAGGGTTGAAGTCTAGCCCCAAAGTCTTCTTGTTCTGCTTCGCTGAGTTCTGGGCAAACTGGAAGTTGCGCTTGAACAGATTGTCGTCACGACACCATAGTAGTGATGATGGGTGTGCATCAGGTGGCTATGGCCCACGGACCATGCAGGGATAGAAGCCTTGAGCAATGGCTTCATCTCTGGACATGGGTAGAAGATTCTTGTATTGGATATCTCCCCACGGTCTCTTGATGGCATTTTTCTCAGCATATTCTTGGGTTACAAGTCGGTATTTGAACCATTGTTCTGCCCAATATCTTTGAATCCATTGGATTCGGGTCTTGCGCTGATTGTAATCCTCTTCAGGATCTGTCTTGTACAGTTCCGAGAGTTCATCTGGCAGATCTCTGGATGTTTCTCCACGACGCTTTCTGCCACCCTTCCTTGCTGCTTTCTCTGAAGCCATAAACTTTAACTTGAAAGGCTTCAACACGTTCAAAGGCTTCAAAGGTTTTCGCTTGCTCGACCAACAGGAACTGGCTTCGGGAGAATTAATGTGATGTTGTAAGAATTCTGCAAATGAATGCAGACTATGAGAACCAAAGGATTCTCCCACGGACATGTACCTGTGCAGCATTAAGGTGCAAGGGAAGGGGAAGAGGTCATATGCATTCTCAGAAGATTTTGAAGATAAATCAGTTTAGAAGACATTGACCTCATTTTGCGAAGACATTCACTCATAGATAAGGAGTTGGTTCCAGATTTGTACAAATCCACAGATCAGTACAAGTGAGGAATCTAACTACTTTGTGAAGCATGAGTGAATATACTACGCATGTTATGAGATGCAGTATGAGAGAGATCTAACTTGTGTGAATAGAAACTGCTTGTGGTAGAAAGTGACAAATCCATAGGATCAACGGTGCTGTAAAAAGGAAGTTTTATTTACCACACTAAGAACTGCTAGACGAAGTGGAAGATGAGGCCGAGCAGTTCGATCTTCCGTGCCCTAACTTGGTGAAGGAGGACACCTACGGCGACGGCGGAGGGGACGATGTCCGCGGTCGGCGTGAAGACGGCGTCGGAGAGGTTGCGGCAGCGAAGCGCTTCGTCGCCGGCGTCGTCGAGGGCTAGCGGTGGCGCTAGGGTTCGTGCGAGAGTGGAAGAAGAGATAATGACGGCTGTGAAGTGTGTATTTATAGGTACATGGGCGGCACTGCGCTATTACACAGGTGCCCCTGGCGACTCGCATCTGAGGAACACGTGGCCATTATGCGGAATTTTGGGATTTGTTCCACGTCCCACGCACGCCTTGATTGTTGGGTGGTCGTTCCTACTTCTCTGGGTTTCATGTGGAGGAATGAGCATTGAAAACGGACTTAATGGTTGTCTCTGTATCTTCTGCTGACAAGGACACAGAGAAGACATTCAACAGTTTCAATAGAATGCACATGATTTGGAGAGATAGAATTTGAGATAGAAAGCATAGAGAGGTTAGGGTCCGATCACATTCACTTAGTGCAAAAGATTCAACAATGAAGACATAGCTATAAGTGAATGCTGTAGAGGACAGAACACTAATATATATATATATATATATATATATATATATATATATATATAATCAACATAGTGAAGATAATCATGAAGATATGTTGAGATCGAAGCCAAACCAAATGTGAAGACATTGCAAGGTAACGTCATGAGTGAAACACTTCAAAATAGAACATTTGGTGGTGGCGTTACCCACCGTATAGGAAGTATTAGACCCAGACGCGGTGCACAATTATGTGGCGCTCCAAAGTCAAATTCCACATTAATGTATTCACACTTAGAATGTATGTATTCATTGATTGAAGATATACTTTACTTCGTGTGTTGCACATCTAAGTCATCAATATGCATAAGGGTTAGGATGTGTGCCTGATCACAGGACATTTGAGGATTCCAGGATATTTAGCTCACACCGTAACTTGCAAAATCTCTTCTCATCCAAGGGCTTGGTGAAGATATCTGCCAATTGCTCTTCAGTGTTGACGTGTATGATATCAATATCTTCCTTCACAACATGATCTCTGAGAAAGTGATGACGAATTTCAATGTGCTTTGTCTTCGAGTGCTGAACTGGGTTGTTGGCAATCTTGATGGCGCTTTCGTTGTCGCAGTAGAGTGGCACTTACTTCAGATGAATGCCATAGTCCTTGAGCATTTGCTTCATCCACAGAAGCTGAGTGCAGCAAGATCCAGCAGCAATGTATTCAGATTCAGCAGTGGAGAGAGATACATAGTTCTTCTTCTTTGAAGACCAACATACAAGTGATCGTCCGAGAAAGTGACATGTGCCTGATGTAGACTTGCGATCAACTTTGTCACCAGCATAATCAGCATCCGAGAATCCAACCAAATCAAACTCTGAGCCCTTTGGATACCATAATCCTAGAGTTGGGGTGTGAGCCAAATATCGAAGAATTCGCTTCACAGCTAAGTGATGTGACTCCTTTGGTGCCACTTGGAATCGAGCACACATGCAAACACTAAGCATAATATCTGGCCTAGATGCACACAGATAAAGTAAAGAACCAATCATGGAGCGGTATACCTTTTGATCGAACTCTTTACCATTGTCGTCAGGACCCAGATGATGCTTGGCTGGCATTGGCGTCGTGAAGCCTTTGCAGTCTTGCATACCGAACTTCTTCAGGCAATCTTTGAGATACTTCTCTTGAGATATGAAGATGCCATTGCGTTGCTGTCGTATTTGAAGACCGAGAAAGAACTTCAGCTCTCCCATCATAGACATTTGATATTGCTCTTGCATCATATATCCAAACTCTTCACTGTACTTCTGATTGGTGCAGCCGAAGATAATGTCATCCACATATATTTGGCACACAAACAGTTCACCATCATATGTCTTCGTGAAGAGAGTGGGGTCGAGAGAACCAGGTATGAAGCCTTTGCTCTTCAGGAAGTATTTGAGTGTGTCATACCAGGCCCGAGGGGCTTGTTTGAGGCCATACAGTGCCTTGTTGAGCTTGTATACCATGTCAGGATGTTTTGGATCTTCAAAGCCAGGAGGTTGTGCAACATACACTTCTTCTTCAATCTTGCCATTGAGGAAGGCGCTCTTCACATCCATTTGATAAAGAAGTATGTTGTGATGATTTGCATAGGCCAGCAGTATGCGTATGGCTTCAAGTCTAGCCACAGGAGCAAATGTTTCATCGAAGTCAATGCCTTCCACTTGAGTATATCCTTGAGCAACGAGACGAGCTTTGTTTCTGACAACTTGACCATGCTCATCTTGCTTGTTGCGGTATATCCATTTGGTGCCTATTATGTTGTGCTTTCAAGGATTGGGACGCTTGACCAGTTCCCATACATTATTCAGCTCAAACTGTTGAAGCTCGTCTTGCATAGCTTGAATCCATTCAGGTTCCATGAAGGCTTCTTCAACTTTCTTGGGTTCTGTTATTGAGACGAATGCGAAGTGCCCACAGAAATTTGCTAGCTGAGTTGCCCTTGAACGAGTGAGTGGACCGGGTGCATTGATGCTATCAATTATTCTTTCAATCTGCACTTCATTGGCAACGCGAGGATGTACAGGGTGAAGATTTTGCTCTTGCAGATCATTGTCGTTGTTAGAAGGAACGTCTTCAGGCTGAGCATTG
Source organism: Triticum dicoccoides (assembly GCF_002162155.2). Taxonomy (NCBI): domain Eukaryota; kingdom Viridiplantae; phylum Streptophyta; class Magnoliopsida; order Poales; family Poaceae; genus Triticum; species Triticum dicoccoides. The sequence goes on along the minus strand of NC_041384.1, from coordinate 227,639,744 downwards.
TCTTCATGTTGATCAGGTGCTGATATGATAAGTTCTTCTTCAAGATGAGATTCAGAAGGTATAATTTCTCGAGTTCCCATTAGCTTGATTGATTCACTGGATGGAACTTCATCTAGCACATTTGGCAGTTGATCTCTTTGTGAACCGTTGGCCTCATCGAACCGCACATCCACTGTTTCAACCACTATGTAATGAAAGAGATTGAAGACTCTGTAGGAGTGCGAATCCTTTCCATATCCAAGCATAAAACCCTCATGTGCTTTTGGTGCAAACTTTGAGGTGTGATGTGGGTCCTTGATCCAGCACCTGGCGCCAAATACTCTGAAGTAACTGACATTTGGCTTCTTGCCAGTAAGGAGCTCATAAGATGTCTTGTTCAGAAGCTTGTGAAGATAAACACGATTGATTGTATGGCATGCAGTATCAATGGCTTCAGGCCAGAATTTTCTTGGAGTCTTATATTCATCTAGCATTGTTCTGGCCATCTCAATGAGTGTTCTGTTCTTGCGTTCGACGACCCCATTCTGCTGTGGCGTGTACGGGGCTGAGAATTCATGTGTGAAGCCCAAGGTATCAAGATATGTATCAAGGCCAGTGTTCTTGAATTCAGTGCCATTGTCACTTCTGATATGCTTTATCTTGGCGCCATAGTTGTTCATTGCTCGATTGGCGAAGCGTCTGAAGACATCATGCACTTTAGTCTTGTAAAGGATTATGTGCACCCAAGTATATCTAGAATAATCATCAACAATGACAAAGCCATAGAGACAAGCAGTAGTAGTAAGAGTTGAGTAATGAATGGGACCAAAAAGATCCATGTGAAGCAGTTCGAAGGGTCGAGTAGTGGTCATGATTGTCTTCGAGGGATGTTTGGCCCTCGTCATCTTTCCTGCCTCACAGGCACCGCATAAGTGATCTTTCTTGAACTTGACGCCCTCGATGCCTATGACATGCTTCTTCTTTGCCAGGGTGTGGAGGTTCCTCATGCTAGCATGCCCAAGCCTCCGATGCCAGAGCCAGCATTTTGAAGCTTTTGCTAGAAGACATACGGCAAGCTGTGGTCCTGCTGAGAAATCTACCACGTACAAATCATCTTTTCGATACGCTTCAAATACTAGAGAATTGTCAGATTCCATTAGAACAAGGCAACGATATTTTCCAAATATTACGATCATGTTTAAATCGCAAAGCATTGAGACAGACATTAAGTTGAAGCCAAGGGATTCAACAAGCATGACTTTATCCATGTGTTGATCCCTTGAGATTGCAACTCTACCTAGACCCAATACCTTACTTTTACCAGTGTCAGCAAATGTGATGTGGCTCTTGTCGGATGGACGTAAGGTTGAGTCCATAAGAAGGCTTCTTTTGCCAGTCATGTGATTTGTACACCCAAAATCAATAATCCATTCTGAAGACGCTGGTGTCGTACCCTACAGTGCAGTTAGGGGGATAGGCTTCACGAAGAGCATTGTGAAGCAAAAACATTTGACGAACCAGTGGGTTATGAAAGCTTAGATCCAGATTAGGACTAATAGGGAGAGTAGCAAGCGATTCAGGAACGAAGTACATAGTAAGACCATTCGGGCATTTGATCTTGCGCCCTATAAGATGTTTAAGGTCCCCAGCAATAGCGTCAGACAATTTTGGTTTTCTGCTGGAGACCTTTCCCTGCAAAAGAGAGTTAAGCTTTCTTAGCCACCCACATCTTCAAGGGTGGCTTAGAAGTAATAAGTCTAAGTGCAGCATCTGAGAACTTTGGCTTTGGAGCCCTAGCAAACAGTCTTGCAGGCGGACAATAGTACTCATAAGAATAAGCAAAATAGTTCTTAGTCTTATGAACATGGCGGTTTGATGAACCGCTCTCATATTCATATGCCTGAGTATGGTTTCCCTGCAAAACATTTGCGTTAGTGCGACTCAGGTGAGTCCTCTATCTGTATGAAGCCTTTGGACCGTGTGAAGCCTTTGGTCTGAGGTTTGTCTTCTTCACGTGAGGTGTCATGATGACATTCATAGGAAGATTCTCCAGACACCTTTTCGGAACCTAGATCTTCTTCATAGGTGGTCCGTTCCTCCAGTAGTACCAATGTACCTGGCAAACACTTCACCATTCTGATTCTTAAATAGTTTATAGTTTGCATCAAAGGATTCATCAATGACAATGGGGTTAGCACAAGTGAACCCAGATAGAGTGGATGGATCTGCTGAAAATTCCTTTGCAGCAACCCATGTGGTTTTGGGGTACTGCTCAGGTTTCCAGTAAGAGCCATCAGCATTCATTTTCCTTACGAACCCAACACCCTCTTTCCTCGGGTTTTGGTTCAAAATCTGCTTTTTGAGGACATCACATGGTGTCTGATGCCCTTTAAGACTTTTGTACATCCCTGTTTCAAGCAATGTCTTCAACCTAGCATTCTCATCAGCAATAGCAGTGGAATCCTCAGCAGAGGGGTTAGTTCCCACATCAATAGTTGAAGATATTGCAACAGTAGCAGCAGTAGAACATTCAGCAATAGTAGTAGCATTATCACGCTCAATGCATTTAAGACATGGCGGTTCAAATCCTTCCTGAGCGGAGCTGATCTGTTCGGTGCGAAGTGACTCGTTTTCCTTTTGAAGATCTTCATGAGCCGCTCTCAATTTCTCAAGATCTTGCTTCCTTTGAAGATAATCATAGGAAATCTTTTCATGAGTTGTTGAGAGAGTTTCATGACGACTTTCAAGTTCCTCATACTTAACGTGAAGATTTTTTATGTCTTCAATTAAGGATTCAGATCGAGTCATTTCAGCACCTAACAGATCATCGCTTATGTCTAACAGTTTTTGAATATGTTCCATAGCTTTCTATTGTTCAGTTGCAATTTTAGCAAGTGTTTTGTAGCTGGGTTTTGAACCACAATCAGAGTCATCGTCACTAGATGTTTGATAGTGAGTAGTGCGTGTGTTTACCTTGGCACCGCGTGCCATGAAGCAGTAGGTAGAAGCGGAGTAGTCCTTGTCATTTGCATCGGTGTCGGTGACGAAGTCATTGTCTTCAGTGTTGAAGATGGACTTGGCAACGTATGCTGTAGCCAGACTTGCGACGCCTGAATCGGACTCCTCCTCGGACTCCACCTCCGCCTCCTCAGAAGCGGACTCCTCCTCTGAATCCATTTCCTTGCCAACAAACGCACGTGCCTTGCCAAATGAGCTCTTCTTGTGTGATGAAGACTTTGAGGAAGACTTGGAAGAAGACTTTGAGTATTTCTTCTTCTTCTTGTCGTCAGAGTCATATTCCTTGCTCTTCTTCTTCTTTTTGTTCTCATTGTCCCACTGTGGACACTCAGAGATGAAGTGGCCAGGTTTCTTGCACTTGTGACATGTTTTCTTCTTGTAGTCGTGAGCAGAAGCTTCATCATTCCTTGAGCTTGATCGGGAAGACTTTCTGAAACCTTTCTTCTTGGTGAATTTTTGGAACTTCTTCACAAGCATAGCAAGTTCCCTTCCAATGTCTTCAGGATCATCCGAACTGCTGTCAGATTCTTCTTCACATGAGGAGACAGCTTTTGCCTTCAAGGCACGAGTTCGACCATAGTTTGGACCGTAGATATCTCTTTTCTCAGAAAGCTGACACTCATGTGTGTTGAGCCTCTCAAGTATGTCAGACGGATCGAGTGTCTTGAAATCAGGACGTTCTTGAATCATCAGGGCTAGGGTGTCAAACGAACTATCAAGTGATCTCAGTAGTGTCTTGACGACTTCATGTTTGGTGATCTCAGTAGCGCCGAGGGCTTGAAGCTCATTTGTGATGCCAGTGAGTCGGTCAAATGTGAGTTGGACATTCTCATTGTCATTTCGCTTGAAGCGGTTGAAGAGGTTGCGAAGGACACTGATTCTCTGATCTCTCTGGGTTGAGACGCCTTCATTGACCTTGGAGAGCCAGTCCCAGACCAGCTTAGATGTTTACAAAGCATTCACACGGCCATACTATCCTTTGGTCAGATGACCACAGATGATATTCTTGGCAGTAGAGTCCAGTTGAACGAATTTCTTGACATCAGCAGCAGTGACACCTTCTCCAGCCTTGGGAACGCCGTTCTTGACGACATACCATAGGTCGACGTCAATGGCTTCAAGATGCATGCGCATCTTATTCTTCCAGTAGGGATATTTAGTTCCATCGAAGACGGGGCACGCAGCGGAGACTTTAATTATCCCTGCAGTCGACACAGCTAAAACTCCAGGTGGTTAAACCGAATCACACAGAACAAGGGAGCACCTTGCTCTGATACCAATTGAAAGTGTGTTATATCGACTAGAGGGGGGGTGAATAGGCGATTTTTATGAAAGTCTTCAAAACATGGAAGTTATGAAGACAAACGATAGAAATAAACCTATTACCCTACAGCGGAAGGTAGACTACACTAGGCAAGCCATAGTCAAGTATTCAATAGAGTGAAAGCACAATGACTAATAGCAGCAATGTAGTAAGGATCAGGTAGGAAGATATTGTGAAGCCACACAGAACACGCAGTCACTCAATGAAGACAAAAGATAGTGCGAACATACAATGACTTCACAAGGAGTAACAGTAAGTAAAGGGAAGGGAAGATGAAACCAGTGACTCGCTGAAGACAATGATTTGTTGGACCAGTTCCAGTTGTTGTGACAACTGTACGTCTGGTTAGGGCGGCTAGGTATTTAAACCTTAGGACACACAGTCCCGGACACCCAGTCCTGAACACGCAGCTCAGGACACCCAGTCCTCACCGTATTCCCCTTGAGCTAAGGTCACACAGACCTCGCCCAATCACTCTAGTAAGTCTTCAAGGTAGACTCCCAAACCTTCACAGACTTCATTCACCGGCAATCCACAATGTCTCTTGGATGCTCAGAACGCGACGCCTAACCGGCTGGAGGATGCACAGTCCTCAAGTGTAATAAGTCTTCAGATCACACAGACAAGAAGACTTAAGTGATGCCTAATTCTCTTTGGCTCTGGGTGGTTAGGGCTTTATCCTCGCAAGGAATTCTCTCTCAAAGGCTTCGAGGTGGGTTGCTCTCAAACGACAAAAGCCGTACTCTGAATCTGAGCAGCCAACCGTTTATGGTTGTAGGGGGTGGGCTATTTATAGCCACTTGGCAACCCGACCTAATTTGTCCAAAATGACCCTGGGTCACTAAGGAACTGACACGTGTTCCAACGGTCAGATTTCAAACTCACACGGCAACTTTACTTGGGCTTCAAGCAAAGCTGACTTGCCCGACTCTGGACAAGATTCGCTCTCAAAGTCTTCACTCGAAGACATAGGTTTTGTTTAAGCATCACTTCAGTCATTCTGACTGGTTCTCTTGGACCCCACTTAACAGTACGGTGGTTCCTATGACTCAACACAGAAGAAAGAGAACTACGAAAGATCTAAGTCTTCGAGCTCCATAGGCTTCATGTGGTGTCTTCTCTTGTCATAGTCTTCAATGTGAGTATCTTCATATACCACCTTTGACTTCAATGTCTTCATACATTTTTAGGGGTCATCTCTGGTAGGAAAACCGAATCAATGAGGGACTTCTACCTGTGTTATCCTGCAATTCTCACAAACACATTAGTCCCTCAACTAGGTTTGTCGTCAATACTCCAAAACCAACTAGGGGTGGCACTAGATGCACTTACAGTCGTGCGCGTTGGAGGAGCCATCCTGAAGAGGTTGACATCCGTTAGCATCTTGAAAGACAAATATTTAAGCTGAATCAAACAGGTTGAAATTGCAACATATAGTCTTCACATCCGAAAAAAATGAATGAATGCATTCCAATTGAAATAGTCACATTTCCATAAATTGAGAAGCCACTTAGATAGAGGTAGAAGAATAAAAACAAGGTACGGACAAGAACAAATACTTGGTGAGGATTACCCAATCCCAAACCAAATATCCGCGGAAGAAGAACTAGAGCTACAAGAATTCCCACCTATGAAACTCCCGAACCTTTCCGGTTATGCAATCGGGTGTTGGGGATACAGGGGAAGCATAATATCTCACCCAAATCTAGCAAATCCTACATCCAGCTGTATCCATCCTTCAACACATAACCGAGAAACCTTCGGAAATCATTTACCTCAACCTTAGAAAAGCATCCGTTATACAAGTTATGGCAATACTCTCGAACTCCCGCCCCAGTACTGGGTGGCATCGAAGTTATCTCACCAACAACTGCATAAAAGAGATTTTTGATGTCGACGAAACTCAGGTATTCCAGAATCTCAACGATAAAATTGTGACGACAACACCTCGGAGCTCAACTCCCCGGGACACTGCCACAACCCCTAAATGATAGGAGGCACCAAGAACAATGTTCTCGTCACAAAACCATCAGAACGATTCCTAGATACCCGCGTGATCCTAAAAAAATTAGTGAAATCTGAGAAGAGAAGAGTCAAAACTCTACGTTAGGATGCCTCACCAGAGCGACGAAGGGACTGAGGAGTAAAAAGAATTCCTAACTCTCTGATATATATAATCCTAAATGACTCAAAACATTTTTCTAGACTCAACAACGCCAACGATTCGATCAAGCAGGGGGCTCCTAAGGTAGAGGAAGGCTCTGATTACAAACTTGTAACGCCCTCGATGCGGCTATATCTCCTACGTGTCGAAGCATGACTTAGAGGCATAACTGCATTGAAAGCAATGTCGCAAGTGAGGTAATCTTCACAACAACCCATGTAAATAAATAAAGGGGAAAGGTACATAGTTGGCTTACACTCGCCATGTCACACAAATACATAAATAAGTCATTACATTCATCCAATACACTCATGGTCTGGCTACGGTACCAAAATAAAGATCAACCCCCAAATGCGACAAAGTCCCCGATCGCCCCAACTAGGCACCACTACTGATCATCTGGGAAAGACATGTAGTAACGACGAGAGTCTTCATCAAACTCCCACTTGAGCTCGGTCATGTCATCTGGAACGGTATCATCGGTCCCTGCATCTGGTTTTGAAAGGAATCTGTGTGTCATGGGGACTCAACAATCTCACACCCTCGCGATCAAGAGTATTTAAGCTTATAGGTAAGGCAAAGGTATGATGTGGAGCTGCAGCAAGCGACTAGCATATATGGTGGCTAACATATTTGCAAAAGAGAGCGAGAAGAGGAGGCAAAAGCACGGTCGAACAACTATGATCAAGAAGTGATCCTAGAACAACCTACGTCAAGCATTACTCTAACACCGTGTTCACTTCCCGGACTACGCCGAGAAGAGACCATCACGGTTACACACGCGGTTGGTGCATTTTAATTAAGTTAAGTTTCAGATTATCTACAACCGGACATTAACAAATTCCCATCTGCCCATAACCGCGGGCACGGCTTTTGAAAGTTCAAATCCATGCAGGGGAGTCCCAACTTAGCCCATCACAAGCTCTCACGGTCAATGAAGGATATTCCTTCTCCAAAGACAATCCGATCAGACTCGGCATCCCGGTTACAAGACATCCTCGACAATGGTAAAACAAGTCCAGCAACACCGCCCGAATGTGCCGACAAATCCCGATAGGAGCTGTACATATCTCGTTCTCAGGGCACACTCAGATTGTCCAAACTTTCGGTAGTCCAGTCCAGAGTTGCCCCTGGTGGCCACCGGCGGGTGACGAGGTGGACCAACACTAAGAGGAGCACTGGCCCGGGGGGTTTAATAAAGATGACCCTTGGGCTCCGGAAACCCAAGGGAAAAAGCGGCTAGGTGGCAAATGGTAAAACCAAGGTTGGGCATTGCTGGAGGAGTTTTATTCAAGGCGAACTGTCAAGGGGTTCCCATTATAACCCAACCGTGTAAGGAACGCAAAATCTGGGAACATAACACCGATATGACGGAAACTATGGCGGCAAGAGTGGAACAAAACACCAGGCATAAGGCCGAGCCTTCCACCCTTTACCAAGTATATAGGTGCATTCAGATAAACAAGATAATATTGTGATATCCCAACAATAAACAATGTTCCAACAAGGAACGGTCTCCAATCTTCACCTGCAACTAGCAATGCTATAAGAGGGGCTGAGCAAAGCAGTAACATAGCCAAACAACGGTTTGCTAGGACATGGTGGGTTAGAGGTTTGACATGACAATTTGGGAGGCATGATAAGCAAGTGGTAGGTATCATAGCATAGGCATAGCAAAAGAGCGAGCATCTAGCAAGCAAAGATAGAAGTGATTTCGAGGGTATGGTCATCTTGCCTGCAAAGTTCTCAGAGTTGCCTTGATCCTCGGAAGAGAACTCAACGGGCTCCTCGTTCATGAACTTGTCTCCCAGCTCTACCCAAACAAGAACAACAAGCAAAAAGGAACGCAATCAACCACGTGCAATGCTCGAACAACATGATGCAAACAGGGTATGCTATGCGGGATGCGGTATGTGATGCATATGCAAGATTTGCAAAGGAATGATTGAACCTGGCATCAACTTCGAAATCCAAGAGTGCCACTGGAAAGGGGAGTTGATTTCAGTTGAAATTGATATAAAGATCACCAGAATCGGATGCACAGTTTGGAAATGGCAAGCAAAACAAATATGGCACCGGTCTGCGATAAACAGCAAGTGACCAACTAAATGCATCAAGTTAGATATGCTACAGCACTCAAACATGGCAAAAAATACATGGCAGGGATCCACTCATGATTCTTGACAAAAGATGAACACTGAGCTACGGCTAAATCATCCATTAACCAGTTCAAACAAGCATGGCAAAAGAGCAAATGATAACAGGTTTCAGACTTAGTGAAATTAACACAAGTCTGGAATTTATCACCAGGAAGCAATCTTTAGAGCATGAAAACTACATGATACAGGAACATATCATGGCAAAGCAAGGCATGGCATGAAGCTACTCTAAGCACATAACAAAAGTCCCTTAGTGACCTTGAGCCAAAAGGGATCAGAAAATACAATTGCAAGCATGTGAACATAGCAAAAACACAAACAGATACAGACTTAGTGAAAAACTGGGGCATGCAAAACAGTTAACGAGTAGGCATGTTTACGAGCTTGATGCACTTACTACAGAGCATGGCATGACAATCTAAGCATACACCCATGAAGAAGACATGGCATAGAAGCTATACATGGCAAGAACAATAACATAGCATGCACTGATCAATAGCAACATCCTCGGCAAAATCTCTAAACATGTCAACAATCTGCCAGGAACATTTTATAGAAAAATTAGAGCTCGATTGACTCAAACTAGGGTTCTCCATCAATGCAAACAAAGACATGGATGGATAGAGCACCATAATATGAACAAAACATACTTACTGATCATCCTCAAAAGAGGCACGGATCACTAGGAAACAACTTGAACATAAGGCATAAAAACAAAAACAGGACAAGGACTTAAGAGAAATTCTAAGTCCCTGAAATCAGCATCATCGATTACGCTACTTTGCATGCTTGTGCTAGTTACCACAAATATCACAAAAATACATGTCAAGCACCTCTATAAAGATGTCATGGCATTCTACAAAACACATGTAGAGCTCAGGATCATAGCATGCACACATAAACATGGCAAAAATGACAAAAGGCCATTTGCTGAAATAGATCTGAAATATTCCTCACATGGCCTTCTTCCAACAGCATTTCGGGCATCAAGATGAGCACAAATGAAAATGATGCAATGAGATGAAATGATGTACTCGTCGAGACGAACATTTTGATATGCTACACGCACGAATCGGAGCTACGGATGCAGAGTTATGACATGTCGAAGATTGAAAAAAAAACTAGGGTTTCGGGGCAAAAGTCAACCCTAACGGATCTGGATCTGGATCGGGGTGGCATGGAAGCCGAGGTTCGCCGGAAGCACTGTGCGGAGTCACCGGAGTTGAAGAAGTTCGCCGGCGCGAGGGGGACTTGCCGGATCCGTAGCGGGGACTTGTCGGGGCGTCGGGGTGCAGTGGCGGCGCTAATGGCGGCGGAGGGCCTCGGGCGGCGCGGGGCGACGCCAGCGGCCAGAGTTGCAGGGCGGCGGCGCCGGAGATGGGGCCGGCCGGCGCGGGCGGTGAGGCAGGCCAGCGTGGGCGGAGAGGCGCGGCTCCTCTCGCGCGGGCGCGGGCGGAGGTAGGTGGCGAGAGCGCACGGGCCTCGGGGGCTCGCGGCGGGCCGAGCGGGCCAGCGTGGCTGCGGGTGGCGGTGCGCCACGTGGCGGCCCCTGGTTGGCTGCGGGCGGTGGCGGGGAGGTGTCCGGCACGGACGGACACGTCCGGCGCGGCGCGAGGAGAAAATCTAGGGTTAGGGGGAGAGGAGACCCGGGATTTCGGAGGAGGGGCTAGTTTTATAGGTAGAGGGAGCTAGGAAGCTCCAACTGAGGTGTGGTTTTCGGCCACACGATCGTGATCGAACGATCTAGATGATGGAAGGGGTTTAGGTGGGTTTTGGGCCACTTTGGAGAGGTGTTGGGCTGTAACACACACGAGGCCTTTTCGGTCCCTCGGTTAACCGTTGGAGTATCAAACGAAGTCCAAATGGCATGAAACTTGACAGGCGGTCTACCGGTAGTAAACCAAGGCCGCATGGAAAGTATCGGTTCAATCCGAAAATGTTTAACACCCGCACATGAAAAGAGGTAGAAAGGACCACCGTAGGACATAGGAGCGCCGGAATGCAAAACGGACAACGGGGAAAATGCTCGAATGCATGAGACGAACACGTATGCAAATGCAATGCACATGATGACATGATATGAGATGCAAGACAAAGACAAAACACACGGAGACAAAAACCCGACAACGAGGAAATAACATAACTTAGTGCCGGAAGCGGCAAGAGTTGGGATACAATTAAGGTAAATTACATACGGGGTGTTACATGGTTCAACTGCCAACATACTAAAAGTAGTAAAAACTGAACTGAGGCTTGTAACCAACAATCCTATAAGTTACTATGGATTAGCAACACGTGAACCTGATAGAGAGAAGAGAGCCTAGTCCTTAACCCACATAGAATGAGAAGAGAATGACTCAGATCAGAGGGCATAAGGTAAGGAGTAAAAAGAGCCTTACATTCCCTCCCACAATCAATTCCCCTACATATAACTAAAGCATTTCTAGACTCGACATCGACCAGTTTGGCTTAACGAACCTACAGGCAGCCTGACTCTGATGCCAACGATGTCAGGACCCCGATTCTAAGTCATACCAATCTAGCCTGTAACACCTCATATCACTTTGCGGCCTCACGCACGGTATTCCCACGGGTGTCGCCTTACCATGGCCTGGGACCATTTACGCCTTTTGGCTCACGTATATGATAGTGTCGCTAGCATCCATATGACAGAGAACCCGGGCCGACATGGCTAGTCGTGAACCCAAAGCGGCACAAACTTACGGGGACATGCATACATGAATCAACATCGAGCATGTCGGTTAACATCGTGTGAATCCAGGCTGTAGCACTGGGCTAACAGGACTCCGGGAACCCGGGCTATAGCAGGCTAGGCAGGACTCTGGATGTCACCGCGTGACATTTCCTCGAAGGGACAGACACAGGAACGAGGTGAAACACATGCCGACCAGTGAAGTGTTCCGGAACAGTAGTGCCAGGCTAGCAGGACTCCGGTGAACCGGGCTGTAGCGGACTACTATGGCTCATGAAAGCACTAGACTACATTTCCCCATAAGAGAGATTGTCAAGGATAAACAACTAGATTGTCGGATCCCACACATACCAAGCATTTCAATCATACACACAATATGATCGGTATGTGTAAATACAACATGGCATCACAACAAAACTCTACAACTCAAAGTACTTTATTTAAAGGCTCCGGAGAGCCATACATAACATGTTCATACAAATAGGGGTCACATGACCCGACACACAAGTCATACAAACATACAAGCACATGCGGAAGCAAACTTGTCTGAGTACAGAGAACTAGAAAGAAAGAGGGCTGGATGAAGCATGTCTATCTACATAGGCCCTTCACAAGCTCAGATCACCACCTGGGTGGCAAGTCACTCGTCAACGTCGAGATCTACATAAAACCCGTCGGAGGGGGCGATGTTGTCGTCTGAAAATAGTAATTAAAGTAACATGAGTACAAAGGTAATCAGCAAGTCTTACAACAGATCCTACTATACATGCACATTCTCAAGAAGGTAGTGGAGTTATTGCAGCAAGCCAGCTTTGACTCTTGGCTAAGCTATCCTACGAGACACCACTTGTAAAATAGTTTTCGCACACGAGTCCACTAATCACCGTCACAATACTCCACCGTGGATCCTCCCTTTGTCATCCTACGAGAGGTCCATCTGCGGTACTCACACTTATCTTGAGTCTTTTAGTAGTAACCATTAACTTGTCTATGAACTGCATAAGCGACCAAGTAGTCTTTTACCGCGGACGCGGCTATTCGAATAGTTTTATACCCTGCAGGGGTGTACTTCGTCACACATGTTTCCACCACTTAGCGTCTGCACACGACATGTGCTCAGTAGACTTCAAGCGAAAGCCGACGTGGGTGTAGACCACGACCTAACTAACCACGCAAGTCTCTAGTCCGGGTTTATCGCCTATTCGGGTTCCATCCTCAAGGAAATCTGGCCGGGGTGTCCTCAACGGCCCCAAACGATGTGTGCGGGGTTCCCGAGACACCAAACGGGCGACTCGGTACACCGGGCCACGAGCCTACCGCATCACAGCCCACCCCTAAGGTCAGCGCTGCGCACGGCCTCCAGCAACTACAAACACCAGAAACTACTTGCAACTCCTGGACAGAGGACAAGAGGGGTCAGTAAGTCGAGCGGGGTCATATTTCATGGCCTAATGTGTGGTAGTAGCTGAATCTTAAATCACGCATACAGATCTCAGTTCTTAAGGACAGCCTCAATGAAACAACCCACCATGTACTCCTACATGGCCTCTCATCGATACCTTTACCAAATCATGTTCAACACTTCACTCTCATTACCGACACAACCATTCACTCTAGTTCATCACCCCGATGAGCCAGACCTGACACGACTCTAAGCATAGCAAGGTAGGAAACACAAACATGGCTCAATCAACTCCTACACATGCTAGTGGGTTTCATCTAGTTACTGTGGTAATGACAGGTCATGCAGAGGAAGTGGGTTCAACTACCGCAACACACAGTAGTTTGAAACACGTTGTCTTAATGCAGTAAACGAGAGCAGAAGCGAGAAGATGGGTTTGTATCGAAATGATCAATGGGGTTGCTTGCCTGACAGAGTGGTAGTGGGATACTGCCCTTCAGTTGGATACTCATGAATATCCTCGGAGGCAAAACCTATCACGAAGAACACATCGAAACACAATCACCACATGCCAATATGCAACAATATGATGCATGCAATGACATGGCAAAATGAGTGTGTTTGGGCTAATGCACCTTAGAACAGATTAGTTTGAGTTCATTTGAATCAAGGATTCAAATGCTAACCCAAAGTAAGAGGTGATATAAGTGCATTAACTTGTTTCATCTAAACAGCAAGGTTAAAGTTTTCTGACATGCATGAAACCTGCACAAATGGAAATATTTAATTTTTCTGATCAAAATTCATATATAAAACTTTACATTTGGAGTTACAGATTAATTTCTATGATTTTTTAAAGTTTGTAGTATTTTTTGGAATTTCCTGTATAAGAATAATTCCAGTAATTGAATTACTGCGTCAGCATTGCGTCAGGGTGACGTCAGTAGGTCAAAGGCACCAGCCCAGGTCAAACCTGACGGCTGGGACCCACATGTCAGTGTAAAAACTAACTAACAGAGTTTGTTAGTGTTACCTTAGCACTAATCTAGGTTAATTAGGGCCTGGGCCCACATGTCAGTGAGTTAACCCATTAACTAAATTGGTTAGCGTTAATTAATCTAAAACTAAACTAAACAGGGGCATGGCCCACACGTCAGTGACCCTGGGGGTCAAACTGGGCCCACCCGAGGTCAAACTGGGTTAGTGGGGCCAAACTCGCTGGTGTTTAGCCGCCGGTGAGGCCAGACGCGGCGGGGCAATGCGGGTTTCGTGCTACGGCAACCAAAACGACGGTGGAGCACGTCTACGTGATGCAGGGTGTGAGTCGCGTCGAGTGGTGGTGGTGGTTGGGGTCGAGGTCGCCGGAAACGAATCGGCGGCGAGCTGTGCGGCTGCCGGAGTTCAGGCGAGGTCGAACCTGTCGCTAGGGGGCACGGCAAGGGGCGTGCGGTGGTGCTACAGGTTCCTGGCAATGCGGTGAGTGTAGTGGACAAGGTGGTGTGGCCGTTGGGTGGTCGGAGCGTCATCGGCGACAAGCTCGGCGGCGGCGCGTGCGGTGAAGCTTCGTGCGGTCGCTATGGTGCTCGAGAGAGAGAACGGGGAGGATGGGGAGGTGGCTGAGCTCACGGCGATCACGACGGAGCAAACGGCAAGGTCGGGGACGAGCTGGTGCGGCGGGGACGGCAAAGGGGATCTCCGGCGGTGTTCGGTGGAGACGAGGTCAAAGTAGGCGGTGCAGAGCGTGCGAGCGCTCGGGACTCGGCTAGCTCGGCGTAGCGGATGGCGGTGGAGCTCCTGGACAAGACGGGGCGGGGCGAGGACAACGGAGAGCGCGGCTACATCGGCGGTGCGGCGGCAGGTGCGCCGGCCATGGCGGGAGAGGGCGAGGGAGAGAGGCAGGGGGAGAATGGATGTGTCCAGGGGTTCGGGGAGGCGACGTGGAGGTCGTCCAGCACGTCCAGAGGTGAAGCGGCAAGCAAGTGGCGCCGTGGCGAGCTCGCGCACGTCGGTGTCACCTCCCTGCCTGCCTGGCGGGGAAGAAGCAGCTGGCTGGCACGGGCCAGCATCGTACTGGGCCGCTAGGTGGGCTGTGTGGTGGGTTGCGGCCAGGTAAGTATATTTTCTTTTATTTCTGTTTTCTTTTATTTCTGCAAGTTTGTGGCATTTCTAAAAATACCTAGGCATTTCCAAAATTCACCAAACTGCACATGCTCATTGTATGGAACATATCCAACATGGAACATTTCAGTTTAGGATTATTTGGACATTTAAAATATTTACTAGCATTTAAATGCCCAAATGCAAGTTACATATGATTTAATTCAATGATCTTGTGATGACCTAGAAAATTGTGAACCCATTTTGTCAGAGGTTCTAACCCAAGACAAAAATGGTGGACTTTTTAGAAGGGCATTTCAGGTTCATTGAAAATGATTTTAGTAAACCCTAGTTGTTTTCAGGGGGGTGCTGGGGGTTCTGTCATCCCCATTTCAAATTTCTGGAAAAGTAAACATGATGCAACACTCTAATGCATGAACTAGCTAGGATGTGACAGCTATGCATCTGTTTGCATTATATTCATTGTTTCTTCCCCCTCTTCTCTTCGATAGACTACGAGACTGGCGCCGCTGCTGGTGCCCCGATCGACTACACTCTTGACAACCCCTCTTTCTTGCCAGAACAACTAGGCAAGCCCCCCCCCCTTGATCACCAGATATCGCCTACTCTTTTCTCTACTGCTTGCATTAGAGTAGTGTAGCATGTTACTGCTTTTCATTAATCCTATCCTGATGCATAGCCTGTCATTGTTGCTACATTCATTGATACCTTACCTGCAATCCTAAATGTTTAGCATAGGATGCTAGTTTATCATCAGTGGCCATACATTCTTGTCTGTCTGCCATGCTATACTATCGGGCCATGATCACTCAGGAGGTGATCACGGGTATATACTTATATACATATTATATGATACTTGTGGGGACTAAAGTCGGGTCGGCTCATAGAGTACCTGCGAGTTATTCACGGATTGGGTCCGAAAGGACGTTTGTCCGAACGGCCCTCTGAGTAAACCTTTGCGGCGGAGCAACAGGGTGGGTTGAGACCACCTAGGAGAGAGGTGGGGCTGGCCCTGGTCGGCGTCCGCAGTTATTTCAAAATAACCCGCTAAACGAGATCTAGGTATTTGATTTGAGTCTGGCCACTGGCCAATACGCACTAACCAACTACGCGGGAACAGTTATGGGCACTCGATGTTGTGGTATCACTCGAAGCCTTCGTGACGTTAGCGACTAAGCGGCGCGCGCCGGGTTGGACTAGAACGCCTGCTCTTGTATAAGGGAGGCTAGGTCTGCTCACCGACCGCGTACGCAATGTGTAGGTGTGCAATGGGCGATGGGCCCAGACCCCTACGCCATAGGATTTAGACCGGCGTGCTGACCTCTCTGTTGTGCCTAGGTAGGGCTGCGACGTGTTGATCTTCCGAGGCCGGGCATGACCCAGAAAAGTGTGTCCGGACAAAGGGGATCGAGCGTGTTGGGAAATGTGGTGCACCCCTGCAGGGAAGTTGATCTATTAGAATAGTCGTGTCCCTCGGTAAATGGATGACCCGGAGTTGTACATTGACCTTAAGACAACTAGAACTAGATACTTAATAAAACACACCCTTTCAAGTGACAGATACAACCGGTGATCGCTCTCTCACAGGGCGACAAGGGGAGGATCACCGGGTAGGATTATGCTATGCGATGTTACTTGTTGAACTTGCCATCTACTCTCTTCTACATGCTGCAAGATGGAGGTTGCCATAAGCATAGTCTTTGATAGGACTAGCTATCCCCCTCTTATTCCGGCATTCTGCAGTTCAGTCCACATATGCTACCCCTTTTCCATTTGATACCAATGCATACATATGTAGTGTAGCTCCTAGCTTGTGAGTACTTTGGATGAGTACTCACGGTTGCTTTGCTCCCTCTTTTCCCCCTTTCTATACCCATTTGTTGCGACCAGACGATGGAGTCTAGGAACTAGATGCCACCGTCAACGATGACTCCTACCACACTAGAAGTGCCTACTACTACCTGCAGGCCGCTGGTGACGACCAGGAGTAGTTTAGGAGGATCTCAGGCAGGAGCCCTGCACCTCTTTCGATATGTATCCCAGTTTGTGCTAGCCTTCTTAAGGCAAACTTGTTTAACTTATGTCTATACTCAGATATTGTTGCTTCCACTGACTCGTCTATGATCGAGCTCTTGTATTCGAGCCCTCGAGGCCCATGCCTTGTAATATGATGCTTGTATGACTTATTTTATTTTTTAGAGTTGTATTGTGATATCTTCCCGTGAGTCCCTGATCTTGATCATACACGTTTGCTTCTATGATTAGTGTACGGTCAAATCGGGGGCGTCACAAGTTGGTATCAGAGCCGACTGCCTGTATAAATCCCCCTTCCACACTCCTTGGCCGAAGTCGAGTCTAGTCACTGAAAAACTTTTACTAACATGGTTGTGTGCCTTACGGGCCCACGTTGCCATTTGGGTGGTATTAGGATCTTGTACTCCTCGTCTATACTCTGGGACTCTGATCTCTCTTCTATTCGGGTTAAATGATTTTGCTAACTCTAACTCTAGGTTCTCGTAAATACTTTCTCCCAAAGAGCCCCTTCATTCCAGATGATGGCCTGCTTCACCAGAATATTCTGAAGATACTCTCCGTTATTCTATCGAGACCTTCTGCCCACCACTTTTGCTATTCCCGACAACCGATAAATCCTTATGGATAACTGCTTACACTTGTCGTTCTTACCTTTGTTCCTAGTTACCCCTGTTATTACTTGATACACTGAAAATTTCTACAATAATTCGAGAATCCTTTGTGCCCACCGCTTTGCAGCTCTTTGCCGCAGACATACCCTTACGGATAATTTCTCACTCTTATCGAGTATCCGCTCATCCCCAGTTGATTCTAGTACTTCACAAAAGTCTTCGAAATACTATTTGCATATCCAAAATCCTGTGCAGCCTATTGCTCTTGAAATTCTTGCTTACTTGCATCATGGTTAATCCCATAAGACTCGTAATCATTATTGGCATCCCTTTTCATTATCATTTTGAGTCTTTGATCCATTATGGTTGTGAATGCTCGCAATCCTCAATCAGATCCTATAATTAATCCTTTTGGCTCAGGAGTCATTTTAAACGTAAGCTGAATCTAGACCAATCAAATTGTTGTTGATTTTACCCCTAAGCCTACTCAACTTATCCATCCTTAATCAGAGCATTTGCTTTTGATCCTTTGATTTGGAAATCATAATTCCGTCACATGAGAGCTTTGAATTAGCCAGTTGCTTCTATAATCCAATGCATTCGCATAGTTTCTTCCTCTGGTTGCGTGCCGATACTCACATCAGCTTCTTGATGGACTGTCGGCTCCTTTGTTGAAATATCATCCGACAGTGTCCTTCGTATACAAAACCTTGAGAAGTTCTTTCCCTGATATATAACACCTTTGGTAATTTGTATCCTCTACTTTGATAACCATACTCTACTTTTGAGCTTGTACTATTTACTCCGAAGTTTGTGGTATATGTTCCTAAGATGCCCTGATGGGTTGAACCTA
The DNA here is from genome assembly GCF_002162155.2 of Triticum dicoccoides. Lineage (NCBI taxonomy): Eukaryota > Viridiplantae > Streptophyta > Magnoliopsida > Poales > Poaceae > Triticum > Triticum dicoccoides. The sequence continues at coordinate 227,621,369 of NC_041384.1, read as the reverse complement.
CGCCTTCCCTAATCTGTGTGAACCCGAAAGATTTCACGGGTCATACTTATCTGGTATTGCACCAGGTAAAAACTTTCAACAACTAATGTCATTTTGAAAATATGAGAGGTGAGCGAAAGGTTATGCATTGAACAAGTGGGAGTCGACCTTGAACCCTGTGTTCATGCCCATGGACATGATGTATACCTTATCATGGAAGCTTCTCTTAAAATAATTATCCCCTTGCTATAAGTTCATCTTGTATCTGTGTACGTGGTTCCAACCATGTTTCTCCTTGATTCCATTTCTCGTGCAAGTTTGAGCACTTGTCTTCTGTAGAGCAATACCCTAGTCCAACCTCTACTTTGATCTGTCATCGAGTATTACCCCCTGGTATCTCGAGATTATCATGGAACTACATAACTTCTTATGAGTTCTTCATCAAGTACTACATTCTCACCGATTCCAATTTTTCACAGGATCTGAGTTATTAAACACTCAAAGACACTGATAACCGAACCAAGCCTGCACTACGATTCAACAACTCTTAGTAATCTTCTTTACGTACGAGTTCTTACCCGATCACGTCATTCCTAGCCTGTTTGGCTATATCATTGCCGTGATGATTTTAACTGTGCTACCTGGTCCTTATTCCTAGAGCACCATTTTCGACGATGAGCTAAGCTTGCGTCAATCTTCCTCGTCATATCATCTCGCCTTGAACAGCAAGCTTGATTTCGAGTTTGTGTCGTACCTGTGGTTCCAATAACCTTGCGCTTCATCATTTCGCTGACTTGATGTCATCGCCGATCGGTTACATCTTCTTGAAACCTCTCAACAACTATGTTGTGATCATCATCAACATTCTGAGGTCTTCCAAGATATCTACCGAATTCTTGATGATAAATACCATCCTTCCCCTTGATGATTTGTGTTATCATCGACCACCGTATTGCCTTCCCTCCAACATAAACTTGTTCGTGTTTGGTGTTATTCCTTGAGTTCCTTGCTACCCATCATTTGTTCTTCTTTACCTTGGAGTGTTACCATCTTTTATGTCAAGAATGTCGTGAGGATTTCAACACCTCTGGAGAATTCTTGATACAAGTGATACTTATCACCATCACCATTCCTTTCCTGGTCACCATGTTGTTTCTTACCGGAATACCAACAAATGGACTGTGATGTGTAATTCCAAAACTTCTAGCAACCTATTGCTTAAGTAAATGGTTGATAGCTTGGTTCTTAGTCTATTGATTATTGGATCACCATTCTAACATTGATTGTGCTACTTAATCCCAACTTTCAATCAATGTTTAATTGTGTATGTTTCCTCAAGCATACATCATTCTATCATTTGATCTAACAAATGTTACCTCCTTGTTCACATAATTGTGGAAATCCATCTTTTAGAAATCTCAATGAATTGTCGCTGAGTTCATCAGCCACCTCCTCATCCTCTCCTTGGTTTAATGATGAACTCATGATTCGAAACTTGTTTCCATATATAGTTCATTTCCCGAGAATCTTGCAACTCTGTCTCATCTAATTGTGTTGCACCCCTTCCCTCTCAGGCATCCCGAGTCTGGGTATCGTGACACCAATTAGATCTGAATCTTGGTCAGATATGATGGTTGGAACATATTTCCAAGAGTTATAACCTTGGTCTTTATATGACCCGGTAAGGTGATGTCATGCCTAGCACACCTGGCCGGAGGCCCTATTGTTATAGATTTCTTTTCAGCAAGGTTATCCATTCTTCCATGAGGAAATTGTAAGACTTATTCTATAAGTTGTTTCCGATGGATCCTTTGTATCCAAAGTTTGGCCTTTGCTTGAAGACCATGCCAATGCTACCTCGAAGCATGTCTGTGGTACTCCGATTTTCAATAAGAGCATTTGAAGAACAATGCTAAAAATTCTTTACTAATCATCCAAACACCGTTGTATGGGTAATGTCATCAAATTTCTCTCCCTTTTCCTAAAGGGTTTTCTATGATATATCCTGTCATGGATATCATACTCTGCTTGTCCTTGGGAAGGATATACCCTTGAAATATGTGTTTAAACACATTTTCCTTTCCATTGTTCTGTTTAATCTAATAATCATATTTTCCTCTCCATTGGTTGGTTTAACGTTTCTTGTGATCTATATGATCTAAGCAGTAATATTCTCCTGCTTATGTAAACACCTCGGTGTACAATTCTGTCAGCAAGACCCTGTTAGTATTGTTGATGACATTCCGGTAACCACCGATGGACGAGAACCTTGCCTATTGGTCCGCCTCGTTTCAACGAGCGGGGAAATGGTTCTCTTTGTCCCTCGCCCTTGGTACCGACGTTGTTGCCGACATAACCGACAGGCTATCCATTGACATGTCTTGCCTACATGGTCATACAAGACGTCACCGCCCTTCCTACCGTTAACTCACATGGTGGGCCCATAACCCACAGTTCCACAGGATCGAAACCTGACTCTCCTGTACATCCCTATTTCAAAGTTATCCCTTGCGCTTCGTTCTGTATGTAATTCGTGAGCCACCTTCCTCGTGATCAATTCTGGTATCGGACACAATACTTATTCCCGTTGCTCTGAACCCCTTTCACACTCTGTTTCAGGCAATAAACGATTGCCTATCCGCTCGAAGCTTCTTATTGCACCATCTTACTTGCTCTCGATGTTTTCTTAAGTTTCAATTCGAGAGTTACTTTCCGCCACCTTCCCTGGTGTTATCTACCGGCTAAGCAACATTGTAGAGGCACGTTCTTCCGAAGTTACCCCTTATCATTATCGTAAGTACGGTGGAGTTCCTGAAGAAAGGACGACAACCTCATCATGATGGATTGATGCATAGGAATGAAGACATCAGCACTATGGATCGACCACTTCGAGAAGAGCAACCAAGGCCGAGAAGATCTGTTAGCATTTCGTAACTAGACCTCCCCCCTTTTCTACCTCTTAAATCTCGGGACGAGATTTCTTGTAGTGGAGGAGAATTGTGACGCCCGGATAATCAAGCTACATTAAACTCTGCTAATGATGCCACGTCACCTCCGTCACTGACGCTAATCTCGCGTGTCACCTCCGTCATATTTGAATTTTTGTCAAACATCAAAAACTTCAAACATTAAAACAAAATGTTCGATATGTGATTTAATTAAGTATACTAAATTAGGTACAACCTATGTATTTTTACAAAAACTAAAATGTTAGGTAAATAAAGAGAAAATAGAAAAGAAATTAAAAAAGGGAAAGTATAAAAAAACAGAAAACAAACTAACAAAAATAAAAAAAGGAGAACACCCCCCCTCCTGGCCCACGGCCTAGTAGGCCACCAGGTCGGCCCAGTCGGCCACCAGGCCAGCCCACCTCGTCCCCATAACCCCCCTGTAGGTGGAAAACCTAACCAACCCCC
>NC_041384.1:227617135-227617726 GCF_002162155.2 Triticum dicoccoides | reverse complement strand
CCGACGCCGCTCGTGACCCACCCCGCCGCGCCTCCGTCCTCCTCCTCGGCATCACCTCGTCGGCGCTGCCTCACCGCCTCTACCTTGCCGACGCCGCTTCGCCGCCGGACCGCCTCGTCTTCCCCCGCCTTTGCTTCGCCCAGCGCCGCCGGCTCCCACCCCGGTGCCGCCCCTCGCCGGACCTCCCCGCCGGCCTGCCTCCCCTGCATCGCGTCATCACCGTCGTCCCCCTCGACAACCGCTGCCCCGTACCCTGCAACTACGGTGAGGCCCTCAGCCACCCCTTCCCCTCGCTCGCACGCCGTCCCGCACCGGAGCTCGACCACCGCGACTCCTGCCTGCTGCTACTGTGCCCCCTCCTCTTTTCCTTCTTCCCGACGCGGCTCACGCCGCCGTGGCTATCCCTGCCCACGTCAGCGTCCTCCTCGCGACGAATCGTGATGCCCCGCGCGCCCGCGCCGCATCTGCCGCTGGCGCCCGCGGCCACCTGCCTCCGCGCGCGTCCGCCGTCGAGCTCCCGCTGCCCTGCGCGCGCCTACAGCCACCAGCTACCTCTCCTCCGTCCCGTCGCTTTTTTCCGGCCGGCGCCCA
>NC_041384.1:227568733-227616764 GCF_002162155.2 Triticum dicoccoides | reverse complement strand
AGCACCGCTGCCGGCTGCGACCCAGCCGCCCCGACCAGCCGCGCCTCCCTGCCCGTCACCGCTGCCTCCCACCTACAGCCACCGCCGCCGTTGCTGCTAGCTCCGCCACGCCCCTCCTCTGCTCCGCGTGACGTTGTGGCCTCACCGCGCCGCGTGCAGGCCTCTACCTCCTCCCCTGGCCGACGTCGTGGACGCCGGCGGTCGCGCCGATGGCCTCGCCCGAGCTCGCGCACAGGCTCCCCAGTCGGGCGCCCAGCGCCCACGCCTAGCTCCACCCATAACCGCGCGCCCGTTAAGGCCTTGGGCCCATGACATGAGGGGCCCACGCCCCAGAACCTTATAAAAAAGAATTAAGAATTATTATTATTAATAATAAATATATAAATAATAAATAAAAATAATTAAAATATTAATTAACTTAATTAATCTAGTTTAATTAAACCTAATTAACCTGCTAATAAAACTAACTATTGTTAATTGGTTAACAGCCTAAGACGAGTGGGACCCACATGTCATATTGATCGGTCAATGGTCAGAGTTGACCGCTGATGTCATGCCGACATCATGCTGACGTCATAATTATATTTTATAATTTAATTAATTCTGCTAATCCTAAAAATGATTTAAATCTTTAAAAGTTAATATAAAATATTCTGTAACTCGGATGAAAATACTTTGTACATGAAAGTTGCTCAGAACGACGAGACAAATCCGAATACGCAGACCGTTCATCCACCACGCATCCCTAGCATAGCGAACACGCAACATTCCCCCTTCGATTCATTTGTCCGAAAACGCGAAACACCGGGGATATTTTTCCGGATGTTTCTTCCCTTCACTCGTATCACCTCATACCGCGTTAGGGCACCCCTAGCACCGCTACTTGTCATGTCATGCATCGCTATGCATCTGTTTGCATTATATTCATTGTTTCTTCCCCCTCTTCTCTTTGATAGACTACGAGACTGGCGCTGCTGCTGGTGCCCCGATTGACTACGTTGTTGACGACCCCTCTTTCTTGCCAGAGCAACCAGGCAAGCCCCCCCCCCCTTTGATCACCAGATATCGCCTACTCTTCTCTCTACTACTTGCATTAGAGTAGTGTAGCATGTTACCGCTTTCCGTTAATCCTATCCTGATGCATAGCCTGTCATTGTTGCTACAGTTATTGATACCTTACCTACAATCCTAAATGTTCAGTATAGGATGCTAGTTTATCATCGGTGGCCCTACATTCTTGTCTGTCTGCCATGCTATACTATCGGGCTGTGATCACTCGGGAGGTGATCACGGGTATATACTTATATACATATTATATGATACTTGTGGTGACTAAAGTCGGGTCGGCTCGTAGAGTACCCGCGAGTGATTCACGAATTGGGTCCAAAAGGACGTTTGTCCGGACGGCCCTCTGAGTGAACCTTTGTGGCAGAGCGACAGGGTAGGTTGAGACCACCTAGGAGAGAGGTGGGCCTGGCTCTAGTCGGCGTTCGCGGTTATTTCAATATAACATGCTTAACAAGATCTGGGTATTTGATCTGAGTCTGTCCACTAGCCTATACGCACTAACCAACTACGCGGGAACAGTTATGGGCACTCGACATTGTGGTATCATCCCAAGCCTTCGTGACGTCGGCAACTGAGCGGCGTGCGCCGGGTTGGACTGGAACGCCTGCTCTTGTATAAGGGAGGCACGGTCTGCTCACCGGCCGCGTACGCAACGTGCAGGTGTGCAATGGGCGATGGGCCCAGACCCCTGCGCCATAGTATTTAGATCGGCGTGCTGACCTCTCTGTTGTGCCTAGGTAGGGCTGCGACGTGTTGATCTTCTGAGGCGAGGCATGACCCAGAAAAGTGTGTCCGGACAAAGGGGATCGAGCGTGTTGGGAAATGTGGTGCACCCCTGCAGGGAAGTTGATCTATTTGAATAGCCGTGTCCCTCGGTAAAAGGATGACCCAGAGTTGTACCTTGCCTTATGACAACTAGAACCGGATACTTAATAAAACACACCCTTTCAAGTGCCAGATACAACCGGTGATCGCTGAGGGAGTCCTGGATTAGGGGGTCTCCGGACAGCCGGACTATCTCCATTGGCCGGACTGTTAGACTATGAAGATAGAAGATTGAAGACTTCGTCTCGTGTCCGGATGGGACTCTACTTGGTGTGGAAGGCAAGCTAGGCAATACGTATATGGATATCTCCTCCTTTGTAACCGACCTTGTGTAACCCTAACCCTCTCTGGTGTCTATATAAACCGGAGGGTTTTAGTCCGTAGGACAACAATCACAACATACAATCATACCGTAGGCTAGCTTCTAGGGTTTAGCCTCTCTGATCTCGTGGTAGATCTACTCTTGTAACACCCATATCTTCAATATTAATCAAGCAGGACGTAGGGTTTTACCTCCATCAAGAGGGCCCGAACCTGGGTAAAACTTCGTGTCCCTTTCCTCCTGTTACCATCCGGCCTAGACGCACAGTTCGGGACCCCCTACCCGAGATCCGCCGGTTTTGACACCGACATTGGTGCTTTCATTGAGAGTTCCTCTATGTCGTTGTTGTTAGGCTTGATGGCTCCTACTATCATCAATAGTGATGCGGTCCAGGGTGAGACTTTTCTTCCCAGACAGATCTTCGTATTCGGCGGCTTTGCACTGCGGGCCAATTCGCTTGGCCATCTGGAGCAGATTGAAAGCTACGCCCCTGGCCATCAGGTCAGATTTGGAAGTTTGAATTACACGGACAACATCCGTGGGGACTTGATCTTCGACGGATTCGAGCCACAGCCGGGCGCGCCCCACTGTCGCGATGGGTATGACCTAGCTCTGCCATCGGACGGTACCCCAGAGGCCGCGCCCGCATCAGCTCCGACCCTTAGCTCGGAGCCAGCTGCGCTAATCGAGGACGGGTGGCTAGACACCACCTCAGGGGCTGCAGTCTCAACGGCGATCGAGCCGAACATGAACATCATCCTCTGCGCAGCCCGTGACTCCAAGGTGCCGGACTCTCCTCCGGACCCCGAACCATCCGCGCCCCTGCCAATCGAATCCGAGTGGGCGCCGATCATGGAATTCACCGCCGCGGATATCTTTCAGCACTCGCCCTTCGACGACATTCTGAATTCACTAAGGTCTCTCTCTCTTTGTCAGGAGAGCCTGGCCGGATTATGGCCAACAGGACTGGGATGCGGATGACGAAGAAATTCGACGCCACCCAGCACCCACTTTGTAGCCACTGTCGATGATTTAACCGACATGCTCGACTTCGACTCCGAAGACATCGACGGTATGGACGACGATGTAGGAGACGAGCATGAACCAGCACCTATAGGGCACTGGAAAGCCACCTCGTCGTATGACATATACATGGTGGATACACCCAATGAAGGCAACGGCGACGAGATAGCGGAGGATAACCCCTCCAAGAAGAAACCCAAGCGCCGACGACAACGGCGCCGCTCTAAGTCCCGCCAAAGCAAAAGTGGTGATACCGGTGCAGGAGATAATAACACCCTGGATAGCGCCGAAGACAACAACAACCCCCTCCAGCAAGAGTTAGATCAGGAGGATGAAGGAGCCAGCTCTCCCGGGAGAGCGGCTGACGGAGAGGAGGAGGATGACAATTACATGCCCCCCTCCGAAGACGAGGCAAGCCTCGGCGATGATGAATTCGCCGTACCAGAGGATCCCGTCGAACAAGAGCGCTTCAAGCGCAGGCTTATGGCCACGGCAAATAGCCTGAAGAAAAAGCAGCAGCAGCTTCAAGCTGATCAAGATCTGCTAGCTGACAAATGGATGGAAGTCCTCGCTGCCGAGGAATATAAACTCGAGCATCCCTCCAAGAGTTACCCAAGGCGCAGGTTACTACCCCGACTGGAGGAAGAAGCGTATGATACGGCTGCTCGGCCACCTCGGGGCCGCGATAGAGAGGCATTCCTGCCGAAAGCTCAGCCTCCGCCCCAACGCCATCCAAATAAAAAGGCATGGGGAGATATGCCAGACCTGCGAGACATATTGGAGGACAAAGCAAAGCATTCAAGATCGATCTACGGATCATGAGGGTGCACCACTCTACGAGACGGTAAACGTCACGCCAGATACAGTAAAAGAAAATCCGGCCGGGCCGAACACAGCGGGCTGGACCCATACGAGCTACGTCGCGATATAGCCCAATACAGAGGCGCCGCACACCCCTTATGCTTCACAGACAAATTAATGGAACATCAATTCCCAGAAGGTTTCAAACCTGTAAACATTGAATCATACGACAGCACAACAGATCCCGCAGTATGGATTGAGGACTTCCTCCTCCATATCCACATGGCCCGCGGTGATGACTTACATGCCATCAAATACCTCCCACTAAAAGTCAAAGGACCAGCGCGGCATTGGCTTAATAGCTTGCCAGCGGACTCCATTAGCTGTTGGGAAGATTTGGAAGCTGCATTCCTCGACAACTTTCAGAGCACTTATGTGCGACCACCAGACGCTGATGACTTGAGCCACATAATTCAGCAGCCAGAAGAGTTGGCCAGGCAATTCTGGACTCGGTTCCTTACAAAGAAAAACCAAATCGTCGACTGTCCAGATGCGGAGGCCTTAGCGGCTTTCAAGCACAACATCCGAGATGAGTGGCTAGCCCGGCACCTTGGTCAGGAAAAGCCAAAATCTATGGCAGCCCTCACGACGCTCATGACCCGCTTTTGTGCGGGAGAAGATAGCTGGTTGGCTCGCAGTAACAACATATCAAAGAACCATGGTACCTCAGATACCAAGGACGGCAACAGCAGGTCATGTCGCAACAAGCATAAGCGCCGCATTAACGGAGAAAGTACTGAGGATACGGTAGTCAATGCCGGATTCAAAGGCTCTAAACCCGGTCAGCGGAAAAAGCCATTCAAGCAAAGTACGTCGGGTCTGTTTAGCACCCCAGACAAGCCAGCCAATCACACCAATAGGGATTGTTGGGTGTTCAAGCAGGCCGGCAAGTTAATCGCTGAAAACAAGGACAAGGGGCCGCATAGCGATGACGAGGAAGAACCCCGGCAGCCGCACACCGGAGGACAGAAACGCAAGTGCGGACGGTGAACATGATATACGCAACCCACATCCCCAAGAGGGAGCGGAAGCGTGCACTCAGGGACGTATATGTGTTGGAGCCAGTCGCCCCAAAGTTCAACCCTTGGTCCTCCTGTCCGATCACCTTCGATCGCAGGGACCACCCCACTAGTATCTATCACGGTGGATTCGCCGCACTGGTCCTAGACCCAATCATCGACGGATTTCACCTCACTCGAGTCCTTATGGACGGCCGCAGTAGCCTGAACCTGCTTTATCAGGACAAAGTGTGCAAAATGGGTATAGGCCCCTCAAGGATCAAACCCACAAAGACGACCTTTAAAGGCGTCATTCCAGGCATAGAGGCCCACTGCACAGGCTCAATTACACTAGAAGTGGTCTTCGGATCCCCCGATAACTTCCGAAGCGAAGATTTAATCTTCGATATAGTCCCGTTCCGCAGTGGTTATCATGCGCTGCTCGGAAGAACCGCATTTGCTAGATTCAGTGCGGTACCACATTATGCATACCTCAAGCTCAAGATGCCAGGACCTCACGGAGTTATTACAGTCAATGGAAACACAGAGCGCTCTCTCCGAACAGAGGAGCACACCGCGGCCCTCGCAGCAGAAGCGCAAAGCAGCCTCTCAAGGCAATCTACCAGTTCAGCATTTCAAAGCCCGGACACCTTCAAGCGCGCTCGGGGCAATCGGCAAATAGACTGCCTGGCGCGATCTGAGCTCGCGTAGCAATACGGCGGCCACCCCAATCCTAGCCCAACAACGTTGTTCATGCCGCACATACATAATTATGCATTAAAAATACCATGGGCACATATGGAGAGGGGGAGAAACAACTATGGCACGCCCCAAAACGCGGCCTAAACCGCACCAGGGGCTTCCCGTTTGGTTATTTTTCTTTTTCTTTCAGGACATTAATCTCTGGAAACACTGTCCGACAGCTCTATTGCCTAACCCATGATACAGCAACCAAGGAGGCCGACAACTACGGAATTCCCAGGTGGATTATAGATTTCATATAATTCCTCAGTTCTCCCTTGGAAGGGACATAGTCCTACTCTTTCGCTTATTACACTATCTGTATCACTCTGCTTTAATGCAATTTTTCAATATGCAATACATGACATTACGACTATTATCGCATTTTTGTTATATATATATACATATCTATGTGTTCATTAATAATGCCTAGCAACCGTACACTCTGGTACGGCCAATGCACTAGGGGCTTACGTACCCACAATATGGTGTGAAAAGTCCGAACACTTTCACAAGTGTGGCACCCCGAACTTATAGCATTATATGCATCAGCTCTGAATCATGTCTTTGGTCAAATGTTGGGTTTGCCCGGCTCCTATGTTTTGGTACCTTACGTTCCACTCTATCGGCTAAGGTAGCGCTAGGAGAACTACTGCGATTGTGCCCCGGTTCTGCCAGGCCGAGCACCTCAGTAGAGAAAGCTAAAACTGACTGTCATGATAAGGTGAGAGACTGGTCGCTGTTCGGCGAGGTTTTTCGAGTCCCTAAAGACTTATGCCGCTTAGGGCGAGGGACCGGCTCCATCCGGCTTATAGGCATGTATCGCGCCCCGAATTAGGTCTTCCGAATACCAGGGGCTTCACCGAAATTTAAAATTATAGAATTCTATGGCTAAGTGAGAGTGATAAAGCATTATTAGTCCGGTTGCCTTGTTCGTTGTGCTGAGCACCTCCCTCGAAGGACCCAAACATGGGAACAAGAGTGCTCAGGTTTATCCCAAACACCCCAGCACTCGTGGTATGGGGGCAGAAGCCGAGAACTAGCCATCTCTCAGATTGGATAAATAGCCAAACAGAAGGTAATATTTTAAATTCACACAAGCGTTGCATAGCGCATATGAAACAAGTTTTCATACACACAGGACAAAACGAGCAAGTCTCATTCAAATATTACATTTTGCGAACACTCATCCGCAATAAGACGGGCGCCCGGCAGAACACCCTCGTAGTACATCTCGGGATGGCAGTGCTCCTTGCCCTCTGGCGACCCCTCCTTGATTAGCTTCATAGCATCTAGCTTAACCCACTATGTTTTTACACGGGCAAAGGCCCGGCGTGCACCTTCAATGCAGACGGATCGCTTGACGACCTCCAGCCGTGGGCAGGCATCCACAAGCCGCCTCACCAGGCCGAAGAAGTTGTTCGGAAGGGCGTCGCCAGGCCACAACCGGACTATGAAGCCCTTCATGGCCTAATCGGCCGCCTTATGTAGCTCGGCCATCTACTTCAGCTGGTCGCTCATTGGCACCAGATGTTCGGCCTCAGCATACTGAGACCAGAACAACTTCTCCATCGAGCTTCCGTCCTAGGCCTGGTAGAATAGTGCGGCATCGGACACACTGCGGGGCAATTCTGCGAATGCTCCTAAAGAGCTCCGGATTCGGGTAAGTAATTGGTAATTCACCGTTGCATGCTTGCTTTGCATATAGAAAGCCTTACCCGCCGCTATCTTCTTCATTGCGTCGATCTCCTGAAGGGCCTTCTGGGCCTCGGCCTTGGCACTCTTCGCGCTCTCATGGGCCGCGGCAAGCTCAGACTCTCTCGTCTTCAAGTCAAGCTCCAACGCCTTGTGCTTTGCCACGAGAGCCTGGAGCTCTTGTTGCACCTCGCCCACCCGAGCCTCGTGCCTCTCTCGCTCGATGCACTCCTGGGCCGCCTTCTCTTCAGCCTGGGATAGCGCTTGCTTCAGGGTCGCCACCTTGGTCGTGGCCCCTGGCAAACATACAATGATCCTGTCATTTAGCAATCACGTCCTTTTTCTCATCTATAGACGGGGTATTACTTACCCTTGTTCTCCTCTAGCTGCCTCTTAGCAAGGCCGAGCTCTTTTTGGGACCCCTCGAGGGCCTCCTTCAGTACGGCGACCTCCGCAGTCAGTGCGGCGGACACCAGCAGCGAAGCCGACATATGCATATTGACATACTTATATTAGACTCCTGCGATGTTATTTGATCCTCAGTTAGGCTTTTCTTCGTGAACACCGAACAAAGCATCAGGGGCTATTGTCTATGCGGTAATATTTCTACTACATTTTAAAACACTTACCTCAAAGCCTGTTAGAAGTCTAGTACAGGCTTCAGTCAATCCGCTCTTGGCGGACTGAACCTTCTGGATCACCGCACTCATGATAGTGCAGTGCTCCTCCTCGATTGAAGCGCTGCGAAGCGCTTCCAACATAGTATCCGAGGTCACCGGCACAGGCGTCTCACCCTCCTTAGAAGGGGACCGCCTACCCGAGCTCGGAGCCATTGGAGGGTCCAGCGCGGTGTTCGGCTGAGGGCCGAACTCGGAGCTCTCGGGGACCCCGTCCGCTCGGCTCCCGAAGTCCGGAAGGTCACCTTGCGGCGCCTCCGGGACTGTCCCCCCTTGATCCGGTGCCTCTTGAGACAGCACCTCGGTATCGTCGGCTGGATGAGGGGAGGTGGCCGTCGGGACTGGATCGCTATCCATGTCCGACGCACCCAGGGAGCCGTCCAAGGATACCTCGATATTGGCTCGGGGTGGCCTGCACAATTGAGTTCGGCGTTAGGGAAAGCAATGCGACAAAGGAATCCTATGGGTTACTTTGGTATCCAAACACTTATGATCTCCCCTGGGGCTTGCCCCTAGGCAACCACTCGTCTTCACTTTCCTCGGCGGCGGTGGAGCTGTCCGGAAGGAGCGTCCTCCCCTTCTTGGACCCTTCAGCCTCCCCAGTTGGGGTGGCCTTCCTTTTCTTGTCTCCCCCAGTCGGTGGGGGAGCCTCTTCTTCCTCTTCCTTGTCTTCGGGGGAAGAGTGCGCCGCAGAGTCATCCGACGGTGAGTCCGACGATGCCTGGCGTCGGGAACTCTTTCGAGCTCCCTTGTCCTTCTTGGTCTTCTCCGACACCTTATAAGGGGCCGGAGTCAGCATCTTTGTCAAAAGAGCATCTGCGGGGCCTTCGGGCAAGGGAGCCGGGCAGTCGATCTGTCCGGCCATCTTCTGCCAGTCCTGTCAAAATTACGGGAGTTTAGATCCCGCATAGAGCCAATCTATATATATATATATATAACAAATGTCCTGTAAGAGGTAAAAACAACTTACCGCACTGGCATGGCGCTTCGCGCCGAATCCGCGGTCCTCGGTAATGGGGGGAGGGACCGCGGCGCCCTTGAACAGCACCCTCCAGGCATCTTCATGAGTCGTGTCGAAGAGCCTGTTCAGAGTTCGGTGATGCGCCGGATTGAACTCCCACAAGGTAAACTCCCGTTGTTGGCACGGGAGTATCCGGCGAACGAGCATAACCTGGACTATGTTGACAAGCTTGAGCTTCTTATCCACCATGTTCTGAATACATGACTGGAGTCCGGTGAGCTCTTTTGAATTACCCCAGGACAGGCCCTTCTCTTTCCAGGAGGTGAGCCGCATGGGGATGCCAGATCGGAACTCGGGGGCCGCTACCCATGTGGGGTCGCGCGGCTCGGTGATATAAAACCACCCCGATTGACACCCCTTTATGGTGTCCACGAAGGTGCCCTTGAGCCATGTGATGTTGGGCATCTTGCCCACCATGGCGCCTCCGCACTCTGCCTGGCGGCCGCTCACTACCTTCGGCTTGACATTGAAGGTCTTCAGCCATAAGCCGAAGTGGGGCTTGATGTGGAGGAAGGCCTCACACACGACGATGAATCCCGAGATGTTGAGGATGAAGTTTGGGGCCAGATCATGGAAATCCAGGATGTAATAAAACATGAGCCCCCGGACGAAGGGATGGAGAGGGAATCCTAGTCCGCGGAGGAAATGGGTGAGAAATACCACCCTCTCATGGGGATCGGGGGTGGGGATGAGTTGTCCCTCATCTGGGAGCTGGTGCGCGATGTCGTCGTGCAGGTATCCGCCTCTCCTCGGTTTCTTGACGTCTCCCTCCGTGATGGAGGAGACCATCCACTTGCCTCCTGCTCCGGACATGGTTGGAGAAGGTTGAGGTGGAAGTGAGAGCTTGGCGCTAGAGCTCGAGTATGCGGTAGCGGATGAGCAGGGGAGGAAGAAGGCGTGGATAGAAAGGTGAATCCTTATCCCTTTATATGGGAGGACAAAATTAAACGTCCCCACTTGCCTAGTAAAACTCGCTTATCCCCCAAGCGCCGCAATTGATGGCGCGGTTGGGTTACCCACGCCCGTATTGATGAGAATCCCGTAATAGGGGGACACGATCTCTGCTTTGACAAGACGTGTCGAAAAACTGCCTCGCGTTATGTGCGGCGCTGGTTAAAAGAAACAGTTCGAGTAATCACCGGGCCATGACGTAACGTCATGTTGCCAAAGCAAGCTAGCAGACTAGATCTGCGAAAGCATTATTCTCTATGGTGAAATGTGGAACTTATTTTGCAGGGTCGGACACTATCCTCGTATTCAAATTCTTCTGTGATGTATTCGGAGAAGGAACCCGCCTTGCAATGCCGAAGACAACTGCGCGCCGGACTCATCGTCATTGAAGCCTGGTTCAGGGGCTACTGAGGGAGTCCTGGATTAGGGAGTCTCCGGACAGCCGGACTATCTCCATTGGTCGGACTGTTAGACTATGAAGATAGAAGATTGAAGACTTCGTCTCGTGTCCGGATGGGACTCTACTTGGCGTGGAAGGCAAGCTAGGAAATACGTATATGGATATCTCCTCCTTTGTAACCGACCTTGTGTAACCCTAACCCTCTCCAGTGTATATATAAACCGGAGGGTTTTAGTCCGTAGGACAACAATCACAACATACAATCATACCATAGGCTTGCTTCTAGGGTTTAGCCTCTCTGATCTCGTGGTAGATCTACTCTTGTAACACCCATATCTTCAATATTAATCAAGCAGGACGTAGGGTTTTACCTCCATCAAGAGGGCCCGAACCTGGGTAAAACATCGTGTTCCTTGCCTCCTGTTACCATTCGGCCTAGACACACAGTTCGGGACCCCCTACCCGAGATCCGCCGGTTTTGACACCGACAATCGCTCTCTCGCAGGGCGACGAGGGGAGGATCACTGGGTAGGATTATGCTATGCGATGTTACTTGTTGAACTTGCCATCTACTCTCTTCTACATGCTGCAAGATGGAGGTTGCCAGAAGCGTAGTCTTCGATAGGACTAGCTATCCCCCTCTTATTTCGGCATTCGGTAGTTCAGACCACATATGCTACCCCTTTTCAATTTGATACCAAAGCATACATATGTAGTGTAGCTCCTTGCTTGCGAGTACTTTGGATGAGTACTCACGGTTGCTTTGCTCCCTCTTTTCCCCCTTTCTATACCCGTTTTTTGCGACCAGAAGATGGAGTCTAGGAACCAGATGCCACCATCGACGACGACTCCTACCACACTGGAAGTGCCTACTACTACGTGCAGGCCGCTGGAGATAACAAGGAGTAGTTTAGGAGGATCTCAGGCACGAGGCATGCGCCTCTTTCAATCTGTATCCCAGTCTGTGCTAGCCTTCTTAAGGCAAACTTGTTTAACTTATGTCTGTACTCAGATATTGTTGCTTCCGCTGAGTCGTCTATGATCGAGCTCTTGTATTCGAGCCCTCGAGGCCCCTGGCTTGTAATATGATGATGTATGACTTATTTTATTTTTTAGAGTTGTGTTGTGATATCTTCCCATGAGTCCCTGATCTTGATCGTACATGTTTGCGTGTATGATTAGTGTACGGTCAAATCAGGGGCGTCACATGTTCGAATGGCGATAGTATTTTGGACCCCTATGAGCCGCCGAATTGGGCTGCGATCTTCATGGCTGGTATGCAACCGGTTCATAATTCGTCAATGGTAGCGGCTATGACTTCTAGTTTAATGGCCGCGGTGACAGCCGGTGCGAGTGGTTCAGCGCGCCCTCTAGCGCAAGTGTTGTCTGAGCTTTTGGACGCCTTAGAAGTACTCATGGAGGTTGAGGTCGCCCCGGTGACTCAAGCACAACCTAAGGTGGATGTTGCAAAGCTAAGAGATGAGATAGCTCAAGCTAAGGAGGAGACCAATGCATAGAATGCTAGGATGGCCACGGAGTGAGCCGCCCTGGATGCAGAGTCCCAACAGATTCAGGCTAGAAATTTCTGGTTAAGTTTGGACCAGAATGCATCAAACGTTGTTCTGCGAAGAAGGCATGAGAGTCGGCTGCCCCTCGACTACAGTGCACGGAATCTGTTCAACACACCACGGGCTGGGCCAAGTAACCCGTCGGGGGTGAACTGGGCTCCGGAGGCGCCAACAGCCGGTGCAACGGTGCAGCTGCATGGCGTGGATCCACCTCGCTTGAATTTGACTCCGCCTCAGTAGACGTTAACACCGCCGAGTCACTATTCCAACCCCCTGGATAATTTAGTTGCTGCGGCAACACGGCTGGCGGCTCTTCCAGTACAAGGTGAATCTCCCATGGTGGTTGAGACCCGGAAGGCTGTGGAACTTCTTAACACAACACTAGTTCAGCAAGCGGCTTATTCATACAGCCGCGACCGGATGCATTCGACTCCACATCCCAGTCGGAGCTATAGCAGGCATATTGCGTCGTCAGCGGTTTCAAGCAGTGAGCAGCACCGTAGGCATGACCCGGCACATGCGGATAACAATGCTCAGGTTTTGGTGGATCAAAGCGGGACTCGGATAGTACCAAGGATCCAGAATCTGATGAGGAGAAGGCTGGAAAGGGGAAGAAGAATGGCAATGGAAAGGGGCAGCAACCCAATACTGCGGGTCAAGGTAATAATAGTAAGCGTAAGGCGGACGGCGGTTCAGACTTTGTGGCTAATACCAATGCTTAGAACAATAATCAGCGTCGTAAAGGGAAGCCATTCATACCCTGGATTGGCGGGCCAAGGTTCAATATTGAGCCTTGCCCAAAGCATAGCACCCCGGATAAGCTGTCTACCGATATGTGGAAAGATTGCTTCATCATGAAGGAGTACCGAAATTCTGGTTTTCATCAGGACCATAATGGCCCGCACAGCGGGTCAGGATCCGGCTCACAAGGGCACGGCTTTGGCGGCAGTGGTTCAAATTCTGGTTTTCAGGGCCAAGGCAATCAAGGTGGTTTTAACCAGCCATCTAACCAAGGCAATCATCAGCAGCAATCTGGTTATCAGAGCATCCCTAAGCAACTGAATAGTGGTCGGTATCATGTGTTCACCACCAGTTTATGCAAGCGAGATCAAAAGATTCATAAGCGAGCAGTGAATGCGGTTGAGCCAGCGGTTCCTCGATACTTGCGATGGTTTGAGCAGCCTATTGTATGGAGCCATGAGGATCACCCGTCCCAGGTTGACAATCTGGGTCATCTGGCTTTGGTAGTAGCTCCTCGGACTGGAGGATAAAAATTTACAAAAGTGCTCATGGACGGAGGTAGCAGTATCAATATCCTTTATTATGATACTTTTCTCCACATGGAATTGACTGATAAAGATCTTAAGTCGTCTTTTATCGTTTTTCATGGAGTGGTGCCTGGTAAGTCGGCGTGTCCAGTGGGTAAGATAACGTTGGTGGTGGCTTTTGGTGATGAGCATGATTACAGGGCCGAAAAGTTAACCTTTGAGGTTGTTAAGATCAAGATCCCTTATCACACCCTGTTTTGACGGCCGGCTTACGCCAAATTTATGGCGCGGCCTTGTTATGTCTATCTGTAGCTCAAGATGTCGGGTCATAAGGGCACCATCACGGTGCACGGTAACAAGAAGATAGCCTTGGAATGTGAAGAAGGAGACGCCGCTTATGTGGAGTCTGTTTGTGCAACAGAGGAGTTGAAGTTCTACAAAGACAATGTTGACCCAGCAGATATGACCCCCTTGAAAAATCCAACTACTGAGCATGAACCTGTGTTGAAGTTTAAGTCTGCCGATGACACCAAGCTAATTGACTTTGTCCCTGGTGACTCATCCAAGCAGTTCAGTATCAGTGCTAATTTGGATCTGAAATAGGAAAGCGTGCTCATCGAGTTCATCCGTGAAAACCGGGACATCTTTGCATGGAAGCCTTCGGACATGCCAGGTGTACCGAGGGAACTCATTGAGCACACTCTCAATATTGATCCAAAGTTTAAACCGGTCAAGCAATTCCTTCATTGTTTTAATGAAGAAAGGCGTAAAGCCATCGGTGAAGAAGTGGCCCGGCTCTTGGCGGTATGGTTCATTGTTGAAGTGTTTCATCCCGAGTGGTTGGCTAACCCGGTGCTAGTACTTAAGAAAAATTGCACTTGGCGCATGTGTGTGGATTACACAAACCTTAATAAAGCCTGCCCGGTTGATCCTTTTGCTCTCCCTTGTATTGATCAGATTATTGATGCTACGGCAGGTTGTGAGCGTTTGAGTTTTTTGGATGCTTATTCTGGGTATCATCAGATCAAGATGGCAGTTAAGGACCAGGAGAAGACAGCCTTCATCGCTCCCTTTGGAGCTTTCTGCTATGTATCTGTGCCTTTTGGGCTCAAGAGTGCCCAGGCGACTTATCAGTGGTGTGTTCAAAACTGCCTTCGTGACCAGATTGGACGCAATGTTCATGCTTATGTGGATGATATTGTTGTAAAATCCAGGAAGAAAGAAACTTTGATAGATGATTTGAAAGAGACCTTTGACAATCTCTGGGTCTACAAGATGATGCTTAACCCGACCAAGTGTGTTTTTGGTGTGCCAGCAGGCAAGCTATTGGGTTTTTTGGTTTATGAAAGAGGCATTGAAGCTAACCCGAAGGAAATTAAGGCTATCACTTCCTTGGCTAAACCGGCGTGTATTAATGATGTCCAACGTCTGGCAGGTCATATTGCGGCCTCAAGCCGGTTCATAAGCCGGTTGGGAGAAAAGGCTATCCCTCTGTATCAGATGATGAAAAAGACGGATCACTTTGTCTGGAGCAATGCTGCTGATCATGCGTTTGAGGCATTGAAAAAGCAGTTGGCTGAGCCGCCGATCCTTGCAGCTCCTATTGATAAGGAGCCCTTATTGTTATATGTGGATGCTAATAGTTGAGCCGTCAGTGTGGCGATTGTGGTGGAACGAAAGGAAGCAGGCAAGGAGCATCCGGTTCAGCGGTCGGTTTATTATATCAGCAAGGTACTCATTGAATCCAAGCAGAGGTATCCGCATTGGTAGAAGCTGGTATATGGGGTGTTCATGGCTAGTCGTAAGCTAAAGCAATATTTCTTTGATCATCCCATCACTATGGTGAGTTCTACTCCTTTAGGAGATATTATTCAAAACAGAGAAGCCACTGGTCGGGTAGCCAAGTGGGCCATTGTGCTTGGACCTCATGGTTTGAAGTACGTACCTAGAACAGCAATCAAGTCTCAAGCACTTGTGGACTTCATCAATGACTGGACAGAGTTGTAGATGCCTGAGGACAAGCCAGATAGCACATATTGGACTATTCACTTTGATGGATCCAAGCAATTGGAAGGCTCGGGGGATGGAGTTATTTTTACTTCCCCGTGAGGTGATAAATTTTTTTATGTCTTGAGGTTGATGTTCCCCTGCACTAACAATGCAGCTGAGTATGAAGCCCTGCTCCATGGCCTTCGTATGGCTAAAGAAATGAACTTAAGCCCGGTAAGGTGCTTTGGCGACTCAGATTTGGTGGCTCAGCAAGTTTCAGGCACTTGGGATTCCAAAGATCCAGTCATGGCGGCTTATCGCTGAGAGGTTGATGCTATTGTTGGTCATTTCAAAGGTTATCAGGTGGAACATGTTGACCGCAGGAAGAATGAGGTGACGGATGCTTTAAGCCGGCTTGGATCCCAGCATAAGCCGGTACCACCTAATGTTTTCCTTGATATTTTGCATAGTCCTTCGGTTAAACTACCTACGGGGTAAGATCTTGCAATTCCTGACCCGGAGGCACAACTAGTGGCAGCTCTTCATGCTATTACTGATTAGACAGTTCCATATTTGGCTTATATGACCGGGGGTGAATTACCTGATGATGAAACTTTGGCCAGGTAGATAACCTGGCGGTCTAAGTCAATGACTATTGTCAATGGAGAGTTGCACCGATGCAGTGTTACAGGGGTGTTTCAACATTGTGTTTCTCCTGAGGAGGGTCATGAGATTCTATGAGAGATTCATGAAGGAGACTGTGGTCATCATGCCGATTCTAAGTCTCTCGTGACTAATGCTTTTTGTCATGGGTTCTATTCGATGATGGCTCATGTTCATGCAAAGGATCTTGTCAGTAAACGTGATGGTTGGCAGAAGTTTTCTAGACGAGCTCATGTGCCGGCTCAAGAATTAAGGATGATTCCAATAACTTGGCCATTTGCAGTGTGGGGTCTTCATATGGTCGAGCCTTTTAAACGATCCAAGGACAAAAGGACCCACCTGTTGGTGGCGGTGGACAAGTTTACAAAGTGAATTGTAGCTGAGCCGGTTAGCAAGTGTGACACTACTGCAGGATGGTCCAAACACGACACTACGATCAGAGACCCTTCGACGAAACCGTGTGCGATGTCATAATAGCAAACGGGGGTGTAAAAATGTCAAAAAAGGTGCAAAACATTTGCGATGACGGATGCATCAAACACGGTTCAGATTTTAGTTGCATGTGCGATGCAGGGCATACAGTTCAGTTCAATTAATTGTTTGGGATGAGGAGGAACAAAAGAAACGGGCAGCCAGATGAAGGCGTGTGCAATATATAGCATACGGTTCACTAGGATGAACTATGTGTGATTAGGCCACACAATGGAAACGGTTCAACTGAACAAGATGTGTGTGATACATGGCAAACAGGTCCGTAATCAGAAATGTGTGCGAAGACCAATAATAACACAGATGATTGCTGCTAATAAGCCGTGTGATTTGCTCTGTCTACAGTAGAATAACATGTATGTATATATATATAACTAAAATAAACATCCAATTCAATAATTGACCATACAGATCATTCGCACACACCTCAATAAACAATTGCGTGCATTCTAAAGTAGGAGAAACGATCGTCTAGTCATCTACTTCTTGTGACGCTCCCGCCACTGCTATGTGGCTCGGTCCCTTGTCTGGGTCAGGAAGAAGATAGTTCCTCATGTCAATGATCCGCCTATACATCTCGTAGCTTGTGTACGCGTCCATGGCCGCGTACTTGACATGTTGTTCATTGAGTCTCTTATGCCACACACTGTGCCAGGCGTTCATGTCCTTATTGCTCTCATTCTTCATCTTCATGTAGTAGGGGTCGATGATGGCCGAGGCAAGGTCAACCAGGGAGTTCAGTTTGCTTTTGTCGCTGCCCCAGACCTTGTTGTGGCTTTGGGTGTTGACAAGATTCGGGCATTTCAAGCATGAAACATTGAGCGCTTCCAGATCGTTGGTGGTGTCCACTGCTACCTCTTGAGCATGTGTTGGTTTTCCCTTGAAGAGGAAAGGGTGATGCAGCAAAGCAACGTAAGTATTTCCCTCGGTTTTTGAGAACCAAGGTATCAATCCAGTAGGAGACCATGCGTGAGTCACCCTGTACCTACACAAACAAATAAGAACCTCGCAACCAACGGGATAAAGGGGTTGTCAATCCCTTCACGGCCACTTGCAAGAGTGAGATCTTATAGAGATAATAATAATAAGATAAATATTTTTGGTATTTTTATGATATAGGTTGAAAGTAAAGATTGCAAAATAAAATAGATTGGAAACTTGTATGATGGAAAATAGACCCGGGGGCCATAGGTTTCACTAGTGGCTTCTCTCAAGATAGCATAAGTATTACGGTGGGTGAACAAATTACTGTCGAGCAGTTGATAGAATTGAGCATAGTTATGAGAATATCTAGGTATGATCATGTATATAGGCATCACGTCCGTGACAAGTAGACCGACTCCTGCCTGCATCTACTACTATTACTCCACACATCGACCGCTATCCAGCATGCATCTAGAGTATTAAGTTCATAAGAATGGAGTAACGCTTTAAGCAAGATGAAATGATGTAGAGGGATAAACTCATGCAATATGATATAAACCCATCTTTTTATCCTCGATGGCAACAATACAATACGTGTCGTTTCCCTTTCGTCACTGGGATTGAGCACCGCAAGAATGAACCCAAAGCTAAGCACTTCTCTCATTGCAAGAAAGATCAATCTAGTAGGCCAAACCAAACTGAAAATTTGAAGAGACTTGCAAAGTTAACCAATCATACATAAAAGAATTCAGAGAAGATTCAAATATTGTTCATAGATAATCGTGATCATAAACCCACAATTCATCATATCTCGACAAACACACCGCAAAAGAAGATTACATCGAATAGATCTCCAAGAGAATCGAGGAGAACTTTGTATTGAGATCCAAAGAGAGAGAGAAGAAGCCATCTAGCTAATAACTGTGGACCCGAAGGTCTGAGGTAAACTACTCACACATCATTGGAGAGGCTATGGTGTTGATGTAGAAGCCCTCCGTGATCAATGCCCCCTCTGGCGGAGTGCCGGAAAAGGCCCCAAGATGGGATCTCATGGGTACAGAAGGTTGCGGCGGTGGAATTAGGTTTTCGTGGTGCCCTTTGATGTTTTCAGAGTACGTAGGTATATATAGGAGGAAGAAGTAGGTCGGTGGAGCCACGAGGGGCCCACGAGGGTGGACGTCGCGCCCAGGGGGTAGGCGCGCCCCCTGCCTCGTGGCCTCCTCGTTGATTACTTGACGTCCACTGCAAGTCCTCTAGATCACGTTTGTTCCAAAAATCACGCTCCCGAAGGTTTTATTCGGTTTGGACTCCATTTGATATTCTTTTCCTACGAAACACTGAAATAGGCAAAAAAAACAGCAATTTCGGCTGGGCCTCCGGTTAATAGGTTAGTCCCAAAAATAATATAAAAGTGTATAAATAAGCCCATTAAACATCCAAAACAGAATATATAATAGCATGTAACAATCAAAAATTATAGATACGTTGGAGACGTATCAAGCATCCCCAAGCTTAATTCCTACTCGCCCTCGAGTAGGTAAATGATAAAAACAGAATTTTTGATGTGGAATGCTTCCTAACATATTTCTCAATGTAATTTTCCTTATTGTGGCACGAATGTTCAGATCCGAAAGATTCAAGATAAAAGTTTAATATTGACATAAAAATAATAATACTTCAAGCATACTAACTAAGCAATCATGTCTTCTCAAAATAACATGGCCATAGAAAGTTATCCCTACAAAATCATATAGTATGGCTATGCTCTATCTTCATCACACAAAATATTAAATCATGCACAACCCCGATGACAAGCCAAGCAATTGTTTCATACTTTTGATGTTCTCAAACTTTTTAAACTTTCACGCAATACATGAGCATGAGCCATGGACATAGCACTATAGGTGGAACAGAATGGTGGTCGTGGAGAAGACAAAAAGGAGAAGATAGTCTCACATCAACTAGGCGTATCAATGGGCTATGGAGATGCCCATGAATAGATATCAATGTGAGTGAGTAGGGATTGCCATGCGACGGATGCACTAGAGCTATAAGTGTATGAAAGCTCAACAAAAGAAACTATGTGGGTGTGCATCCAACTTGCTTCTCACAAAGACCTAGGGAAATTTGAGGAAGCCCATCATTGGAATATACAAGCCAAGTTCTATAATGTAAAATTCCCACTAGTTTATGAAAGTGACAACATAGGAGACTCTCTATCATGAAGATCATGGTGCTACTTTGAAGCAAAAGTGTGGAAAAAGTATAGTAACATTGTCCCTTCTCTCTTTTTCTCTCATTTCTTTTTTTTCTTCTAGCTTGTTTTTTCTTTTTCTTTTATTTTTTGTCTGAAGTCTCATCCCGACTTGTGGGGGAATCATAGTCTCCATCATCCTTTCCTCACTGTGACAATGCTCTAATAATGATGATCATCACACTTCTTTTTACTTACAACTCAAGAATTACAACTCAATACTTAGAAGAAAATATGACTCTATGTGAATGCCTCCGGCGGTGTACTGGGATATGCAATGAATCAAGAGTGACATGTATGAAAAAATTATGAAAGGTGTCTTTGCCACATATACGATGTCAACTACATGATCATGCATGGCAATATGACAATGATGAAGCGTGTCATAACAAATGGAACGGTGGAAAGTTGCATGGCAATATATCTCGGAATGGCTATGGAAATGCCATAATAGGTAGGTATGGTGGCTGTTTTTGAGGAAAGTATATGGTGGGTATATGATACCGGCGAAAAGTGTGCGGAAATAGAGAGGCTAGCAAATGTGGAAGGGTGAGGGTGCGTATAATCCATGGACTCAACATTAGTCATAAAGAACTCACATAGTTATTGCAAAAATATATTAGTTAACGAAACAAAGTACTATGCGCATGCTCCTAGGGGGATAGATTGGTAGGAAAAGACCATCGCTCGTCCCCGACCGCCACTCATAAGGAAGGCAATCAATAAATAAATCATGCTCCGACTTCATCACATAACGCTTCACCATATGTGCATGCTACGGGAATCAAAAACTTCAACACAACTATTTATCGAATTCACAACTACTCAACTAGCATGACTCTAGTATCACCATCTCCATATCTCAAAACAATTCTCATGTATCAAACTTCTCATAGTATTCAATGCACTTATATGAATGTTTTTATTATGCCTAAAAGCAAATTACCACGCTGTTCTAAAGGACTCTCAAAATAATATAAGTGAAGCATGAGAGATCAATTATTTCCATAAAATAAAACCACCACCGTCCTCTAAAAGATATAAGTTAAGCACTAGAGCAAAAACTATATAGCTCAAAAGATATAAGTGAAGCACATAGAGTATTCTAATAAATTCCGATTCATGTGTGTCTCTCTCAAAAAGTGTGTATACAAAGGATGATTGTGGTAAACAAAAAAGCAAAGACTCAAATCATACAAGACGCTCCAAGCAAAACACATATCATGTGGTGAATAAAAATATAGCTCCAAGTAAAGTTACCGATGAACAAAGACAAAAGAGGGGATGCCTTCCAGGGCATCCCCAAGCTTAGGCTTTTTGGTGTTCTTGGATTTTACCTTGGGGTGCCTTGGGAATCCCCAAGCTTAGGCTCTTGCCACTCCTTGTTCCATAATCCATCAAATCTTTACCCAAAACTTGAAAACTTCACAACACAAAACTTAACAGGAAATCTCGTGAGCTCCGTTAGCGAAAGAAAACAAAACACCACTTCAAGGTACTGTAATGAACTCATTATTTATTTATATCGGTGTTAAACCTACTGTATTACAACTTCTCTATGGTTTGTAAACTCCATTACTAGCCATAGATTCATTAAAATAAGCAAACAACACACGAAAAACAGAATCTGTCAAAAACAGAATAGTCTGTAGTAATCTGTAACTAACGCAAACTTCTAGAACCCCAAAAATTCAAAAATAAATTGCTGGACGTGAGGAATTTATCTATTAATCATCTGCAAAAAGAATTAACTAAATATCACTCTCCAATAAAAAATGGCAGCAATTCTCGCGAGCGCTAAAGTTTCTGTTTTTACAGCAAGATCAAAAAGACTTTCCCCAAGTCTTCCCAACGGTTCTACTTGGCACAAACACTAATTAAACAAAAAAAGCACAACCAAAACAGAGGCTAGATAAATTACTTATTACTAAACAGGAACAAAAAGCAAGGCATAAAAATAAAATCGGGTTGCCTCCCAACAAGCGCTATCGTTTAACGCCTCTAGCTAGTCAGAAAAGTGAAGATATATCTAGGTATTGCCATCTTTGGTAGGCAATCCATAAGTGGCTCTCATAATAGATTCATATGGTAATTTAATTTTCTTTCTAGGGAAGTATTCCATGCCTTTCCTTAACGTAAATTGGAATCTAATATTCCCTTCCTTCATATCAATAATTGCACCAATTGTTCTAAGGAAAGGTCTACCAAGAATAATAGGACATGAAGGATTGCAATCTATATCAAGAACAATGAAATCTACGGGCACATAATTCCTATTGGAAGCAATAAGAACATCACTAATCTTTCCCATAGGTTTCTTAATAGTGGAATCCGCAAGGTGCAAGTTTAAAGAGCAATCATCAAATTCACGGAAACCTAGCAAATGACGCAAAGTTTTTGGGATCGTGGAAACACTAGCACCCAAATCACACAAAGCATAGCATTAATGATCTTTAATTTAAATTTTAATTGTAGGTTCGCACTCATCATAAAGTTTTCTAGGGATAGAAACTTCCAACTCAAGTTTTTCTTCATAAGATTGCATCAAAGCATCAACGATATGTTTAGTAAAAGCTTTATTTTGACTATAAGCATGAGGAGAATTTAGCACGGATTGCAACAAGGAAATACAATCTACCAAAGAGCAATTATCATAATTAAATTCCTTGAAATCCAAGATAGTGGGTTCGTTGATATCTAAGGTTTTAACCTCTTCAATCCCACTTTTAACAATTTTAGCATCAAGATCTAAAAACTCTGAATTTTTGGGACGCCTTCTAACTAAAGTTGACTCATCTCCAGTCCCATAATTATCAAGATTCATATTGCAAAACAAGGATTTAATAGGGGACACATCAATTACTTTTAGATCTTCATCTTTATTATCATGAAAGCTAGAAGAACACGCTTTCTCAAAGCAAGCCCTTTTTGCACGCATCCTAGCGGTTCTTTCCTTGCACTCATCAATGGAAATTCTCATGGCTTTGAGAGACTCATTGATATCATGCTTAGGTGGAATATATCTAAGTTTCAAAGAATCAACATCAAGAGAAATTATATGCACGTTCCTAGCCAACTCATCAATCTTAAGCAATTTTTCTTCAATCAAAGCATTGAAACTCTTTTGCGAACTAATAAATTCTTTAATACTAGATTCAAAATCAGAGGGCATATTATTATAATTTCCATAAGAATTGATGTAGGAATTACCATAATTATTAGAGGAATTACTAGGAAACGGCCTAGAATTAAAATTACCTCTATACGCGTTGTTACCAAAATTGTTCCTACCAACAAAATTCACATCCATAGATTCATTATTATTCTCAATTAAAGTAGACGAAGGCATATCATTGGGATCAGTAGGAGTACTCTTATTACCAAACATTTCATAAGTTCATCCATCTTTCCACTCAAAACATTAATCTCTTCAATTGCATGCACTTTTTTACTAGTAGATCTTTCAGTGTGCCATTGAGAATAATTAACCATAATATTATATAGGAGTTTGGTAGCTTCTCCTAAAGTGATTTTCATAAAAGTGCCTCCCGCGGCCGAATCTAAAATATTTCTAGAAGCAAAAATCAATTCGACATAATTTTTTTTTATAATCATCCATAAATTCAATCCATGTGTAGGGCAATTATGTATCATTAATTTCATCCTCTCCCAAGATTATGCAACATGCTCATGATCAAGTTGCTTAAAATTCATAATATCATTTCTAAGAGAGATGATCTTAGCGGGAGGAAAATACTTAGAGATAAAAGCATCTTTGCACTTATTCAATGAATAAATACTATTTTTAGGCAAAGATGAAAACCAAGCTTTAGCATGATCTCTAAGCGAAAATGGAAATAGCTTAAGTTTAACAATATCATTATCCACATCTTTCTTATTTTGCATATCACACAAATCAACGAAGTTGTTTAGATGGGTAGCGACATCTTCACTAGGAAGGCTAGAAAACGGATCTTTCATGACAAGATTCAGCAAAGCAGTATTAATTTCATAAGATTCAGCATCGGTAAGAGGAGCAATCGGAGTGCTAATAAAATCATGATTGTTGGTATTGGCGAAATCACACAATTTAGTATTATCTTAAGCCATCGTGACAAGCAAGCAATCCAACACAAAAGCAAACAAGCAAAGAAAAAGCGAACGGAAAGAGAGTGCGAAAGGAAAAGAGGGCGAATAAAACGGCAAGGGTGAAGTGGGGGAGAGGAAAACAAGAGGCAAATGGTAAATAATGTAATGCGAAGGGTAAGAGTTGTGATGGGTACTTGGTATGTCTTGACTTGGCATAGATCTCCCCGGCAACGGCGCCAGAAATCCTTCTTGCTTCCTCTTGAGCATGCGTTGGTTTTCCCTTGAAGAAGAAAGGGTGACGCAGCCAAGCAGCGTAAGTATTTACCTCAGTTTTTGAGAACCAAGGTATCAATCTAGTAGGAGACCACGCGCGAGTGACCTCGTACCTACACAAACAAATAAGAACCTCGCAACCAACGCTATAAAGGGGTTGGCAATCCCTTCACGGCCACTTGCAAGAGTGATATCTGATAGAGATAATAATAATAAGATAAATATTTTTGGTATTTTTATGATATAGATTGAAAGTAAAGATTGCAAAATAAAATAGATTGGAAACTTGTATGATGGAAAATAGACCCGGGGGCCATAGATTTCACTAGTGGCTTCTCTCAAGATAGCATAAGTATTACGGTGGGTGAACAAATTACTGTCGAGCAATTGATAGAATTGAGCATAGTTATGAGAATATCTAGGTATGATCATGTATATAGGCATCACGTCCGTGACAAGTAGACCGACTCCTGCCTGCATCTACTACTATTACTCCACACATTGACCACTATCCAGCATGCATCTAGAGTATTAAGTTCATAAGAACGGAGTAACGCTTTAAGCAAGATTACATGATGTAGAGGGATAAACTCATGCAATATGATATAAACCCCATCTTTTTATCCTCGATGGGAACAATACAATATGTGTAGTTTCTCTTTCTGTCACTGGGATCGAGCACCGCAAGATTGAACCCAAAGCTAAGCACTTCTCCCATTGTAAGAAAGATCAATCTAGTAGGCCAAACCAAACTGAAAATTCGAAGAGACTTGCAAAGATAACCAATCATACATAAAAGAATTCAGAGAAGATTCAAATATAGTTCATAGATAATCTTGATCATAAACCCACAACTCATTGGATCTAGACAAACACACCGCAAAAGAAGATTACATCGAATAGATCTCCAAGAGAATCGAGGGGAACTTTGTATTGAGATCAAAAGAGAGAGAAGAGGTCATCTAGCTAATAACTATGGACCCGAAGGTCTGAGGTAAACTACTCACACATCATTGGAGAGGCTATGGTGTTGATGTAGAAGCCCTCCATGATCAATTCCCCCTCCGGTGGAGCGCCGGAAAAGGCCCCAAGATGGGATCTCACGGGTAAAGAAGGTTGCGGCGGTGGAATTAGGTTTTTGTGGTGCCCTATGATGTTTTCAAGGTACGTAGGTACATATAGGAGGAAGAAGTAGGTCGGTGGAGCCACAAGGGGCCCACAAGGGTGGAGGGCGCGCCCAGGGGGTAGGCGTGCCCCCTGCCTCGTGGCCTCCTTGTTGAATGCTTGACGTCCACTCCAAGTCCTCTGGATCATGTTTGTTCCAAAAATCACGCTCTCGAAGGTTTCATTCCGTTTGGACTCCATTTGATATTCTTTTTCTACGAAACACTAAAATAGGCAAAAAAAACAGCAATTTGGGCTGGGCCTCCGGTTAATAGGTTAGTCCCAAAAATAATATAAAAGTGTATAAATAAGCCCATTAAACATCCAAAACAGAATATATAATAGCATGGAACAATCAAAAATTATAGATACGTTGGAGACGTATCATCCACCGCAGCGAAACTGTAGTCGGAGTTGTTGATAAACCTGGAGAAACGATCGCAAGGCGTTGTGGCCAAGTGGTAGTGGTAGACGAGAACATCATGTCGCACACACAACTGGGTGACGGCAACCTTCTGATCATGCCCGGCACGACCCATGGTGTACTGGAGGTCGAAGCCGACCACTTGGTACTTGTCCTCGGCAAGGAACTGCTCCATAGTTTGGATGGACCTCTCCACCGAGAACGGGTCGTTCGTGTACACCACCGAGAGAGCCTTCCCCCTCACGTGGGTGTCCACGATGTGTTGCATGGTGAACTACCCGCCGTTGTCATCGTCGGCCGCTGGGAGCGCCATTGGAGCCACGGGGAGCACCATTGGAACCGATGGATGCCCTCTCTGTATGTGTCCTCGTGGGTGTGCTTATTGTGTCATGTGAGACGAGAGATGAAGGTAAATGGCCGCAGGAATAAAAGGAGGCTGGGCAGCATGGATTCTCGGCGCGTCCGCATGGCAGTTTTTGCTGTGGGTAACTGCATCATCGCGCCACGCCCGGCACCACCGCATGCACACAAACGTGTGTGATCATGCACCGACCCCAAAAACTGGCAGCGCACGTGGAGGGACGAGAGCAGATCACCCGAAGGGACGTGAGAGCAGAGCACGTGCGGCGGGATGCGAGCAGAGCGCGCCGCGACCGCCTGAACCACAAGCAACCACACGCATGGTGTAGTTGAACACGCAGGAAATGGTCGCCTACAAGTCGGCCGACAGTTGCATCGCTGCGTAGAGAGCGGCCATGCGCTACCACCTCCGTCTAGTCTATAGTCCCCTTTATATTCTGTGCCATACTTTGCCCTCAAATTTAACCAACAAAATGTTAATGCATGTTATAAAAATTATATAATTGGAAACTATGTTCAAATACGAATCCAACTATATAATCTTTAGCGACATGCATTCGTATTTTATTAGTTAAATCATACTTATAAACCAGGACAGGGGTGTAGTAGGTAATTAAATAGCAAACATTTTTTTATTAACTGTATGTGTACGTTGCCTTTCGTCCTCCTCTCGCACGTCTTGTCACCCCGCTGCGGTAGACAGCTTATAGCGCAAGCTTGCGTAGCACGCAGGGGCATTCTTTTGGCCAAATGGTGCCACCAATGAATCGTCGGTGAGCCCGTTCCCGCGCAAGCTTCCCACCTGACTCGGTGAGATCCCCCAAAATCCCAATGCTTACCAACCTGCTATAAAAACCCTCACGGCCGGCGAATCCTACGTCGTGTTTTCCGCTCCCTTCCTGTAGCTTATCTCATCTGCTTCTCCTACAATCGCCAATGGCACTGGTCCATCATTGTCGCTCAGCCACTCCGCCGTCATCAGAGGACAGCTCCAGCTGGGAGGCTACACCGCGGCGGCGACGCAGTCCCGGGGTAGTGTAGTGCGCGTGGCGTCCCTGTTGGGTGTGCGCGGAACACCCACCACATGCTCCGCCGCCGGTGCCCGCCGGCAGCTGTTGCCGACTGCCGTTGCTGCCACAGCACTGTTGAAAGCCAGGGCCATCGCCCACTCATCCGTCATGCCCCCAAGGTGGGAGGTGGCCGTCGTGGCCGCCACCCCACTGCCAGCCACCGTGGCCATCACCCTCTCCGCCACCGCGGCCCGAAGGCGGGAGGTGGTGGTCGTGGCCTCCAGCCCACCATCGACCGCCGGGGTCATCACCCGCTCCGCCACCGCCGCCCGAAGGCGGGAGGCAGAGGTGGATGCCCGCACGTGCGTCAACGACCTTGCACGCTACATCGAGTTCCTGCGAGAGGAGGAGGAGCGCCTCGTCGAGCATGCAAAGAGCCTTACCGCCGCCGTGGCCGCGGCACACGCTGCCTCAGAGGCGAGGAATCAGGAGATCTACGAGGAGAACCACCGCTTTGAGAGGGGTCATCTGGAGCGGTAGAGGGCATTCGAGGTGAGCATCCCTGAAGCTGCAACGGCGGCAGGCACCATATTGCGGTTGCCCAGCTCGTCGGTAGGCTCCTCCGCCGCCGCCTCTTACTGAGCGCGCTCGGCAGAGGAGAGGGAGCCGGAAGTAGTACAAAGCCCCTCCGTAGTAGTAGTAGTATTTAGGTGCTATTTTGTTCAGTTCATCTGACTATAGATGTGGTGGAACTGTACAACATACTTAAAATTAGCTAGTATATATAGTTGAACTAGCTATTTCAGTACGTGGTTGGTAACAATTGGGGAAAAGTTTGGTCGGTTCAGCTGTCGAGTTGAACTGTTTGTATAAATTAAGAACAAATGCTTAATCTATGAATGAAATCTATGCTTAATTACTGAATCTTAGTTGCAAAAATTAGATACTGCTAGTGATTTTTAGCTTCATATTTTGACAAATCACAGTGTTACAAGTTTGACAAATGGCAATGTTACTAGATCAACAAATGTCAATCTTTCTAGTTTGACAAATGCTAACATACCCAATATGACAGATGCAAATCGCACCAAATTGTTTGTAAGTGGTTGCACATGGGTCATCCAAAAGAATTGTTTGCATTGAAGAGATGCACAAATCCTGCTCTCACTTTGCATCATGTCATCCCGGGGTCGACGGGCGGAGGGCGGGAGGACGGCAGCTGGCGGCGCTGAGAGGTAGCGTTCGACGGCGGTGTCCCATGCCGCTGCAAGCGGCGCACGCATGGGGAGGAAGGCGGGCGGCCATGGAAGTCAAATGGATCGCTTCCCAGTGAGCCTGCGCAGCATATAGCTCGCATGCTTCCCGATGAGCCTACGCATTTGAGGACAGCTTGCACTCCTCTCGATCAGCCTGCGCACCGGACTGCGCTCGCACGCCTCCCGTTCAGTCAAGGTCAAGCAGCTGTCCGCACGGCACCTCCTACAGCCATTAAAACCAAGACACATGGTGTCACGTGAATGGTTAACAGAACGCACACGGTTTGTATTATAAAAACGTTGGAGATATTAAATTGGCAGCTATTTTTTCAAAATGCCTTTGTTGGTTGTCATTATTCGAGTGCACATTCTCTCAAAATGGACACAAAAAATACCACATCATGTCGGGTGCCATTCCATGATAGCATGCCAAGTATCATGAATTTCAGATGAGTTTTGGATTTACTAGAATTTCAAAACCAGGCATCTCAATGTTTTGCCGGCAATCAACGGTGCCCTGGTGTTTGAAATTCATTCCCATTTCTTGCATGGGACCTAAGCATGCACCCAAGGACATAGATTTGATTTTTCAACCAATTTATATGCACTGGAGCATGTGCATTTAGTTCAAATTTGAATTATGCACATAAATGCATTGAAAACTCAATTAATGCATAAAATGTCCAAACGAACCCTGAAAAATCACAAAAATTGACACAACACTCCTGTTGTTCTATGTCGACACGAGAAAATTTTTGGAAGCAATAAGAGGCCATGGATATCGTTTCGTCCCCAAAGGTGGGACGTTCCCTACCGAAACCATCATGCTTGTTGTGAGAAGCTCTGGTTTGTGAGAAGCATATACCCAAACCTGCCCCAAACGGGACAAAATTTTTACCACGACATTTTGATGCCGCTCCATGAAAGCATGCCAAGTTTCATGAATTTCAGACGAGTTTTGGATTTACTAGAATTTAAAAACCAGGCATCTCACTGTTTTGCCGGCAATCAACGGTGCCCTGGTGTTTGAAATTCATTCTCATTTCTTGCATGGGACCTAAGCATGCACCCAAGGACACAGATTTGTTTTTTCAACCAATTTATATGCACTTGAGCATGTGCATGTAGTTCAAATTTGAATTATGCACATAAATGCATTGAAAACTCAGTTAATGCATAAAAATGTCCAAACGAACCCCAAAAAATCACAAAAATTGACACAACACTCCTGTTGTTCTATGTTGACACGAGAAAATTTTTGGAAGCAATAAGAGGTAATGCATATCGTTTCGTCCCCAAAGGTGGGACGTTCCCTACCCAAACCATCATGCTTGTTGTGAGAAGCTCTGGTTTGTGAGAAGCAGATACCCAAACCTGCCCCTAATGGGACAAAAAATTTACCACGGCATGTTGATGCTGCTCCATGATAGCATGCCAAGTTTCATGAATTTTAGACGAGTTTTGGATTTACTAGAATTTAATAACCAGGCATCTCAATGTTTTTCCGGCAATCAACGGTGCCCTGGTGTTTGAAATTCATTCCCATTTCTTGCATGGGACCTAAGCATGCACCCAAGGACACATATTTGATTTTTCAACAAATTTATATGCACTGGAGATTGTTCATGTAGTTCAAATTTGAATTATGCACATAAATGCATTGAAAACTCAGTTGGTGCATAAAAATGTCCAAATGAACCCCGAAAAATCACAAAAAATGACACAACACTCCTGTTGTCCTATGTTGACACGAGAAAAAATTTGGAAGCAATAAGAGGCAATCGATATCATTTCGTCCCCAAAGGTGGGACGTTCCCTACCGAAACCATCATGCTTGTTGAGAGAAGCTCTGGTTTGTGAGAAGCATATACCCAAACCTGCTCCCAAATGGGACAAAAAATATACCACGGCATGTTGATGCCGCTCCATGATAGCATGCCAAGTTTCATGAATTTCAGATGAGTTTTGGATTTACTAGAATTTAAAAACCAGGCATCTCAATGTTTTGCCGGCAATAACGGTGCCCCGGTGTTTGAAATTCATTCCCATTTCTTGCATGGGACCTAAGCATGCACCCAAGGACACATATTTGATTTTTCAACCAATTTATATGCACTGGAGCATGTGCATGTAGTTCAAATTTGAATTACGCATATAAATGCAATGAAAACTCAGTTAATGCATAAAAATATCCAAACGAACCCCGAAAAATCACAAAAAATGACACAACACTCCTGTTGTTCTATGTTGACACGAGAAAAATTTTGGAAGAAATAAGACGCAATGGATATCGTTTCATCCCCAAAGGTGGGACGTTCCCTACCCAAACCATCATGCTTGTTGTGAGAAGCTCTGGTTTGTGAGAAGCATATACCCAAACCTGCCCCAAATGGGACAAAAATTTTACCACGGCATGTTGATGCTGCTCTATGATATCATGCCAAGTTTCATGAATTTCAGACGAGTTTTGGATTTACTAGAATTTAAAAAACAGACATCTCAATGTTTTGTCGGCAATCAACGGTGCCCTGGTGTTTGAAATTCATTCCCATTTCTTACATGGGACCTAAGCATGCACCCAAGGAAATATCTACCTCCCCGCCCCCTCCCCCTTACAAAAAGCCACATTTTCCCTGTTTTCGCCTTCCTTTCCAAGTTGAAACCTTCACTCCTTGCTTGCAGCGCCGCCTCCTCATCGGCGACCCTCCTTCACGCTGCTCGGACTCGTCTATCCAGGCGGGTAATACACAACCGACCCCCATCCTCCTCCTCCTTCCACATCCCACATGCCCCGACCGCCGGCGCGAGCGCGACACCTTCCACCCAAATCACCGACCCCTCCACCAAATAAGCGCGGCCCTAAGCCATGGTGCACGCAGTATAGCCAGGATCTCAAGGAGCATTTGGCAGCGGAGAAGCGAATCGTGGCCGCACGCGCGGATGAGGTCGCGATGGCTGCCATTCGTGCCGACCCCCAGATCTTAGAGGAGCACCTTGCCATTTGCTAGCTACGCCGGTTAAGCATGCTCGGTTTACCCATTGCGTGTGCTTCTCCTGCATTTCCTTCACAAATTCTAGTGAATTGTGCTATCTAATTTTACCATGCAATCTGTTGCTCTAGTGTATATGTTATATATGTCGTGCAGTGTGGTGCTCACTTACTAACTGTTTTGTTAATTAGTTGTCGTCTTCAGTTAACTGTTTGGTTCAATTCTACAAATGTGATGTTCAATTCTTCAGGCTGCAATTTTGTATTGCCTTCCATGTGATAAATAAATCGAATTTATCTTTACAAAATACATGAGAAATGAATACAATTGCTATATTTCCAAGTTGTCAAGCATGCTTGGTTTGGTTATACATTGTGTAATGCGGTGCTCAGTTAACGTTTGGTTCAGTTGTGTTGTGGTGTTTAGTTAACTGTTTGATTCAATTCTGCAATGCGATGTTCAATAGTTGTGGGTGCATTCTGTTATTGTATACCACGTGAGGAATAAATTGAATTTGGTTGTAGTAAATACTTAACCTAATGACTAACTACCTTATATATGTTGCAGGGAAACAATGGGAAGCACTGAGGTTTACAATCGAGGTTAGCACGTGCATGGTCCATTGTCTAATAGCACATTATTGTGTCATTGCAGGAACCATTCTAATATTTTGGTTTTTAACAATTTGGTCTTGCACATGTAGGTCCTGCTATCAAAGGTTTTGACCCATTGTTCGACCCTTTTTGCATATGGGGAAATGAGTTGTCCATGAATATCAATCAAATCAAGAAACTCAGAAAGATTGTTAGGATAAAGAAATTAGCGACAAAAAACAACAAGATCTTTGTCCGCACAATGAAGAAGACATCAGTTCACTACAAGATGGTACTAACTATTATACCTTGCCTTTTTTATTCCTTTGCCCCATTTCCAATATAGAGAAGATATTTATGCACATCCTTGTTTTCAGGCCTTTCCAAAGCAGTTCACTGATGATTACCTCTCAACCCACCTCTATGGTCAGGAGGCGAGGAAGGTTTTCATACAACACCCACGGTTCAATATTGAAGTGTTCCTGAAGAGGACGA
The DNA here is from genome assembly GCF_002162155.2 of Triticum dicoccoides. NCBI lineage: Eukaryota > Viridiplantae > Streptophyta > Magnoliopsida > Poales > Poaceae > Triticum > Triticum dicoccoides. The sequence continues at coordinate 227,584,373 of NC_041384.1, read as the reverse complement.
AGGATGGACGGTCAATCATCCGCAGGCACTAGCCTAAAGTTGCAAAGACCTCCAACATGAATGAAGGCTCAATATTCGCCTTCCGCTTCAGCAGTTTTCAGATGAGATGCATCTGTCTATATACCGTCTATGATGCTAATGTCGAAAGGTTCTACATGTTGCACGTGAAATTTGGTGTTGGTGCAGTTGTGTAATGGGGTAGCTGAGTGTTGAAGCTATATTATGTTGTACTCTGATGTATTTCAATTATGAAATTCTACTTCCTTAATATGGAAATGAAATATATTATGTTGTTAATATGAATGTCAATTAGATTAATAAATGGATTATTAATAATAGGGCAATTATCCTGCTAATGGCGAATTAGCCTGCTAATTGGGTTTTGCTATTGCAAACGGTTGTTGAAAAAATACCGTGGGTGATGACCTCAGGCAACGCACACAGTTTCTAGGAATAAACCATGTTGGATCAATGAACAATCACACACGACTTTCTCTTGAAAATTGTTTGCGTTAGGCCACCTTGCGCAAACATTTACCACATAAAAATTGTGTGTGATGGATAGCCTTTGCCACACAGTTTCTTCTACGGACCGTGTGTGATACATTCAATAATGCAAACGATTTAACGGGAAAAATTGTGTGTGATGTACCTGTGAACGGAAACGTTTTCCTTGGAGCGATTGTGTGGGATGTACATACGAACCGAAACATTTAGCGGGGACTGACTGTGTGGGATGTACTTGCGACCGAAAACAATTTCGCCGTATAATTGTATTTTTTAGATCTATTGTACGTATTTCCGTATTTGAGCACTCCTCAGTCGCACACGACCTCATTTTCCCGAGTGTGTGTGCCAGGAGGGCATATCCCCGACGGTTTTGGGGTCGTGTGGGAAGGACCCCCCTATCACCCACACTCACTTGGCGACGGTTCCAAATGCCATCGCGGAAAGGGGTTAAAAACCGTTTGTTTAGGATCGACGCGTACCAGTGTGATGCAATTAAAAAGGTGATCTTTCATTTTGGGTACCCTCATAGTATCATCACTGATAACGGTATGAATCTATCTAAGGGTGCAATGAAAGAATTTTGCCAACGTGAACATATTCGCCTGGATGTTTCATCTGTGGCTCATCCCCAGTCCAATGGCCAAGCTGAAAGAGCCAATCAAGAAATCTTGAAAGGTATAAAGCCCTGACTTATGGTCCCTTTGCAGAGGACGCCGGGTTGTTGGGTTGAGGAGTTGCCTTCAGTGCTATGGAGTATCAATACTACCCCCAACAGATCTACGGGTTACACGCCGTTCTTCATGGTTTACGGAGCAGAAGCGGTTCTCCCAAGTGACATCCGTCACGACTCGCCCAGGGTGGTGGCTTATGTTGAAGCTGATAATGAAAAAGCACGTCAGGATGCTCTTGACCTGCTGGATGAGGAACGTGACCTTGCGGCGGCTCATTTGACGATTTACCAGCAAGATCTGCGTCGTTATCATAGACGCCGGGTTAAAACTCGAACTTTTCAAGAAGGTAACTTGGTGCTCCGGCTCATCCAGGATCATACTGACATGCATAAGTTATCCCCACCTTGGGAAGAGCCTTTTGTGATCAGCAAAAATCTGAACAACGGGTCATACTACCTCATTGATGTTCGAGAGCACAAGGACTCATGCAAATCTGAGGAGGAGACCCGCCGGCCGTGGAACATTGCTCATCTTCAGCCTTATTACACCTGAGCCACCGGCTCTTGTGATGTACATACTTCTATCAATGTATATATTATGATTAGTATAATAAGCCGGCATCCCTGATAATTCATGGCCTCTGTCGTTTCATTTATGAGAATATGAGTCTTTATTATCACTTCATAAGATCACTTGGGGGCTTCCTACTCATTGAGCATAGCTATGACTACCCTCTTGATCCGGCTTGTACGCCATGATTACAAAATACTTGGGGGCTTCCTGCTCATTGAGCATAGCTGTGACTACCCTATTGATCCGTCTTGAACGCCCTTGCTACAACCTACTTGGAGGCTTGATGCCCGGGTTAAAGGGACCAAAGAGAGTCTTTTGCAGAGCACAGCTCAAACATAGGTACCATGCCTTGATGGTTCAATATATATATATCACTTGGGGGCTTCCTGTTCATTGAACATAGCTTTGATAACCCTTTTGATTGGCCCATAATGCCAGGTGTATACACCAAAAAATTTGAGTTGATCCTGCCTTGTACGTCTGCCACTCCGCCCAGGTAATCCTGGAATGACCCGCCGAACTCTTGATAGTCAATCTTATTAAGACCCTGAACTTGTCAAGGTTAAAACAGTGGTTGGTCATGTGAGGCCCGGCTTACAAGGTTTGAATGAAGGATTAACTTAATAGATGTGCAAGCCCATGAAAAGCACTTCATGACTGAGGCCTGGCCGCCTATGAAAGCCTTGGTTTTTTGTTATTCGTTTTTGAACTTTGTTTATTGATATATGGTTTAACAAATTGGTTCGAGCCATGATGCTTTGATCCTTCTGATTCATATTTGAATTTATCCAGAGTTTTGATAACCCGGCCTGGCTTTGCACGATTAAGTCGCCAGTGTGTCATGATTATGCGCTTGGAATCATGTGCTCTAAGCTTTGGGATGATACCCTTTGCCGCGTATGGCATTGTTAGCCGGCAGTATGAATTTGTGGATAGGGTGTTGTGCTCTACGTTTTTGGGTTGTTACCCTTACTGCATGTGGCATGATAAGCCGGTGGTATGAACAAATATTACAGGTATGTCATTTACTTGTTATGAATAAATAAGGTTTTGATAAACCCGCCCTGGTTATGGACGATCTAGTCACTAGTGGCTTTTCTATGGGCATTATGACCCTCCCTAGGGTAAACCGCTAGGGCATTTATTATCTGCTTGTATGTAGGGTTAATGACAACATGATCGGCAAGGTTGACACAAGTTATGAGCATAAATAGTGGAGTTTCAACTCAACTCAGGCGGCTTAAAAGTGTTATGCAAATAAACACGTGCAATGGCGTGACAGATCATGGTTTTTCAACTAAGCCTATTACAAGGCATCATATGGCCACAAAAGAATCAGTGTTTTGAGATGCATGACATCCCAATGCTGAAGGTGATAAACCGGTTCATGGATCATGACTCCTGGTCTTGGCAGGTTGAGGCTTCTGGGTCATCTTGTTCCGGTTCTTCTTCTCCATGGTAATCCATTGGTTGGAAGTCAGGTGTACCTAGTTGATACCAGTCAAATCTCTAAACACAGCCTTGTCATCTATAAGACTTGATGGATCAATGTCAGGAGCGAAGGTGTGCTTACGAGTCGGCAGGATGAGATCCACCTCCTGATGAACCGGCGCTTTCACCTTTGAGTTTTCAGCATCATAAAACGGTGGTACTTGGAGATATCTATCTCTTCAGCCAACTTACTTGCCCAAGGACGCATCTCCCTCACAATGTTGGTATAGTCATCCACACTGAAGGGAGATCCATCTTCTTTAAAACAGGGACAGTCGGTCATTATTTCTTGTGGGTCAATCTCTGCTTGCCATGCCTTTGCCCGGCTTAGGGCAGTGATGGCGCCGGCTGTGGCGGCTGATCGCTTTAATTCCTCAATTATTTGGGGCAGCACAAATAGCCTCTCCAATGTTTCCTTAATGAGGGACGATGGTTGTTTCTTATGAATAGCAACAGAGATTGTCCATTGAGCACCAGTGTATAGTTGCTCCACAAGAGTGTAGCAGCCTTAAGCTTAATGCGCATGTGTGGACCCAGCTTGGAGCTTCGGGAGCCTACAACAATAAAATTATTGGTAAGCCGGCAAATGATTATGATGTTCTGCTAGTGCAAAAGAAGAGTATTTTTTGCTACTTACCAAAGATGGCCGACATCATGCTGTTGATTTGATGTTTTAAACTAGACAACTCGTCAATTACCGGTTTAAGGGTTGCTTCAGCATCCTCTGCTCTTTTCAATAGAGTTGCCCTTTCGGTCTCCCAGCCGGTTTTATCAGCACTGAAGTTTCAGCCTTGTTTCAGTTTTTCAATGTTTTCCAATGAAGCCTTCAGCTCTGATTTGGCTTTTGCAGTCTCAGATTGTTGGGTCTGAATGTTGGCCCTCAGATCTTTGACTTGGGATTCCTTCACATTTAGTTCAGCCTGCAACATGAACAAGGTGGAAGGTATTATGATCATATTATTTTTGAAGTCCCAAGCACAATACAAGTATTTTCCTTGGCACTTGGGGGCTAATGCATATTGCTCTTTTTAAAGACAATTTCTATGATGACCCGGACAAAATGATATGATTTAATCTGGTTCATGGGGGCTACGCATATTTGGATTTTCTTCATGATTATGATGAGAAGTCTCGATTTAGCTTCTTAGCTTAAGCCGGCCCTTGGGGGCTACAAGTGCAAAGTTGATCATCACTATTGGAAGGCCCGGCTTAGATTCTTAGTTTTAGTCGACCCTTGGGGGCTACTTGTTTGATTCTACAATGAGTGTCATGACATGAATGCAAGACTGTAAAGGTTATTTAAAGTCTACGGCATATTCGATTCTCATATCCAGTAGACTTGGCGGCTGATATAGATTGTTTATATGGAAGAATGCAGTGATTACCTCAAAATGCTCCTTCATGAGGTTGACCAAGCCGGCCTCAAAGTCACGGCTGGTGTGGAGGCAGTTCAAGTAGCCCGCGTGAAGCTCCTTGGCATTAAATTGGGCATAGCTCTCCAAGTCCAACTTCCATTTGCCCTTATCAACAGTAGAAAGTTCTTCTTTTGTGCTGTGCTTGGATAGGACAGTGGGGTTGCCTGGGGCCGTGTAAGCCGTCCCAGTAATCATTATGTCCTCAGTTTCGTGAGCCAGCTGAGCAGGACTGGGCGGCTTATCATTTTCTGGATCAATGTCCATGGCATCCTTGGTGACAGGGTGCTCCTCTGGTGACGGATCATCCATGGCTGCTCCTGAAACTTGATGCAAAGACTCAGAGGTGGTGTGTTGATATGTCTCCAATGTATCTATAATTTTTGATTGTTCCATGATGTTATATTATCATTCTTGGATGTTTTATAATCATCTTATAGTCATTTTATATCATTTTTGGGACTAACCTATTGACATAGTGCCAAGTGCCAGTTGTTGTTTTTTTCCATGTTTTTTACATTGCAGGAAATCAATATCAAACGGAGTCCAAACACCGCGAAACTTTTTAGAGATTTTTTATGGACCAGAACACCCAAGATAGGCCAAAGCAGCACCTGGGGGTGCCCCGAGGCGTGCCTAGATAATTTTTGCCCACCTCGGTGGCCTCCCGCACCCCCTCTTTACCCTATAAATTCCCAAAAATTCCAAAACCCTCGGGTGTTAACCTAGAACAGAAATTCCGCTGCCACAAGGCTCTGTAGCCACCGAAAACCAATCTAGACCCTTTTTGGCACCCTGCCAGAGAGGGGAATCATCTCTAGTGGCCATCTTCATCATCCCGGCGACAACCATGATGAGTAGGGAGTAGTCCACCCTCAGGGCTGAGGGTTTGTCCCAGTTGCTATGTGTTTAATCTCTCTCTCATCTTCTTCAGATGTCACGATCTTGATGTATCGCGGGCTTTGTTAATATAGTTGGATCATATGGTGTTTTCCCCTCTCTATCTTGTTGTGATGAATTGAGTTTTTCCCTTTGAGATTTCATTGTTATCGGATTAAATACTTTAATGGCTTTGAGAACACTTGATATATGTCTTGCAATTGAATACTCATGGTGACAATGGGGTATCATATTGATTCACTTGATATATGTTTTGGCACTCAACTCGCGGATTCCTGAGGTGACATTGGGGTAATCTATGCATAAGGGTTGATGCACGTTCTTGTCTTTGTTTCTCCAGTAGAAATCTTGGCGCACTCCTTGAAGTTCTTTGTGTTGGACTGAGTATTATGAATATGAATTTGCCTTGGTGTTATTTTAGTACAAACTCTAGGATAGATCAAACGGCAATAATAGCATTGTGTTATTTTAGTACGGACTCTTGAATAGATCGAACGGAAAGAATAGCTTTGAGGTGGTTTCGTACCCTACAAACAATTTATTCTTATGTTTTCCGCTAGATAGGAACTTTAGAGTGATTCTTCGTTGCACGTTGAGGGATGGTTATATGATCCAATTTTATTAGCACTGTTGAGAGATTGCACTAGCGAAAGTACGGACCCCAGGCCTCATTTTCAAGCATTGTAATACCGTTTTTGTGCCCGTTTACTATTTGCTACCTTGCTGTTTTTTATTTATTCAGATTATAAAAATATATTTCTACCATCCATATTACACTTTTAGCACCATCTCTTCGCCGAACTAGTGCACCTATACAATTTTCCATCGTATTAGGTGTGTTGGGGACACAAGAGATTTCTTGTATTTGATTGCAGGGTTGTTTGAGAGAGACCATCTTCATCCTATGCCTCCCACGGATTGATAAACCTTAGGTCATCCACTTGAGGGAAAATTGCTACTGTCCTACAAAACTCTACGCTTGGAGGCCCAACACGAGTCTACAAGAATAAAGTTGCGTAGTAGACATCAAGCTCTTTTTTGGCGCCGTTGACGGGGAGGTGAGTGCATGAAGGTATATCTTTAGATCTTGCAATTGAATCTTTTAGTTTCTTGTTTTATCACTAGTTTGGTTTATAAAAGAAAAACTACTAAAAATGGAATTGAGGTTGCATCACATTATTGATCATATTTATAATATATTTCTTGAAAATGATGGTTCAGAAAATTGTGCTCAATTGTTAGAAGAAGTCAATAAAATTTTTGGCACGAAATATTTGAATGATGAGCATGATTGCAATGTTGTTAGTATGAATTCTTTGAATATCCAAAATGCTAATGATTATTGCACTGGTCATGAGAAAAATGTTTCTTATAAGCATGTCAATTTTTGCGGAGTGAATTGGGAGTGAATTTGCACACCAAAAAGGGAAGATAGGTTTTGTAAGAAGCATAAATACTTAGAAACGAAAAAGTTGCAAGAGAGGCTAGATGATTGTGCCGAAAGTTGTAATTTTTTCGCCATCCTTGTGAACTTTGCAATGAACGTGGTCATTTAAATCTCCAATGCAAATTCTTTCATGATCAAATTGTGGCCAAAAAATGTGATAACTTGATTACCCTTGAGCATCATAAAGAGCTTAGTCTTCTTTTGGGGTATGAATAAATGAAACGTATAACTAAGGGTTTTACAAATCCTGAGAGATTTATTGATTTTTGATCTAGAGGAAATTTATACATTTTGTGCGGTAAATTGCATTGAGAATCCTTATATTGCCAACTATCTAAAGACAAGAAAACAAATAGAATATGAAGAGAATACTAATGAAAGGGAAAATATTTCCCGATACCCTCCTAGTGTTTATTATGATGAATCAGGTAACAAGGAGGAGCTTCCTATCCAATCAATCTCTTCAACAAAAAGCTTGTAAGAATTAATTAAACCCACACATGATGTGGTGAAGAAGAAGAAAAGAAGAAAGAATAAAGGTAAAAAGGCATCTCTCCCAAATAATGTTGCTCCTACCATTGTGCCTCATGAAAGTGAATCAAATATGTTAATGGAGGATGATGATATTGAGTATGATTTTGTGATACCTACTACTTGTTGTAATGATTATGATTGGGAAGACAACGATATCCCTTATGATCTTGGAAATCTTTTTAGCACTTGCTTGGAATAATATGATAATAATGTTTGCAATACTATTGGTGCAATTCATGCAATTGATAAGAATGATTGTGATGATATGCAAAACCACAAGCTTGGGGATGCTATGTTTAATGAGTATGATATGTTTGAAGATTTATTTGCTGGAAATAATGCTTGTCCTAAGCTTGGGGATGCTTTGCTTAATGAATATGATCCTTTGATTCCTTCTACTTTCAATAAGAAAAATTATTATGATGATAGCATACCTCCTATTTATGATGAATACATTGATGAAAATGGGTTTGGAAGAGTGTCTACTCTAGGTAGTAGTGATCCCACTATTTTGGAGGGTGTTGAATCTTATTACAGTATTGATGAACGTGGATTTGGAGAGGTCATGACTTTATTTAGTGATACATCCACTATTTTGGAAGAGGTTTCAATTGACTATGACAATAAAGTTGCTATCTATGATGATTATTATGATGACATGTATGCCATAAAGAGTAATAAATAATTTATGCTTGTCCATCATGAAAAGAGTGTTGTATGTGATAGTTATATTGTTGAATCCATTCATGATGTTCCTGAAAATTATTATGAGGAAGGAACTTATGCTCTTGCATATCTCAATAATATCAAGTTTCTTCTCTATGTGTTGATTGTTTTGAAGTTGCACTTGTTTTTGCCTTCCTATGCTAGTTGATTCTCGTTCCCATAAGTTGTTTGCTCATAAAATCCCTATGCATAGGAAGTGAGTTATACCTAAAGGTGCTAGTCATAAGCTTCATGATGCTCTCTTTGTGTTTCAATTCTTATCTTTTATGTGAGCATCATTGAAATCATCATGCCTAGGTAAAAGGCATTAAAGAAAAGTGCTTGTTGGGAGAAAAGCCAACACTTTTACCTACTGTTTCTGTGTGTTCACATGATTATGCTATTGTTGTAATCATGTATTTATTGCTTTTGTTTCAATAAAGTGCCAAGTAAGACCTTTGGGATGGCTTACGGTGATAGTCGATTTGATCTTGCTGAAAAACAGAAACTTTTGCGCTCAAGAAAACAATTCTCATTTTTAACAGAAGCGTGATAAAATGCTAATTCTTTTTGTAGAAGATTACTAGACAAATTACCCATGTTTTCCTATTTTTCAGAATTTTTTGAGTAGCAGAAGTATGGTTGGAGTACAGATTACTACAAGTTGTTCTGTTTTTGACAGATTCTGTTTGCAATGGCTTATATTTCTTAATATAAATTGTGGAAATGATATGCTACAGTAGGCATTGTGTGAGAATAATTATGAATATTGTCTTTGACAGTACCAAAAGTGAAATGGTTTGCTCTTTATCATACTAACCTATCTCACAGAGTTCCGTTAAGTTTTATGTGATTGAAGTTTGCAAGTTTTTGGTGAGATGTTGATATGAGGAGAATAAGGAGTGACAAGACCCTAAGCTTGGGGATGACCAAGGCACCTCAAGGTAATATTCAAGGAAGATCTAAGCAACTAAGCTTGGGGATGCCAAAGGAATCCCCTCCTTCGTCTTCAACATTATCGGTAACCTCACTTGGAGCTATGTCTTCATTCGTCACATGATATGAGTTTTACTTGGAGCATCATTTTATTTTGTTAGGATTTGCTTGATGTTATTTAGAATAATTTTTTGCATCTTTTATTTCAATAAAAGTGGCAAAGATAGCCTTTGCCATGCTTATTTTGCAAGTATACATGTTGCTGTTTGAAAACAAAAGGTTTACCTCTGTTGCAAAAATTCCCTAGAAAGGTCAGAATGTGATAAAATGTTGAAATTTTTTGCAAAATGATCTCTGATAAATTTTGTACAGTGTGGCAAATTTTCATAACTTTTGGAGTTAGGGAAGTATTGATACTCTTGCATTCTTTATAGACTGTACTGTTTTGGCAGATTGCTGTTAAGTTTGCATATGTTTGCTTGTTTAATGATTCTATTTGAGGATACAAGTATTAAATATGCAGAGGCATTTAGTGTGCAATGTTTAATAATAATTTTAGTGATTTTCTACAGTAGAGAATGATAAGGTTTTTGCATTGGTTTATACTAACTTATCTCACGAATCCTTGTTGAGTTTTGAGTGGATGAAGCTTTTGAGATTTAGGAAAACCCCGATATGAGAAGAATTAAGGAGACACAAAAGCTCAAGCTTGGGGATGCCCAAGGCATCACAAGATAATATTTCAAGACGTCTCAAGCATCTAATCTTGGGGATGCCCCGGTAGGCATCCAACCTCTTTTCTTCAACAATTATCAGTTAGTATCGGTTGAGCCTAAGTTTTTGCTTCTTCACATGATGTGTGCTATCCTTGGATTTTCATTTTATTTTGTTTTGCTTGCTGTTTTAATAAAATACTTAGATCTGATTTTTAAATAAAATAGAGTCCTCAAATAGTTGCTAGAGAGGCTAAGCGGCATTCACATCCCGTCAACGAAGCTCTTTTCTGTGGAATTGCTCTAGTGCTTCACTTATATCTTTTTGAGCATGGTGTGCTTTAGTATTTTTAAAGAAATTCTCTATTGCTTCACTTAAATTAATTTGAGAGAAATAAATATTATGCTCGTGATCTTCACTTATATTTGTTTGAGCTTTTCAAGAGCAACACATGAAAATTAGTTCCAAAGTGATAGATATCCAAGAAGGATATAATAAAAACTTTCATGAAGATAATTGGACAAAATAAACTTGATTCCTCATAATAGTTTTGAGATATGATGATGTGATATGTGAGTCATGTTGATGAATAATTATGCTTTAGTAAGAATATTGGTGTTAAGGTTTGTGATTCCCTATGCAAGCACGAAAGTCAATAGTTGTGCAATGAAATTACATCATACTTATGGTGCATTATTCGGTGTTAATTATGCTCAATGCTCGCTTATGAGATTATTCATTTCTTGGTTGGTCGCTTCTCAGTCTTTTGCTAGCCTTCATTTTGCACCAAGTATGATCACTACTTGTGCATCCAAAATCCTTTAAACTAGTTTTGCCACATGAGTCCACTATATCTACCTATATGCGGTATTCGTTTGCCGTTCCAAGAAAATTTGTATGTGCCATCTCTAATTTTCAAAATAAAGTTCTCTTTTGTGTGCTCGCTCACCAGTCACGAGGCGGTGAGGGGTGGCCAATATTTTCCATGCTAGATGTGTTATTCTCACGATGAGTGCTTATCCACTTGTCATTGCACGAGAGTAAGGGAAAGGTATTAGGGATGCCTAGTTCCGAAATGAAAAATGAAATTACTTTATGTTGTCAAATAATAAATTCCTTGGAAACTGTTGGTATGGAGGACAGCCGTGGATACAGTTAGCCATGGAAAGTGAAAGTATGGTGGAAAAGGAATAAACTTTTTTCTGTTTGGGAACCGCCTATGATATATCTAGCATGGAAAGTGTTGGGAGCTCTAAGTCATTTTTGTTCATGGGAAAAGTATGCCTCTGAAAATGTTTTTATCTCTCAATTTTTGCTTTGAGCTCTGGCACCTCTACAAATCCCTACTTCCCTCTGCGAAGGGCCTTTCTTTTACTTTATGCAATTTTTATTTTTAATTTGAGTCTCCATCTTCTCTTATAAAGCACCAAGTAGGAGGCACTACGATCGTACTTGAGCATCGGGTGTAGCTAATATACGAGTGTGTTTCATGAATGGATCAATGATTGAGCATGATGGGCTAGGGAGAACTTATTTTAGCGTTGATATTTTGAAAGACATGGTTGATTGTTGATATGCTTGAGTATTTAAGTTATCATGTCAAAACTAGACTATTGCTTAGAACAATATAAAAGTCCAAATGTCCATGCTATAAAGAAAAGAATATGAGATGACATGTTAGGCAGCATTCCACATCAAAAAATTTGTTTTTATCATTTACCTACTCGAGGACAAGCAAGAATTAAGCTTGGGGATGCTGATACGTCTCCAACGTATCTATAATTTTTAATTGTTCCATGCTGTTATATTATCATTCCTGGATGTTTTATAATCATTTTATATCATTTTTGGGGACTAACCTATTGACATAGTGCCAAGTGCCAGTTGCTGTTTTTGCATGTTTTTTACATTGCAGAAAATCAATATCAAACGGAGTCCAAACACCGCGAAACTTTTTGGAGATTTTTTATGGACCAGAACACCCAAGATGGGCCAGGGCAGCACCTGGGGGTGCCCCGAGTGGGGCACAACCCACCAGGGCCTAGGGGCCCAGGTGCGCCCAGGTGGGTTGTGCCCACCTCGGTGGCCTCCCGCACCCCCTCTTTACCCTATAAATTCCCAAAAATTCCAAAACCCTCGGGGGTTAACCTAGATCAGAAGTTCCGCTGCCACAAGGCTCTGTAGCCACCAAAAACCAATCTAGACCCTTTCCGACACCCTGTCGGAGGGGGGAATCATCTCCGGTGGCCATCTTCATCATCCCGGCGGCCACCATGATGAGGAGGGAGTAGTCCACCCTCGGGGCTGAGGGTTTGTACCAGTAGCTATGTGTTTAATCTCTCTCTCTCTCGTGTTCTTGAGATGTCATGATCTTGATGTATCGCGGGCTTTGTTAATATAGTCGGATCATATGGTGTTTTCCCCTCTCTATCTTGTTGAGATGAATTGAGTTTTTCCCTTTGAGATTTTGTTGTTATCGGATTGAATACTTCAATGGATTTGACAACACTTGATATCTGTCTTGCAATTGAATACTCATGGTGACAATGGGGTATCGTATTGATTCACTTGATATATGTTTTGGCACTCAACTCGCGGATTCCCGAGGTGACATTGGGGTAATCTATGCATAGGGGTTGATGCACGTTCTTGTCTTTGTTTCTCTGGTAAAAATCTTGGGGCACTCCTTGAAGCTCTTTGTGTTCGATTGAGTATTATGAATATGAATTTGCTTTGGTGTTATTTTAGTACGACCTCTAGAATAGATCAAACGAAAGAATAGCTTTGTGTTATTTTAGTATGGACTCTTGAATAGATCGAACGAAAAGAATAGCTTTGAGATGGTTTCGTATCCTACAAACAATTTATTCTTATGTTTAATCTCTCTCTCATCTTCTTCAGATGTCACGATCTTGATGTATCGCGGGCTTTGTTAATATAGTTGGATCATATGGTGTTTTCCCCTCTCTATCTTGTTGTGATGAATTGAGTTTTTCCCTTTGAGATTTCATTGTTATCGGATTAAATACTTTAATGGCTTTGAGAACACTTGATATATGTCTTGCAATTGAATACTCATGGTGACAATGGGGTATCATATTGATTCACTTGATATATGTTTTGGCACTCAACTCGCGGATTCCTGAGGTGACATTGGGGTAATCTATGCATAAGGGTTGATGCACGTTCTTGTCTTTGTTTCTCCAGTAGAAATCTTGGCGCACTCCTTGAAGTTCTTTGTGTTGGACTGAGTATTATGAATATGAATTTGCCTTGGTGTTATTTTAGTACAAACTCTAGGATAGATCAAACGGCAATAATAGCATTGTGTTATTTTAGTACGGACTCTTGAATAGATCGAACGGAAAGAATAGCTTTGAGGTGGTTTCGTACCCTACAAACAATTTATTCTTATGTTTTCCGCTAGATAGGAACTTTGGAGTGATTCTTCATTGCACGTTGAGGGACGGTTATATGATCCAATTATATTAGCACTATTGAGAGATTGCACTAGCGAAAGTATGGACCCTAGGCCTCATTTTCAAGCATTGCAATACCGTTTTTGTGCCTGTTTACTATTTGCTACCTTGCTGTTTTTATTTATTCAGATTATAAGAATATATTTCTACCATCCATATTACACTTTTATCACCATCTCTTTGCCGAACTAGTGCACCTATACAATTTGCCATTGTATTAGGTGTGTTGGGGACACAAGAGATTTATTGTATTTGATTGCAGGGTTGTTTGAGAGAGACCGTCTTCATCCTACGCCTCCCACGGATTGATAAATCTTAGGTCATCCACTTGAGAGAAAATTGCTACTGTCCTACGAAACTCTGCGCTTGGAGGCCCAACACGAGTCTACAAGAACAAAGTTGTGTAGTAGACATCATGTGTTTCTCTGGATCAACAGTCTTGGGTTCTTCTGCCGGTTTATCAACCTTTTGCTTTTTGCTGGGCTTGGCCATAGCACTAAGAATAAAGCATGAGACAGGATTGATATGACAGTTGAATTCATGAATGAAAGCAAATAGGCTTAAATGTTTCTTACCCAGGCATAGTCTTGAAAAGAGGGACCTGAGTCCCAGTTGAGTCGCCAGAGGAAGAATGAGAAGTCCCCTGATAGTTTGAATCAGAAGGGTTAAGAGGTTGTTGAAAAAGACCCGCCTTGGGATATGTTAAGTCAGAAATATTTGAATCCTCTGGTCGGCGCTTGCGAGGAGCCGACATGTTTGGTAAGCCGTAGGAAAGAATCCCTCCACCACTGTTCTGGGTCGTACGGCGAGCTTCATGTTGCTGCTTCTTCAAAATAAAGTTGGGATCCAAGTAAGCTAAAGGGTGAGAAAACCTTACTTTCCGGCTCACTTGACGCACTTTTTGTCTGATCAGAGGTTCAGAGTCGGAGGAAAGTATAGTCACCTCTTCAACATTGGCTTGGCTTCCTTCTGTATCATCCTGATAGTGATTGTTATCAATAAGATGTACAAAAAATAAGCTAAGGGAGTCAAGTTTTACCTCCGACTCATCATTATCATCCAAGTCAAATAGCTCGGAGGTGTTGGTCTTTTTCTTGGCAGGCTTTTTCTGAGCTTTATTCTTTGTCCAGGTCGCCTTGGCCGGCTTGTCCTGCAGCTTCTTATTCCAAAAAGGAGAATCGGCCTGTGGAAGTCAAATGATTATAAGAAGACAATTTAAGTGAAAATATGATTCAACTGAAATGTTTACAAGCTTACAGATGGTGGCTTGTTGAGAGTGCAGAAAGGATTCAGTCCGGCTTTGCTGCAATCTGCCAAGATCTTGTTCAATAGAGTCTTGGTCATATTATCGATATCTTCATCAGTCAATTGTATCTGGCAGTGTCGATGTGGATCTTTTGTCTCGCAGGTGTAATCGCACATCAAGCCGGAGCAGCGGCTTAAGGGCATAATCCTCCAGGCGACCCAGCATCAAACCAGGTCGATTCTGGTCAAACCATTGGCCATTAAGGCTCTAATCTTTGAAAAGATGGGCATATACTTGGCCCGTTCTGCTGTGCTGATCCGGTCAGGGAGGGGGTGGCTGTTGCTAAGACGGCTCTCACGATAACCCGGTAGAGGATTTTCCCCCTTCAGGAGAGGTGTCTTGGCAATAAAACCTTGTTTGGTTCCAATCCTTGGGGTGACTAGACAGCTTGGCGGCTGGGAAGGTCGCGTCTTTTCGCCTCTGAATTGAAATGTCGCCTAATTCTAGGCTGGGCCCGTCGGTAAATTCAATCTAGCAGTTTAAGTAGTAGAACTCTCTGAATAGTTCTACATTGGGTTCTTGCTGAAGATATACTTCGCAGAATACTTGAAAGTTGCAGATATTTGTGACAGAATTGGGTCCGATGTCTTGAGGATGGAGTTGGAAAAGGTGCAGTACGTCACGGAAAATTTTCGAACCAGGTAGAGTGAACCCCCGGAGCATGTGATCAGTGAAGACGACAACTTCGCCCTCCTGGGGCTGAGGAGGAGTTTCTGTGCATGGGACCCTCCAATGGATGACTTCTTTCTTGGCTAAGACGTACGTTTGGACATATTCGTTCAGAAATTCCTTGGTAACCCAGGAGGCGACCTAGTTGCATGACGTGACGGTTTTGGCTTTAGACATTTTTTGACTACAAGGGAAAATATTGCCGATTTAAGATCATGTTGTTAAGCCGGCCATTGATTAAAAGAAAGTACTACAAAGAGTTTATGTGTTAAGCCGGAAAATAACACTGATAT
>NC_041384.1:227564513-227568554 GCF_002162155.2 Triticum dicoccoides | reverse complement strand
GGCAGCTTAAAAGTGGACTAATGGTATATGGCAGGTTACGGTTTGTCAGTTAAGCCGCCCAAACAGTTATAATTTAGATCTATAAGTGGGGAACTGCTAAGTGATGGGCAAACAGATTCTACAGATTGGTTCAGTAAGTTTTGGATTTGATGTTGTTTGGAAAAGAAAAATAAATTCTAAACCTAGGGCCGCGACAGTGAAGGAACTTGTGTGCTTACGGGATTTCTGTGTCAGAAAGATCCGTCCTATGATTGAAAAGGAGTGTTAAACTACTTCTGCACAACTTCTGCGGTGTTTTCATATCAAACTAGGGGTGTCATGATGAAGGAACAGGGAAGAACTCTGACGAACTGTACAAACCCTAATGGAGATCTGATAGATGGGAGCAGGCGTACTTACAGGTGCTGATGGATCGCGGTGGCGTGTCGGCGTTCTCTGGTCTAGTCAGGCTGATGCAGCGGCCTGAGTTGATGCAGCGGACGGAGGTCGGTGCCGGCAGAGCTCGGGTCTGCAGAGGAGTCACGAGGAGGAAGACGAAGACGATGAGGTGAGGGGGAAAAGGTGAAGACCAGGACCCCCCCTCCCTATTTATAAGGTAGTGATCATATGATGTGCGCGGGAATCGAGGAGGCCGAAAAATGGTTATGAGGCTATGTGAACGCCTCGATTTTCGGGATATCCATTAAAATAAAGATTCGTTGAGATATACTGGGCTCTATGTGAAGTTAATGCATGATGACGTCATGGCGGGTTAGCAAATTTTTGTGAGGTGACATCATGGCAGGTTACTATGAGCTGATGATGGAAGAGTTTGTTAAGTCAAGCACTGAAGATTGATGTGAACAAGTTCAAATTAACCTGGGGCCTAATGTTGGGGATATAACTATTGGGTATGACCAGCCCAGGAGGGGCCGGGTCATACCACTGGCGACTTAAGGATAAAGATGTCGGGTCATGAGGAAAGCCTATTGAAGGCCCAAGACCCAGAGGTGACTTGAGGCCTAAGAGGATGAACCGCCATATGTGTAACTTGTATCATAAGACATGCTTAGTTGGTCACCGAGCCGGACATGTTGTGGATGAGCCGGCCAGGACTCTGTAAGCCGTCGGGCAACAACCTATGTATATAAAGGGATGACCCGGTAGCGGGTTGAGGCAGGTAACAACCAATCAAGAGCTAGGTCAAGCGTATTCGCTCCCTGGTGATCGAAACTCTAGCAATACAACCTAAAGCAGGAGTAGGCTTTTACCTCATTGAGAGGGGCCGAACCTGGGTAAACTCTCTGTGTCCCTTGTCCTGTTTAACCCCTTCAAGCTAACCTAGCGGTGGTGGCTCCACATCTAAGTCCTTTCGCTAGGGCATCTGCCATGTTAAGTCCACGACAGGACAGGATGAACACCACTCTGCCTACGCAATTACTAGCGCCTCTCGCGTCGGGTGAGAGCGACGGACGACGCGGGGAAGGGGGGTCCAATAGTGGATGATGAAGTCGCCCCCGTGGAACAAGCAATGGATGATGAGATGGAGGAGGAAGACCCTCTACGGTTCCTCGGTACTGGCTATGACGACAGAGGATTGATGAGTCAGCCATATGACTCGAGCTATGAGCATGCGAATGAGGAGATGGATGATGTGCCGGAGCAGGAACATCCTAGGGTTGATTGCAAGAAGTCTCTCTTCACGCAATCTCGTATGACACGGCTCAAGATGCCGCCTCTACCCAGGGCCAACTACCTGAGGGTCGTGTAGTGCTTAGCCCGACAACAGCAGTGGCGGGGGTCTGGAAGGCTCACTTCCTCAACCCAAGAACAAGAAGAGGAATAGACTGCTGAGGAGAGGCTCTGCTACTGCCAAAGCTGCCAAAGCTTCTAGCAGCCAGTCGGCTCCGCTGACCGATTTTTCACACCATGTATTGGTCAAAGGTGCAGAGTTTATCCATGTCGCGGGCGAGCCAATCCTACCGCCGAAACTGCTAGAGGTCATATCAAGGGATCTCAGGAGAGTGCACGACCATGTGCTGTCAACAGAGAAAAGCCTTCTCACCTCGAAGGCTCCAGGATACCCGCTTTACTCGGTTCATGTGCCTCAGGCCAAGTGCTACGTCCACAGACTCCCCATGGAGGTGTCCTTCCTGTGGTTTGATCACATCTTTGAGATGTTTCTCACGATGCAGCTCGATTTTACGATCGTCCGCCTTTTTGCACTACATATGACCTTCATCATCAGGAGAGACCAAATCTCGCAAATATCGGTTGTGGATCCATACTACATTAATGAGTCCTTCTTGAGTCTTGGCAACTTTGGACATCAAGCTGCTAAGGAGTACATCGAAGAGTTCATGATAATGAATAAGGACAAGGAAATAATTCTCCTGCCTTATCATCCAATGTAAGTCATTGCCTGATAGCCCTTTCGTACATTTGAATCATTCATTCACTCATATGGAGGCTACTTTGAGGTGTATTTATTTTGCGCGGTGAGGGGCTCGTCGCCCTTATCGTTCTTTTCCCACGAATCTCCCACGCTGTGTATTTTTACTTGTTTAGAAACTTCCATAAGAAGGACTACACCCACATAATGAATATTTTGGATGCTGCTCTCCACGGCTTCAGCATCAGGGGTGGCCACATCGAGACCGGGAAACAAAGGAAGGGTGCATCGGGTTTGGGGCATAAAACTAACTTCTGATGCGCCCATCAACCGATAGCAAGTAAGAACGATGGATTCTACGTCCTCCATCTCATGATGGAGTTCAGAAGGGATCGCCAACATCTTCGCATGACAACCAGAAACGATGACCATATCCGCATATGGGTAGAATCCTTAGGAGTCAAACCGGATTATACACTCAGAGATGAATTCTTTCGCATCCAGAAGGACATTGCAACAATCATCATGAAAGAAGTCGTCGAAGAGAACGGGATGTTCCACCATGGCCCTATATCGCGAGGTGACGTCCGAACTCGCATAGGCCTACAACGTATGGACCCGACGCCGTTCATGAAGCTAGGGTGCATTCTCCCGGATCTGGATGGATGGAACTTCAAGTGGTTGATGATGACGATGATGATGTGTCGGTTGAATTAGTACTTTCTGTAGCGATGAAACTTTGTGATGTAAACGGTCTTGCTGAACTTGCGCGCTAGTTAATTAGTTTGGGTACGATGAACCTGCGTAGATTATGTTTACTATATGTTGCATCTATTTGCTAACTCTTTCTGTTCGTGTTGTTCAAGTATATTATGTTGCATATTATTATTGAATTCGCTTGATGAAGATGCATCTCTAACAGGTACATAGGTCCTTGATGGCGAAGAAGTGCTATGTCGTGTACATAGGGAGGGTTCCCGGAGTGTATGACGAGTGGCCAGAGTGTCAGGCCCAACTGTCAGGGTTCTCGAGCGGCAGCCAGAAAGGATTCGATAGCAGACAAGAAGCAAAAGCTAGTTACTTGAGGTTCATGCTAGCACGAGAGAGGAATTAGAACCGGCGCCTCATGTACTGCATAATTCCGCTCTTGCTCATAGTAATAGCTCTTCTCTTCTATATCATAGTTTAGATGGATGATGAAACATGCGTATGGGATGACCAAGTAGTTGCATGAATTCGAGACACATGTGATAACTTGTAGCGCCATTTCAAGATGATCATGAGAGACATCATTTGTGTTGGATGGTGATGATGATGATGATGACGACGACATGATATGATTAGACTATTGTATGCATATGATATGATGAGATTTGTTTGTGTATAATGTGATGAGACTATTGTGTGTATGATATGATAGAGACTATTGTATAAAACCTGTACAAATACAGAGTAAATACATAGCAGAAAAAATATATAGAAAATAATATAGTAGCGTGGGGTATTTGTGTAGCAGCCGCGCTGCCTTAGCAATACCGCGTGCTAAATCAGGGCACTGCATCTTTTAGTAGTAACACGGGAGGGACCAATGCTACTGCTACCTTTGAATAGTAGTAGCGAAGTGGCAGAATCTTCGCTACTGCTAAAAGTTAAATGTAGTGTCGTAGCAG